>NC_133819.1:145007965-145310995 GCF_047830755.1 Zonotrichia albicollis
GGAGCTTGAAACATGTATCAGAAACATTAAAGTCAAAACTATATTAACTATGGGTTCCCTCTCTCTTCAGCAAGGAGACCTACATGCCTTTGGAACTATTCAGTCCAATTATTATTTGAATCTTTATAGGGATTGTATGGTGGACTTAGTTAAATTCTTAGTTTATGTGTGACCTCCTTACCAGAATTCTCCAGAATAACTCCTGAATCACTTCAATGCTCAGAGTCTTGGAAGAAATTCTTATAATCAGTAGACCTATATTGGACATTATTAGAATTCTCCTTTGTCATCTTCTCTCTCTTTTTCATTACTCTAGTGACCATTTTTCATGTCCTTCTTGATATTCATTTATTTGTGCAGAACCTGAAAGCAGAATACAGATCTGGGTGCCCCATCAGGTCTTACTCGCAAGCACATTTTCAAGTTCTTGTGACATTTGACTTTTTCCATCCATCTGCAAGTTTTCCGAAGTTCATTTACAGATTTCAGTTAGAGACTAGAATGTCTTGACAGGGTGGTTTGAATGTGAAGTTGTACAGTATCTTGGTAGCTTGGGTTTTTTAGTTCCAGATGAGAAGGTCAAGATGGCAGCTTCTGAAAAAGAAAACAGGAATTAGTCGCCTGCTGTGCCAAAGATTCCAGGGAAGATGAGCACCCAAAACTGTGCAGCATAGGGTATAGGAGTGAATTACATGGCCCAAAAGAAGACACTAAATATCAATAGGACTGGGATTCCTAGGTGATATTTCTTGATGCAATGAGTGTAATTCTTTGAAGTGTCGTTGCTGCAAAACCCCAGCATTTAAACGAGGCTGCAGGGTCACCACATAAACATCCTGGAATCTGACCCAGTTCAGAACAGAGAAACCCTCTGCAATATTAGCAGGATCTAATTGAACCTCTTGGCTGTTAAGCAAAGCAATTAACGATACAACCAGCAATCATGCCTGATATTCAGTTAACAGCAAAATAAACATGATAAAATATGTCTGCAACATTTTGAGTCAAAACCTCATAGAGAATTACCATGTGCTCTTACATCTTCCTCTGTGCAAGTAGTACGTCGTTAGCAAAGTATTATCCATGTGTTTTACACCACTGCCTAATTGCAGGGAAGGCAGTTAAGAAGATCAAAGAGCTCTATTAACAACAGATAACTACAGAACAAATATGATTAAAATAATTACAGAAGGAAGTAATCTGCTAATTCTTAATAATTCTGAGGACTCAGAAAGGGGCTCTCAAAGTGATTCTCCTCACTGGAAATCAGGGTGTTATTGCAATGGACTGATATGATATTTTGGGTTTCAAAGTGTGAGCCATTTTCTATATGTGTTTTCTCTTATGCCTTCCCTTAAACTTCATAGTCATCTGTGACATGATTCAGAAGTGGAAACATCCTTACCACAACAGTTACCAATCTCTCTTTTCTTCCCCTCCTTTCCCCCGTCTTTCGGTGCCTGGCAAAATTTTCCAGACCTCTTCTGATTTCTAATCAGAACTTACCTTTGCATTCTAGAGAGCCTCTGGAAACACATGTATGCAATTTTCCTCACACTTCCTTTCCCCACGCATCCTTTCTATCTTATCAACTCGGACTAGAGATGATTTTTCACTCCTTCCATTCTTCCCCCTCTCACTCTACCTTAAAACCTCCTCCCTTTCTTACCTCACCTTACCCTCAGACATCCTACCAGCATTGACAATAATAAGCCTTTTCTTTTTGTTCTTATTCAGTAGACAGCTGAGCAGTTAATACAGAATTAAAGGGAGATACATATATGTTTATATATACTGTTAGGGGGTTTGGAAGTCTTCCTAAGAACAAAACCTTTTACGTGTGCACCTTCTGTACTTCCTTTCTTTTCTTCCTTCCCCAGACATTGCTTCTCTTTTGCCCTTTTCTGTCTTCACTGGCACTAAAATATGCTTGACTTTGGTGTCGTCAAGCACTGAAGTTCAAGAACCTCTTTGACATTACACAGCTTCTAATGGTGTCTGAAGCTCCACTGTATCTCTTTGCTGTTGACATTAAGGATCACAACTAGAACCAATGGAAAATCTCATTGAACCTTTCATGCTCTGAAACCAGCACATTTTGCTCAGCTGCAATCAACACACTTGATTACATTCAAAACTCATGTTGAACCATCAGAGATGAGCCATGCACACAGAGAGATTATATTTCTGTAAATTTATCTAATCCTTGCTTTCCAACCTCCTTTGCTTTTTATTCTCTCCTCTTCAGATGCTGCTGAAAATTTTCATTTCCTAGTATCTTGAATCACCAAAGTATTTTGCGGGGGGGCGTACGTGGCCCGAAGTTTGAAGTCCGGCTAGCTAAGGGCGAATGGCCGACGCCCCTCTGCAATTCCTGGCCAGCACCCCTCGGCGTCTGTTGGCCTCGGGCTGCGCTGGCTGCGGACTGGCTTACACCGCTGGTATTGGCGAGGAACGGAGCTGACCACTTCACCGGGGGTTAAACGTCGGTTTATTGAAGGTGTTGCGGGATCCAACGTGGGGAAACCAACCGGGAAAGTGGCCCCGAATAGGGGGTGAAACAGGATTATAAAGGAGGGGGGTGGGTACAGGTGGAACCAATCGGGAAAGGTGAGGGGATGAAGATCACAGAACTGACACTCCATGGAAACCAATACTCAAAAAGTACGGGAGGGGTCCTGGGACCCCAGCCAACCACCACCTCCAGAGAAACGAAAGTTCTGGAAAACCAGGAGGAGTGGGGGGCTGATTGACTGAGCCCAGGGAGGAGAAAAGATTTACTAAAAAGGGAAAAAGGGGTAGGAGAAATTATATAACTTGGGTGACAGACACAGGGGTAACCATGGTAACCTAACGGACATCAGGGCTGTGGCGGGAAAAACTGGAGGGACAAAACCATTTTACGCTTAATAGGGGGAAACAATACATAAATTGGGGGAATAACACAAGAAACTTAACAACACACTACAACAGTATTTATTCTCCAGGCCTGAGATCTTGTCTCTGCTACAGGCAACAGACCAATGCTATCCCAGTGCAAACACTGCCTTTGTCAAGACTAATGTCAGAAAGCTAAACTAACAGAGGCCAGATTCCTATATTTGTATTAGCACTCAGTAAATAACCTATTTTTTCCAAAACTGCTTACATGCCCCGCAAGTCCAGCTCCTCTGAAAAAAAACATGGTCAATTGTGATGTATGCCCAGAAACCAACAGTAAGGAATCTGTTCTGTTGAAAAGGCGGTATAAAAAAAAATCATGTCATGCCTAAGCTTGTCTATCTAAGAGCAGAAATACATAGGAAAGGAGTAACTGGTCCAGCATGAATTAGCATCCTCCCATGACATATTGCTGAGTGCTCTGTGCCTAGTAATGATGGCCATGTCAATGAAAAATACCCTTATCTTTGTTAAGGAAAATTTAAAATGTTGATTTTTGCTTTCAATTTTGGTAGATTTTACTTTACTGTTGATTGACTCACTTTTTTTCTTTTTTTATGTAAGATCCTCTTGGAGGTAATTCAGTGTCTTTTGGAAATCAAATTATTTAAATTTTATAAATATAACAGTGTACTGTCTCTGTTTCTTAATTTCTGAGGTGTCCAGCTTTGTTAAATTGTCTGATCTTTGCAGTTAGAGCTTTCTCCCTCTTCTAGTAACGCAGACATTGCATTGTCTTCTCCACTTAAAGGTGGACAGCAAGGTAAAATATACACTTCTCATAGTCACAGACAAACAAAACATATTCCTGAGACAATACTATCTCCTGATTTTCACCCCAGGTGACTGATAACTACACACTCCTTGCTGCCTTTTAGATGAACTATTGCTGTCAGAGCACCTGCTTGAAGACCCAGGACTGCAGGAGTACATTTCTAAAGGGATGGGAGGATAAGAGTTTCCAAGAAAGGACAATTGCCAGGATAATCCCTAATTGATTAGCTGATGTGCAATTTTGTCATATTCACCCTGTGCCTTCAGGGCTTTTGATCTGGAAGATGCTCTGGGAGAAAGTTTCCCATTAGAGAGTCACTTCATTAGGAAGTTTTGCTATATGTAGGCTGGGCTGTGCAGGATGAAGTGTTTTACAGTAGTAGGCAAGGTTCTTTATTGAGAGCTAATGAACTTGTACAAACAAAACGGTCTGTGCAACTGGGTGAGGAAAGCCTGCCCATTGCTCATGTGGGGTATATTTACCAGGATGTTTCAGGCTCTGAATCAGGCCATTAACTTGATTGTGCCTCAGAGTATCTGAAGTCAAAGCCTTTGTCCTCCAAAATCCAAATGGAAAGGGAGAAGTTCTTCCAGAGGGCAATTCAAAGCACTTGCTTTGGTTACCTGTGTGCTGTTGGTGCAAGCAGGGTGAACTTTTTTCCTCCACCAATATGGATTTTGCAAAGTTTAGTGAAAGTGTCTGTAGATTTTAACAAAGATGGCAGGAAGAAGCTCAGCTGTCTGGTAGGAGGTAGGACCACACCTGCCTGACCAATTTTCTTAGAGATGAGTGTCCTCCTCCATGTGCTGTGTGAGGAACATGAATAGCTCCTGTTACCAGAGGACATTAGGACTACTGTGCTTACAGAAGCATAGAGTTCCTGAGGTGGGAAGAGATCCATTGGGATCATTGATCCATTAAGATAAAATCCCTGCAGGGCTGCCTTAGATTTTCTTCCATTTTCTGTTTGATAGCCAAGTTAGTACTACTGTCAATTGACTAAATCTTACAGCACTAAACAGATAATTATACTTTTGCTAGATCAGGTTCTTAAAATCTGTGTGCAGTGTCCCAGGCAGTTTGTGGGCTTTCTTAGGAAAGTGGATGAACTTGAGTGGGAGGGAGCGAGAGCCTAGAAGAGGGAGAATGGGAAGTCTTGACTATACATTTCACTCCTATTTTCTAATAAAACTAACAAGCAAGTAAGCTTGTTTATAAAATTACTGCAGATATTTCCTCACTACTTAACTCTCTACTTCATCTTTCTACTGAAAGGCTGACATTTCTTTCCAGGATGCTTTTAAGGTAGTTGCTCAATTACGTTTAGAAAAGACAGATTGCTACTGAGCTGATTAGTCTGTGGCTTTCTTCCCTACTTTTTCTCCACAATGGTGAATATTGTTAACTTTGCTTATAATTTTACTTTTTGTTTTTTTCAGAATGCATGTTCTCACATTCCTCATGCCATGCAGTAGGAAAACTGTGCACTCCATTTCCATTCCATCATGTGTTGTGCTCCAGCTGTTTTTCTGTGCAAAGCTGTGAAGTGTGGGTAGTGACAGACAGGAGATGTTTTAACTGAGATTTTGAGAGCTTTTATTCTTGCTTAATTTGAACTAAGTGGAAGCTGATAGATCAACCAAGCCTGAAGATCCCATTGCCAAATAAAATATATACAAAGCTTGAAGTTAATAGCTATTTTTATAGAACATGTTGCTACTAAAAGAAATAGACGATCCTTTCAGCTAATTCTCTAACCTTTATTTTAGGCATGTGGATAAGATTCCTCATTTTAAAACAATGTTTAGCCTTCAACAAATTTCCTTCATGCCATTGGGACTTGATAGGTGCTTAGCATGCAGAATGAGCAGGTGATTTATTCAGATGCTTGAAACTATAATCCTGTAAAGATTTATTGTTTCAAAATCAAGTTTAAGACTTCATTGTGCATTCTGAAGCTTAGTTTCTAAGTTCTTGCTTTCAGTGTATTGGTGTTTTGATTAACCAATGGGTTTAACTTACCTTTACTGCCAGTGTGCAACATTTAATGCAGATAAGATAGTCCCTAATAAATAACTGCAATTTTATTAGCTGAATAGTTAGAAGGACATGACTGATAAGTAAGATGTCACATAAATCAGTACTAAAAATGACCAGCTCTGGAGCCAAACATAGCAAAGCCTTAAATCTCCGCATCTTCTATAGATTTATTTATAAATCAATACACAAATCACAGCTGGGAAGTTAGATTCAAGTGTAATTAACTTTAGATCAAACTGTCTTGATACACTGTAAAAGAGCCAGAACTTTGTGAACATAATTAACTTGCATATTGTTTTGTATTCTACCAAAGCATGAGCTAGTTTGAAGAAAGGTTTCTTCATGCAAGAAATTGTCACTTATATTCACCACTTCTTGTGGTGAAGTAACACAAGAATTGAGAGTAACTGCACAATGAACATTGAAATGTGACCATATCTATAAACAGTTACACAGTAATATTATTTATTTTTGTACTAGAAATTTTTTCCTTCACTTTCATATGTGTGTTTCTGAATGTCACTAATAAAACAGAAATTCTTAGTACAGAAATGATCTTTTCTGTGGCTGTTCTTCCCTTGTTGATCTCTTTCATTCACACCTTCCCCCACTTAAAAACTGAACATCTATGTAAATGCCTATGTATATATTTTTTAAGTGGTATACAAAGGGGAAATTGAAGTTTTTTACATGCCAGAATCCAACTGCCTTAGTGGAAAAGTGAAACAGGTAAAATCAAATTAAACCTAGTCTGAATATTATCTTTAAAAAGTAGGAAAATATTCTTGTAAGCTAGTGGAGAAATACTGAGATAAAGCAAACACAGTTGTCCGGTTATCTCGGCTGTTTGAGGGGCCTGGAAAGGCCCGAGGTGGCCTTGGGGCAGCCCGCGTATCGAAGGACGAGAAGAGGCTTCAGTTCTTCTTTCGGTTTTTATGTCTATTAATTGTTTATCTAAAAGATTTTCTTTCAGCCGAACAGAGATCTGCTCAGCAGTCAGCCATGAGCACACTGTCTGCCCTCCGGGGCAGCCACGTATCTTTATACCCATTGTTACGTGTACAATATTTATCATTTTTCCCCAATACCATTTATTCTTATTGCTGGGTGCACTTTCAGTAATAACCAATCCAAAAGTGCCACCATGGCCAAAGAAGATGGAGGAGAAGCAGAAGAAGAAGAAGGACAGGACACACCCCAATTCCTCCATCTTACTCCTCTAAACCCCCCTGTACATAAATCCTAAACCCTGTTTCTCACCCTCTAATTAACTAATCCCTTCACCATTCACCCCGGTGAAGCCCTCCTATCCTCATACAGGTCGTCTCCCGTGTAGGGTCAAAGTCCAGCCACCAGACACTTCTGGCAACATTCCAGGAGTCCCGAGCCCCCCAAGGGTGGTCTCGGTGGCTCAGCACCTCAGGACTGAGATCCTGAGATCCGACACACAGTAAGTATTGTGATTACCCAGAATTTCAAAAGAAGTAAATATGTAGATGAATATCTCAAAGTGAACCCATTTTTGCCTTTTCTATCATCACACACAAAAGCTTAGGCAAAAGAAGATATGTTGAAAGGTATGCCTACATTTTACATTCTGGAATTATCTTTTCCTGCAGTTAATACAATCATATTACCAGAGTTGAAGTCTTCATTTCACTTTCTACTGGTTGTACTTCAAAATTTACTTTGAGCTTTTTGTGCTTTGCAGCTCTTCGTGACAACTAAAGTGCTTCCTCCTAGCTGTACAATCTTGTTTTCTTAAGGAAGAACCCCAACCAAACAACAACAATAACAAAAAATCCCACAAACAAATAAAATCCTACACCTCCAAATTCCAACAGAAGTCACCTTCAAGATTTTAAAGAGTAATATGTTTTCTAGCATAAAGGTTTTGTATTGTTTGGTAAGGAAATGCACAAAGGGCAGTTGTGTGCTTGCAATACTCACAAGAACAAGCCAAGCTACTGTGAGTATCCCTCAGTTCTTTCTGGAATTGAGAGAAAATGTGCTAAATTTATTTTCTCTGTGATTAACTATTACCATTTCCTTCATGCAGTTCATGAAGCATTCTCACACAAAAAAGGCCTTGCATTTGCTCTCAGCACAGAGCACATCTCAAAATAACAGAATATTAATGAGTGAGTGAATCCATGTAGGAGAACATCACCCACTGCTGTTTCCCATAAGAGATGTCTGATACATTTCCTGTCTGCTCCAGAGCTAAAAGGGAAAAGTAGTTTAGGACCTGCTGGAATTGTAAATGTAACTCAACTGGTTAGAAACGCCAAGGTAGGGGCCAACAAGTGCAGCAGGCAGAGAAATTAAGTATCTTGAATTGCTACTTCTATCAAGTTCTGGGGAATTACCTCAGTACTTATGGAACGGATTTAAATTGGAACTCAAGGCAGAAAAAATGATTTTCCAATAATCATATGGTTTCCTTTCTAAGGTACAGAGATTTTGTTCTGAGGCATGCTTAATGAAATTGAACAGTTTGGGCCATCTCCCCAAAGGTGAACATTCATTCACACACAGGACTTGAGGCTGTTCAGTGAGGTCTGTCATAATGCACTTGTGGATCTGGGACAGGCATCCTGGATGGCAAATTTGTAGTTTAGTTTATCATTCATGAATTTTTGTTCTTCAAGTGGAAGGTGAAGTAGCTGTAAGGGCTGCATAACAGGAGTCTTATGGTGTCTCTATTTGTTGTGTATCCTTACTTGTTCTTCCTGAGACATTTACCACATTAAGAGTTAACAAGCACTCTAGATAAATGCCAATGAGCAGTGGGAATTTCTGAGAGGAGTGACAAACTTGAGAGAGCATGACCCTTGAGCTCGGGTGATGTGGAGTGCTCAGAATTTTAAGTTTAAATAGTCAGGGTTATTTTTCATTAATGTTCCATTTTCCAGAGAAGTAAATTCCTATAAAGAGATTCACAAAGTTTGGCTCATAAAGAACTTTCTCCCTGTTGCATCATCCCAGTACTTGGATGTGAGCACTAAAATCTTCAGGAAGGCAATAAGTACATTTTATATTTCAGAAAAACAGTGTTGAATGCTTTTGGAAAGACAACATTAAACATTCTAAATCAAAGCTGGGGACCTGCTACTCTATGCTGAAGACAAGAGAGCAAGACTGGTAGCTCTCAATGTTAAAGTTAGTTTCAGTGGAGGAAACATCTCCTGGTCAATAAGGTGGTAGGAAAAATGCAGAATACAAATGGGGCAATGGCATTATACTGTAGAGAGAAGAGAAAATAAAAGAAATATTTCAGTATTCAATCCAGAGGGCATAGTCAGAACATGTCCTCCCCAGGAGTTAACAGAGCTTCCGAATTGTGTCCTGTTGCATCAGAACGTGCTGAAGATTTTCTGCTGAAACATGTGAGTGGTGCACGGATGGAAGTGGGCTCATGGGACTGAGTTCACATCCTGCTAATGAAGGACTGACATCACTGGAGTAAAAATAAATATATTCACCACATGTTTTTCCATGACTGAGAATGTAATGTAGTTTTGTGACAATTATTATCCAAGACTTACCCACAGCATGGCAAATGGTGATCTGCAGATGCATGAAGCATAATGAGCATTAGCCTTCTGGAACTCTATTCATTAATTTTTTGTTAAGTTCATTGATGTTTCAGCATAATAATCTTCCAGCTTCCTGTGACAAATCTTAGCCCACTTTAGAAGACTGAAATGTCTCCTGAAGACCACTTTTTCAAAAGCTTCAAATAGTGTTCAGCCTTTTTGTTGCTAAGGGAAGACCAATATAACATGGAATATTGAGAAGCAAGAGCATTCAGGTCCAACAAATGCTTTAACAAAAACACTCCTGAAAGGTGAATGGACAGTGGTTCAGATGGTAGGAAGTTATGGATTATCATTCAAATTCCATTTTTCTGTTGCTACAATAGTTGGTAGAAATTATTGACAGAAAGGAAACAACAGTCTTGGGAAGTTAATGCTTAATTTAAATTGATGACCTTGTCTTCACCTGACAACAGTATATGCCTCTGACTACTTAATAGAGAATTTTAGAACTCTTCATCTTTGTATCAGTTGAGGCAGGGAAAAAAAGTACAAGTGGGCAGTAATCTCATCCTAACAGTTACTGTTGTAGAGCTTCTGGCATTAGATTTCCCCAGATGGAGATCAATTATTTTCCCCTTGAAGCCTCAAGATTGCTATAGGTGAACAATGGATGATGATGTTAAAAGTAATCTTTGTTTAAACAGTCTCTAGGAAGACTAAGAGACACAAATAACTGGTAAAAAATGGAATTGCACTTTAAAAAATGTAGACTAGGAGAAAAATTGTAGCTGTCCTAGGAAATCTACATGCTGGTTTGGCTGTCTTCATATTCTACATGAACCTTATACATCCAAGAAACTTCAGTTTCTTCCACAAGACACACACCATTTTTAGGCTTGTTTTCACTTGTGCATTAATTAAAGAAATATTGAAATTATAATTTAACTTATCAATCCTTTTTTTTTCTGTTTGCATGCTCAGATATGTAGATGAACTGTGCAAATAATAGACTCTTCCATTCTCCAACTGCATTAACAATTGTTTTTGTTGCTGGTAAACATTTTTCACTGTCAAACAATAAAGAATATTAATTTCTCAAAACTTTGTTTATTGTTTTTATGACAATTTTGGTCATTTAGTTCACTGTTCAAATAATATTTTGATACTTCCTCTATTTTCTAAATTATTGAGGCTAAACAATTAACTCTCCATTTTCTTTGCAAAGCAGCAGGTCAGCACCAAAAACTGCCTTGAAATGGATGTATATAAATCATATCTTTAGCCTATATGATGCTTATTTCTTTATCCAGACTACACAACGATCATGTCACCCAAAACAAAACATGCCAAAATTTGCTGCTAATTTTTGTTGCTTTCAAACTGCATTTTGCAGCACCCACTCACTGAAAATAGAGCTAGTTAGAGTTAGTAATAGGATGTGAAATTCAGCCTGGGTGAAACAATGAGTTTCCGTTTTCCTGGTCTTCTCTCCACTGGCAGGTCTTGCTCTGGGGTATCCCGGGAATGTTGCTGTGGGACATTTTTAGCCTTTTGCCAGCTGAATGATAATTGTTTCCTATCTCTTAGTCTTGAGTTCCTCTCATCCCTCCTCCTCCCCCATGCCCTGGATTGAAGCTCTGAGCTTCCTGTGAGGTCCCTGCAACAGCCCCAAGGGCCTCTTCTGCTACCATATGTATGTAATCACAAACTGAGAACTTTTCTGCTTCTTAAAACACAGGGCTGCCATGTGAGATAACTATCTATAGATAGCAGCCTCACACTGAAAAGCCTTCAGATCCACCACTGATTTTTTAAAATTGTCCTTTCATGCCTTTTTTTTCTTTTTCTTTTTTTTTTCTGTCACACACATTGATATTAACATAATGAATGAGCAACATTAATTAATTAATTAATTAATTTATTACATCAGGTCACCGTTCCACCTTAAGAACTTAGCAGTGTGCCAAACCTTCTCCACAATAAGAAACACACAGCAATGCATAACCAAAATCAATTTAACTGCCCAGCTGCAAGCCAGGAGAAGCCACTTAAACTGGTGGGCAGAATCTAAATTATTTTAAGTCTATTTTATTCATAGTCACCTGAATTTGTGTGAATGCATTTGCAGTACAAGGACCTCAGAGCTCTAAGGGTTCTGATCCAAAAGCACTGGAATTCTGGGACCAACTCAACAGCATGTGGCTATTTTTAAGGGCCTTCTGGAACCCTGCATCCAAATGCGAGGGTGTTTCTCTTGCTCATGAAGCAGTTGCAGATTCACCATGGTTAGTAAGCTGATGCTGGAAAATGGACAGAAAAAAATAATATTAAGCTTCCACTAATTCAAGCTAACACAACAAAACAAAAACCCACACAAGCAAACAAAAATAAACAAAAACAAACAAACAAAAGCTGAAATAAAACCTATGATGATTTATTTGCTTCATGGAAAGCTGAAACTCACTGCAATGGGGTTGTAGCCCCAGAGGAGCATCTCTTCAACTGGGGTGGGACCCACACTGGGTAGCTCTGTCTGGAAGCTACACCACAATAAACACAGTCCTTGTATGAAACAGATGCTTTTTTTTTTCTCATACATTAGTTAAAATCAGTCATCTCAAATGAACTGAGAGGAAGAAATTAATTTAAATTCTGGCCAAACAATGTCAGTGTTTAACCTATATATAGACCTGGGTTTTATTCTATAATTTCTTCTCTTAGTTAAGTCGTATGTCAAGATAATAACAACAACAATAATTGCAAAAATCCTCTTTCCCAAAATTTTTGCCATTTCATGAAATAACAGTAGTTTGCTTCCAACTTTTAAATGTGTCAATGTAATGCAACCAGTCTAAGTAAATCTATGGCCTATTCATTCTAATAAACACAGAGTAGGTTGCTTCGAATAAAAAATATAATCTAGATTTTATATAAACAAATGCTAAGAATGTTACATCAACTATCCCCCTAATCTAGGCACATTTCAGGATTTCATCTTGGAAAAAAAGAATGTAGTTGAAAGGACAGCATTGTTCCCAGCCAATGGAGACGACAGCATTAATTAATCCCTGAGCCAGCACAGGTTGCCTTTGTGAGAATCCCCTGACTTGGCTTGAGCCAGATTTCAAATTGCCTCAGCTTCCCCTTCTTCATTCAAATTCTTGTAACCTGGAGTAAGGAGGGTGAGGGGTTGGTGGTGTTTGGTTTTGTTTGTTTGCTTCCCCTACAAAGTGAATGACTCTCAATTAAAAACATACATCAGTTCACATTTTAAAGCATGCTCAATACTCCCACTGTGACTCTTCCCAAGAAAAAAAATCTTGCTCAAAGCAGGCAAAATAATGTCTTCCCCACCAACTGCAGCAGACTTTTGTTGCAAATTTAACCTTAAGTATATTTACACTTTCATCCTTTTCACGACATGATTTCATTAAACATTTAAGTGGTTTTTTCATTATTTAAAGCATTAGACATGGATTGGTTTTTTTTGATGGTTTAGCCTCCCTCTTCCTACCCAGCCCAGGGGAAAAGTAATTTTTTGCTTTGCATATATTTTTTCTCTTCTTTATATTTATGTCAACATTCCCCTTTAACAACTTTGAAAACTCAGGCTCTTTTTGGAGTTACTTCCATCTGTGTAACTGAGCAATGAAATTATTCACAAGCACTGATCATTAACAAATTTCATGTGTATAGATATTTCTTCCACTGGTAACAGTCATTTAGTGTTGGAATTATGCAGTGAATGCAAATGAGATCTAAGGCCAAATTTTGTTTCTGAATAATTTGATTTATTTACAAACCAGATGGCAAAGTTTTACTTTAACTGGCTAGTTGTTTGGTGTACAGATAGAATTGTCTTATTTTCTCTGGGAGGCTTTTGACAGGAACTTTGATTTCCATAAGTTTAGGCTTCCCTTTAAATTGGAAACTGAAGGAAAAGACCAATTTTTTTGCCAATCCACACAGAGAATTTAGTGTCCTTAATGATATATAAAATGTGGGGATTTCATTAATTCTCTCTGGAAATATTGACACAAAGTTATTAATAGTGCTGATAATAGTACTGCTAATTCAAAATATTATGAATAACAGGTATCTTTTGTTAAAAAGATGCTTCCAGTTAAAGAGAACATTATTTAATAGGAAATGCCAATATCTGGAAAAGGATTTATATATATGTATATGTAATTTCATTCAGTCCTCTGAAGGAGAAGTCACTGAAGGAGCACATTCCCACTTGAAGAGCATTAACTCCCAGCTTGTTGTCACTAAACTGATCTTTCCTTATCTTCTATTTAGCAGGAGAAATTCCTCTCCCAGTTGGAACTGCCAGGTTTTTCTCAGAAATCCTCCTTGCAGAGGAGATTCTGAAAGCCTAAATTCCACAGAGTGTTTTGTCTTGCTAATGACTTCAGAGCACAATTGGCTGCCCAACTGTGCATCTTTGTACTTGGGCTGGTTTGGGACTGATTTGTCCACAGGGGGAAACAGCTACAATTATGTCTGAGGGAATCCTCCCTCAGAGCATGTGGGGGACATGAGCACCACTGCCCTAGCAGCCCCTGGTGTTCTCTCTGCAAAAGGCAATAGCTAAAGAAGGGGTTGACAATGGGATGAAAGGTTTTCTCTGAAGTCATTAAACTGTGAGGAAATGCTGAAAGTCATGAATTGTTACATAAAAGGAATTAATGAGCATGAGGTGGGAGGTAAAGGTATTAATGGGAATCTGACACCTAATTATAAAGCAGTCAAACTCCCATACTAGAAAAGGGTATGTGCATTTTCAGAGCAGATTTATATTTTCATGATCAGATACTTTCATTTCAGTGTATATTCAAGTATTTCACATTGGCTTAACCATACAGCTGTTAAAACTGTGAATAAACCAATTTATTCACTCTATGCATGTATTTGTCTGTAAATGTCTGTCCTAATTGATTTCCTCAGGAACAGAAAGGTCAGAGGAGCACCCTGAACCCGAAAGGCCCTTGTACTCAGATCAGGGGTACAAAGCAGAAATTTGAGTGACTCCAGTGATACAGCAGTGAGGGAAGAAAGGGAACACAAGTAGATAGGGGTGATACTCTAGACTTCAAATGCAGAACTAGAAAATAACGTGTATCAATAGTACCCACTACACCTCAGGTCAGCCAAGAAACTTCTAGTTTATCTTCATGGGGATGTGAAGGCTTGAGGAATAAGCTGACTTCACAGCTACTGGGAACCCCTGTCCTGCTACAAATCCTTGTCCTGTAGTAAAGCTCAAAACTGGCAGAAAGCCCCAGAAAATGTGTAATTGTACCAGGTACTGTTAGTGTAGGAGAGAGAACCTTGCCCTATGTGGAAAATTTGGGGTCAGCAGCAGGGAGAAGTCTGAACTAGCAGAGCTGTTGTGTTCTCCTTGCTCCCTAGCACTGGAGCAGCATCTCTCAGGTACAGAGGGTAGAAGGTATAAGCAGAACTCAGTTTTCCCTTCCTTTTGCCTGTCCAGCATGTAAAATTTGATCTTCAAATTCATGTTCTGCTTGAAGTAATTTTTAAACTCCTGTGATACCTTCCTAACCAGCAGCAAAATACCCAGGATAT
Source organism: Zonotrichia albicollis (assembly GCF_047830755.1). Lineage (NCBI taxonomy): Eukaryota > Metazoa > Chordata > Aves > Passeriformes > Passerellidae > Zonotrichia > Zonotrichia albicollis. The sequence goes on from NC_133819.1 coordinate 145,022,852, forward strand.
AAATATAAAATCTCCCAGAACTGCCCACAGTTTGTTAGCACCAGTTGGGGTACATCACAGGCATTGATGATTTTAGCAGGACTTGCTAATTTGCTCCTGTCAAGTATTGGTGCTGGAAAGGGCTCATTTGCACAGAGGACTCCCCTTAGCTGCAGGCTAAAAAAGCTATTGAATACAGAGCATCTTTATTGTTGTGACGTGAAATAAGATTAGTGAGAAAGGATATTTATTTTAATTTCTTCCAGGTGCTGTAAAGCCTTGTTTTTTTTGTTTTGTTTTTTTCTTTTTCTCTGCTAATTTAAGAAAAGCATGTGGTTCAGGAATTAAAGACCTAATTAAGCTGTATGTCAAAATCAACAAAATACCGACACAAGTGATTCCTTCTGACAAAAGAGCCTTTCAGATTGGGCTTTAACCTGGTTTAAGCATCAAATGACAGGTCTTCTGAGAAACAGCTTGTCTTAAAATCAGTCCAGCAGTGACAGCTCCAGCCCTTGAAGATCATCAATCTGCTTCTCCCCACACAACTAATAGCAACTATACCATGTATAGCTAATAAAAATCATGTCAAGGAACTTGGAACCATTCTCACTGGTAGGTGAGCTGTATCACACAATAAACAAGAGATGCAATCAGTCAGAGGGCTTAAAATATACCAAATATACTTAAAATAAAGTCTGAATAATAGCTGTGGCAACTTGTAGCATAGGAGAGGACAACAAAGAAATTCTGTGCAATATGTCTTAAGAAACCTTGGAAACGGGGAGAAAAAGATGTTTTCCTGTCTCAGGTCTCCAGAGGAATTTTCATGTTGGCCATCTTCCTAAAAGCCTGCAGTGAATCCCTGGTAAACCATGAGGTAGGCAATAAGAACAGCCATGTGCTCTGTGATGGAGACAGGTGTGGTTGGTCAGAATGCTTGTGATGAAGCACTGAAAATGAAATATTGTCCCAGAATACTGCAAAACATATCACAAAACAAGAACTATTCTGGAAGCACAGAAAGGGATTCGCTTGTCCGTGGAACTGAAGAGAGGAAAAAGTGAATGGATAATCTGTTGGTGCTGGGACCGTGTTCCATCAAAGCTACCTGGGACAGCGCTGTGATCAAGGGAAGGGAGGAAGTGTGGTCCAGAGAGCTTCCTCCAGGGTGTGGCTGGAGCCATGGCACAGCCCCATGGCAATGCTGCAGAGAGCACAGGGCGTGGGATCCCACTCAACTCTTCACAAAACTCAAGTGGAGGATCTCAGGGTTATGGTGAGCGAGCGGTGCCATACTCAGCCTCAAGGATTTGCAGTACAGCAATTCACTTCTTTTGTTTGAACAAGGCTTTAGACGCTTCAGAACACATGAAATATTTCTTTTTCTGTGTGGAATAAGTAAAGTTTTTAATTGATGGTTATCTTTCGCATCTTAACCCACAATGAGATGCAAAGGTACTATATCAGAACCCAATACTGCAGATTTCATAGTTTTTGACATTTCTGGAAGCCATGTTCTTTAAATTATAACATGACAGATATTATAATTTAATAATTATAATAGATCCATAAAATTGACTGTTTCTATAATAGTTTTTTAATATCTGTTCCCATTATAAGAATATTTGAACTTAATTTTTCTAACCTATCAATGTATGTAGCAAAACTCTTTTTTGTCTCTTCTTTAATGACAGATGTTGAAAAATGGATTGCCCAGTTTTATCACACAGTTAACATTTTTTTGCTTACCTTCCTAAATGAATGCTTTGAGCTAAAAATTAAGATTTTGTTCTACCTTTAACAAAAACACTGGACTAAATCTTGTATTTTTTGCTCAGAAACCTCTAGTTTGCTTACTAGAAACTAGAGTGCAAAGAAAATATAGGATGGAGAAAAATTATATAGTGGAGCAAATATTCCTAAAACATTAAACAATGCATTTTTAAAGCTAAAGTATGTCACTAGAAGATCACTGTGATGAAATTCAGGTTTTTGATCGATAAAACTTCATTTACAAAGCGGGAAGTTTATTTAAGAATATCCTCACACACAGAATTTGCATGGCAGAGATGTTAACTGACAATTAATGGTACTGAAATATGATTGAATTATAGGAAGGTTGAATTGGGACTCAAAATTATTACAAGTTGGAATTACAAATACTGCTAGAACACAGGACCAAAAAATGGAATAAATCTGGATATTAATCCCAACTCATGGTGAAACAGTAATTGGTTTACTATCACATTCTACAGCTAATTTATTGGATACTTGTGGCTGAAGGACATCACAGCAATAATTATAGTTAATCAAATAGCCTTAATGGTGACTTGTGCAGTAGGCTATTAAAATTTTATATCAAAATAAGGCTTGTAAGAACATTCTCTTCACACCTCAGCCAATTGTTGGTTCTAGGAGATAAAACATGGTGGTTCTGATTCAGCCTTTAGTAATATACAAAAATACTTTCAAACAGAAATTAAGTTATTACATATTAGGAAAACAGCAGATAAATTAATTTATTTTAAAGAATGCTGATGCTAAAACTAGGGAGAAGGTATTAATCTGTTTTACTGCATATAAATTAGGGTCAACTCTGTCAATTGAAATACAGAGCAGTGTAAGAACTCACCTTCATCTGAGTTCCTAAGTGCAACAAGAAAGCTTTCCCCAGGCAGCAAGATACTCAGCATTCAGCTTTACAACATGCTGAGTTTTCTTCACAGGCCTTACTAAGTAGGATTTGTACTCTCCTTAAAACCTTGAAGAACAAAAGGGAGAAAGGAGAATTGTGGTTACTTTTATATTCAATTTTATTCATAAAAGAATGAATTTATCTCAGTATTGGATTTTTGTTCCTTTTTTTTACATTTTATTCCAATTATTCTTTTCAGATGTTAGGGAATCACCGTAGTTTTCTTCTGCTGCCTTTTTTTTTTATCCCTTAAATATTCTACTTCTTATTCATCAAGAAGTGATGACTGTGTAAAACCTGTGAATTTTTTGTTTTATTTATCAGTTTCACACTCTTTGACAATGACCTACTGTATGGGCTTTTTTTAATCAGTCAGTGGTAGAAAATTTGAAAAGTCTAGTTTCCAGGGAAAAAAAAACCAGCTGGTATAGAACACCTGCTTTTTCCTTCAGAAAAGGAGCCTCTATATTTTTCATTCCAGGATGTTCAGAACTAGTATATAACAGAGTCAAAGCAAGGTCAAACTTTGATATGACGAACTAATTTTTTCAGCGTTAGACTTTACATTATGCTTCCGTTTCTTTCTACTGTTTCCCACACCTCTTATCTTAGTCTAATTTCTTTTTTCCTTTCTTCACTATGAAACTTGATTTCAGTGGGATTCCTGGTGACTCTCTTGTAGAGTTGAATTTTGAATTCCCTTCTCCCATTTCCTACAAAAAAAAAATGTTTTTGGTTTCCACTGCTCCCAAGGATGGAGAACAGGGAAAGGTTGGATGGAGTGCTCACCTGAGGGTACACTTCAATGCATGCACATATTTATTGTCATAACATTAGTTCCATTATCTAAAAATTATTTAGCTGACATAATTAATTTCTTAGATAAAATGAAGCAGTTGTCTACACCTTTGTGATATTGACAAATTAATTTTCTAAGAAATGCAAATATCTTGAAATAAGCACCCGAGGGGTTCTTTGCTGGAAATTCTTGATTTGGTGCCAATTTCCTGTCTTCTGGTACCGTTCCCTTATACTCATAGTTTCTTGCAGATCTTCCACTGACAAACTCAGGAGCTCTTTCACCCAATTCTGTAGAATAAGGCTTACATGTGGCAATGCAAAAATGTGCTTATTTCACTACTTTGACTATTGTTCAAGCATTCCTGTCCATGTGCACTAGAATTGCTTAGTCAAATTTTCTACTGGCTTAGTAGAACTTAGGTAAATAGGGTCACTCAGTGCCCAATGCTGATAGGAAATTTTTTCTCTCCTTATATAACATTGATTTTTACCAAGGTGACAACTATGGCCATTCTCAACATATTAGGAACTGCGTTGATTATGAATTTAGAGTATTTTCCTCATAGATCCTTCAAGTTTTGTCTTAGTGACTCCAAAACTACGTGAATATATATATATTTATGTAGGCATGTGTATATATATATATACACACACATATATATATATATTTGTGGAACTATATACATGTATGTATATAAATGTATAATGTATATACATATTATAGATGTATAATATACATATGCATATTTGTGGAACTCTATATATACTACATGCTGTTAATATTTTAAAAAACCCTAATTTATTAAATCAAATTCTAATAAATGGCTAACAAATTTTGACTGAGGAGAAAGTGTTAGAGATTCAGATCCTTGAATCAGGATATAATACTACTGCATTTTGTTATGCTGAAGAATCATTTTTGTGATCTTGGACAAGGCAATGATAAGCACCCAGAGTCATGGGGTGTGTCATCTCTGTGTTTTATGACTATGGACCCTAGTCACCTATGCTTACTAGGCTTTTACAAATATAAAGGAAAAACAAGTTTGGAAAAGGGATCTCATAAAACAATGATTTCCACTACCAAGAGTGGGTCCAGAATTTTATACTGAGATGTCAGTCTGTGTGCAACAAGCATTGGATGAGCTGAGAGGAAACAAGCCATCATTGCTTGTGAACATGAACTGTTCCCAGCTGGATCTCAGTTCCAGCCAACCTGGCAATTATTTCTAGGTGAACATACATGTCTTTATATTACACACTTTAAAAAAATTTAAAAATCTGCTTATGGATCTCAACAGAACAATGTTTGGAACAAGAATCAAAAGAATTAATCAAATGTCAAAGGGGTGAAAGCTGAAAATATGAGAAATTGACATTTAAAACCAAATCTGTGTAAGCTCTCTCAAATCTCATGCAAAAGTCTGATTATCTGATGCAAATTGTTGATTACTGGAAAACTATTTATTCTGTATTGTTTTCTATCAATATACAACTGAAGTCCATATTGTGCTTCTGAAGTAAAACCTTTCTACAAGTGTAATTAAAATGAGTTAAATTGGAATATAATGTCATTTTGTTTGACCACTTTGACTTTCTTGCAGAAATTCTGCAAACCTGGATGCTAGCTGAAAAAGTACGGAAGGCATGAGTGGAGAAAACCCCCAGCTGTGACATCATTCCTCACCTTTCTCTGAGACCCCAGGAATGAGAAAGACCTGAAAGAATGGCTGTTTTCTACTGCCTCATACTTTGGAAATCAATATGAAAGCCATGCTGTACAGAGTGATCCAACTCACAGCAGTGTGGAAAGAAAGTATTAGGGAGAGAAACCTGGGGCAGATATTTCTGTGGTCAAGCTGTTCTGGAGGTCTCCGTGAAGAGACACAGGAGAGGACAACACTGTCAATGCTGGTAAGGATTTAAGATTGAGGAGTGAAACATCAGAATTGCTTTCTTCATGAAGTAACCCAGCCTGACTAGCGAAAAGACACTTGTGAAACAAGATGGGACTTAAAAAAGTATATTCTGGGGTACACACATTCAGATAGACCCAATAAAACTGTGTCCAGTTTATTCTTCATTTCTTATTTGAGACTTTTTTAAATTTTAAGCTGACATAAGTAAATTTTGTTTTGGTTAAGGCAACAGCAATGTTTACTCTTTCTTTTTACACATATCATTACCTTATACATATCTGACAAGGAAATAAGTACTAAAAACCCACCCCTTACATGAGATATGTCAACCTATTGCATGTTTGATGAGTTATGTAATATCATCAACTGTTATGGAATAAATGTGCTATTAATAAACCCCTGAATGGAATATACCAGTGGGGCTGATGTTGCCTGTGTTTAACAGAGGTTGCTGTAGAGCTCTTGAACATGCCACCTTCTTTGAAGAATTGTTTCATGTCCTTGCATCAAACAGATCCTGACTAACTTCACAGAAGTTGGCCTTAAGGTTGCTGGTCTTCATTCACAGCACACTAAACCTCCCCTGGGAACAGGCAGAAATTTCCAATAGCAGCACAGTTCACGTATTATCAAACACTAAGAGTAGGACTTTGATGTTCAGCTTTTTAAAAGCTCTCAGAAGTATTTTTCCTCATTATCACCCCAGTTGAGTGAGCTTTATACTCCCCTTTCAGAGAAATGTTTAAGCACATGAGGAATCTATCTTCCCAATGCTATTAATTAAAAGATGACATTATTTTCTGTGACTATTTTTTATTTACAGTACTTAATTGATTAGGATTCTTGACAAACAAGATTCAGGAGGGAGTTAAAAATAAAAGGAAGGTAATTTGGGAAGTTTTGCCACACATTTTTCCCCTTTTTGGATATCTGCACACTTATGTTTCAGCACAGTAGCAGGAAATAATGTGCTTCTTGCAAGTGCCTGTTTTTATTAATTTTTATTTGCCTGTCAGTGCAGGAAGTCTCCTCTGGGAAAAGCCAGAAATTTCAAACAGCAATGAGGGCCCGCATACTCTCAACAAGAATCTGAAGATGAGAACAGCCAGTTTCTCACTGAGAAAGAACATTTTTCAGATTAACTCATACATTATTTCATCTGGGGAAATGGAGAGTTGAGATGATACAACAGTTTCTTTGTTTCACAACTTTTATGAAACTTTATGAAACATATCTCAAATGCCCTGCCATCAGTCTTGGACCAGAAACAGTTTCTAAAAAAGCAGCAAGGATCCTGTATGAAGGACAAACTGATCTCAGGCTACACTAGAACAATGTGTCTCAAACAGCAAACTAGATTTCATGAGTCAAGAAAAAATGGAATTTTGCACTTTGTGAGATGTGTGTTAGTTGAGGGACTGAAATTGTTTGCAGGTTAAAATTGTTGAGAACTAAATGAAAGATAAAATTCTACTTTTTTTTTTTTTTTTTTTTTTTTTACTGTAATGATTTCTGTCTGTAGACTCCACATATTCAATCACACTTGACTCACCATTTTCATTTATCTTCATGGACAGAGCCCATCAACATGCTGCATATGCAAGGAAGTGTGGTTTGGAAAGGGCTGCCACAATGGAGGGCTCCAGGTCTGTGAGGGGAAAGGTCTAAAGGCATCATCAACTCCTGATGGGTAACCAGGTAGGAAAAAAGATGGGTCTAACACTCAAGTGCTCTTGAACAAAGCCTTCTCATATACTTCAGTGAATCATGGCAAGACCTTAATCTAAAATGACTCTACATAATGTATCAGGACCCATTTGCAGAAAGCAAGTAGTGGCTCAGTGGATGGAGTGCAGGCCTAGAGGAACAGGGCTTGTCACTGGTGACTTCTATATCCAGCACAGTCAGGAAGTCAGGATAACAGAGGAATGTCACCGTCTCCCTAAATGCAAGCTGTACTGGAGGTACACTCTAACAATGGCAATCTACCCTCCCTTCTTGTGCCTCATCTGCAGATCAAGATAAGGCTATTTTAATTCTTTCTCAAATGTTGGGAAAACTAATGAGTTACACACACACACACAAAAAAAACACCCTAAAGGATCAGTAGATTTACTAATTGTTTGTGTTTACTTATTTATTTTCTGAGATCTCTCAGTCAGGACAGGAGGAAGGGAAATATTGTAGAAAGCACAGTAAGCCATTTAGAATTGATCTTGTTAAAAGGCATTATCTTGAGTGATTTTGTATCCCTGTAGTGAGGACATACTCTGTTTTGGAATGTGATGTTTCCAAAAGGTAGTTAGGTGACGTTCATCTTTCACCTGCTCATCTGGTCAAATCTCTATAAGAAGCTCAGTTTAAAGCATCCACTCACTTCTTTCTAGAGGAGCTTTCTTGCTCTCCCAAGGATGAAACTTAATGGTATTTTCCCCCACTCCAAAGGCTTTGAACAAGAAAACATCTTTGTTGCCTTAGGAGTTGACCTCTCTGTCTTATTTCAGTACTGGGGACAGAATATTTGTGCAGCATTCAAAATAGCACCTATCTCTTGTTTTACCAGTTGTGAGTGCCTACTTAGAAGAGACATCTTTGTGTTGGGCACAGAGGGGTGCCCAATGGTGTGATCTGCATCAGGGAAGCAGGGGAAGGTACAGTTCTTCCACTAAGATGCGCTAAGATGCTCACTGAGGTCAGATGCTGTTTTCCTCAGGACTCACAAGTGGCCTTTTCTGGAAATATCAAAGCAAGCTTTTCTGTGAGTTCACACAGATGATGAAGAATTTGTCCCTAGTTAATTTAAAAGTCTCTTCCCAGTTGACAGATGACAGAGCACTGTTCTGTAATTGTGACTTTCACACTTTGTGGTGTGCTTTGAAACCCAGCATCTATGATCCCAAAGGATCTCAAAGTGCTCTGCAGTCATGGGCAGAGGAGTTTAGTTGCCTTTGAAGAACTGCACTGATGCAGTCTGTAGACTAAAGGCCCATTATTCTTTGATCTCCAGCTGCTAGAAAACTTTGTTTACTTTGATAAGTGATCATAGACTTGCCTGATGGGCTTCATAGAGATATATTTTAAAATGGCAACAAAGTGCATTGGCAATTAAAGTGCATTAATCTCTTTTGGACTCAGGTGCTGTTTCCTTAATTGAATACTTTTGCTTCATTTTTTAATGGACAGGGAAGTCCCAGGTCTATGCTAACACTGAAGTGGCACTTCAAGACAAAATGGAAATCAAGAAAAAGCAGATGTGTTTACATGGAAAAATTGTGTTTGTGGTAGAGTCTTTTTTCAGGCAATTTGGAAACAAAATTACAAATTTTCATGTGAATCATGACTTTTATTTTGCCTTTACCATTTTAGTTGTTTTTGTTAAGGTTTTTACTATTGCCTTTTGACTATTCATTTTTACTTTTGGAATGGCTCAAGTAAAAAAAAAAGTTTTGAAAAGAAAAAAAAAACACCCACAAAAAAACCACTCTAGTGAAATAAAAACAAAAAAAAATTATAAAAAGAGAAACAAACATTGCCCCTTCCAATTTCCAGCCATTGCTATTTAAAATTAACATGGTTTGGCTACTGCCATTCAATGACCAGCATTTTGAATTTGTTTTCTTCTTTTGAAATATTTGCTTCTTGATGTTTTATTGTGAAGGAGCCACCATAGATATTTCATAAATGCATAGAATCATAGAGTAGTTTGGGTCAGAAGGTACCATTAAAGACAGTTTAAATGTTCAGTTTGACTGCCCTGGTTAGGTACATCTTTATTAGATTAGGTTGCTTAAAGCCACATCCAACCTAACCTTGAATGCTGCCAGGTATCCACAATTTTTCTGGGCAACATGTGCCAATGTTTCAACACTTGTCACTGAAAAAATTTCTTCTTTATGTACAATCTAAATCTACCCTCTTAGATTTAAACCATTGCCCCTTGTCCTATCATTACAGGTGCTATTAAATAAAGCTCTGTCCATCTTTCTCATAAGTACTGAAAGGCTGCAATGAGGTTCCCCTGGAGCCTTCTCTGCAGGCTGAAAAATCTCAACTCTCTCAGCCTCTCCTCATAGCTGAGATGTTCCAGCTTTCTGATGGTTTCCATGACCCTCTTCTGGGCCTGCCCGAGCATGTTCATGTCTTTCTAGTACTGGGGACCCCAGAACTGGACACTTTACTCCTGATGGGGCCTCACCAGAGCAGAATAAAGGGGAGAACCACCTCTCTTGACCTGCTGAGAACCTTCTTTAGATACAGACCTGGACATAGCTGGCTTTCTGGAATGCAAACACACACACTGCTGATCTACATATCTACATCCATTCTTCACCCACCAGTACTCCCAAGTCTTCTCAGGGTTGTTCTCACTCATTCCCCAGTATGTCCTGATATTGGGGATTGTCCTGATCAAGGTGCAGGGTCTTGTATTTTGGCTTGGAGAACTTCCTTGTGGTTCACATGGTCCCACTCCTCCAGCCCCCCAAAGTCCTCTGGAAGGGATTCCTTCTCTTAGGCAAATCCACCACTTATCTTCATGTTATCCACAAACTTTCTAAGGGTTCACCTGATCTCATTACCTATATAGTTAACAAAGATATTAAATTCTATTTCTTTCAGTACAGACCCCTGGGGGACATCACTTGTTACTGTTCTCCACTTCGACATTGAGCCTTTAACTCCAGCTCTTTGGACACAACCATCCAACCATCTCCTTATCCATCAAGTTGTTCACCCATCAGATCTTTATCTCTCTGAATGGGAGGCAGGACTGTAGTAGAGGACTGTGTCAAAGGCCTAAATGAAGTCCAGGTAGATGACAGTAGCAGCTTTTCCCTTGTCTGCTGATGCAGTCATTTCACCATAGAAGGCTTTTGACGTGTTTCAATATGTCTTATATTTTTACCATGCTGTTCATGATCATTGTCTTTTACAAGCAGCATCTAGTGAGTCATTACAACAAGCCTGTTTTTTGAGAAAGTATTATTTTACATGCTTCATAGTAAGAAAACAGCCCGAAAGATTGAACCAAGGCCTTTTATTGTAAGAATTTGGTTATCTGCAAAATGAATTGTCTTCTTCCCTATCTTTCTTATTAATCTCTCATTCTGACAGGCTTGTAAGTACAAGTCTGCAATATGAACCTGTGAATTTTTCACTAATTCCAGAACTGATCTTTTTTTCATTATCATCTGAGTGTAATTGCTGGAGCCAGACCACTTTCTCACTTATTCATTTGCCACACATTCACACTCTCTTATTAATTTCATACATCCCATGAGACACAAGCTTAGTTTATCAGGTTTAGCGGCTTTGCCCTTGCTTTCACAATGTTGAAAGTCAAAAGCCTCACCCAGGTCTCAGGGTCATCCCCCTTTTTCTTTCTGGATTATACATGTGTACACTCTGCAGTGACTCTCCTGGATAGTGGCTGAATAACGTGGCAAGACTCCAGTGTACAGAAGTGCAGCAGACTGTGCTGATCTGCTGTTTGATAATGAGCTGTGTGGTCATTCTGTGGTAGTCCAGATTGATGTAAATACTTCTAGAAGGAGCTATATCTTATTTGGTAAGAGAATTATAGGAGATAGCTCTGTTTGGGCTCAATGCCCAGCACTGCTGCTCTCAGAGTAAACATTTGACTATTCTCTGCTTCCAGTCCACAACCAAAATAGGACAGCCTTGTCTAAAATTAACTAAAGAGGCTCTTTCATCTTAAGAACATTTAGATTTGGTATTTCAAGTAAATGCTTTTTAAAAAGTAATTCTGTTTTACTGCAGCAGTTTCTTGGAATCTGGGCTGGATGCCCTTGGCCAGATCTACATAGGATCTTCATAAGTGGGAAATGAACTTTATCTCCATTTGTCCTTCTTTTTTTTTTCCTTTAATTTTAAAATACATTGACTCAAGAGTTGCATTTCAAGCTATGTCACATGTCTTCCTGAGGGTTTGTGTGTCTATTAATAGGTAGGATCTAACATCTTCCCACATCAAGCCTGTTGTGGAGACAGAATTGGATGGATATAAAGCAGAAAACCAAAAATTTTAACATCAATTAATTTCAGGTTCTAATGTGTATTTTTCAAAATCTCTTTCCAAAGGACAAGTTCACTTTCCTTAGAAAATCACAGTTTTTTGTCATAAGGACTTCAGAAAGACAGTCTCTGTAAACTCATCTATACTTTTCAAAATTCTTTTACTTGAGAAAGAAAAAAACTGCAATGCTTATTTAAAATACTTGATGACCTGACTCTTGTACCAGTGAAAGCAGTAGTAAGTACTGTCTCAATTCCTATGGAAGAAGGATCAGGTTCCTAGATAGCTACATAAATATTTACCAGGCTGGAAGGAGCCTGGTAACACCCTCCAAAACAAAGGTTGCAATACAGCCTTCATTTATAACTTCCTGTTCTCACATGTTAATAACTTCCCCAGGCTTTAGTCTTGCTGGCAATTCTCCATGTTTGGTTTCTGCCTGGAGGTGATGTGTATTTGGAACAAACTTATACCACACTTTTGACTAGGCAAGCAGCCAAAATGGCTGAGATTTGTTGCCTGGACTAGAGGTAACTGTCTTTGAGGCCTAGCACCTTCTCGTGAAAGGGAAAAAAAAATTAGAATTGCCAAAGCTATTAAGTGATTCAAGATCACTTATGAGCCAGTGTTTGACTTTTTGGAAGTGATTTACTGTAATCACATCATATTATTGTTGTTGGTTTTTGCCTCAAGAAAGCTGTCCATTTAGAGTCTCAGTTAAGTCTCCTTAGGTGTCAAGGATTGAATGGGTAATTCATTCTTATTTTCCTCATTCTTTCATGTGGGTGGAGCAAGAAAAAGGGAAGAAGGTACAGATGGCTTCTACCATACCTTCTCTCTTTCACTTAAATAAAATAATGTGCATTTTGGGGAGTTAGCCAAAAATAAACTCTTCCTTCAGATATTGAAGAGTGAACATTCAAACAAGGTAGACCAGTCAACTAAGATCTTTTGAGTACTTTGAAAAGCTAAAAGCCCCTGTCAAATACTAAAAGATTCTGAGCTTCTTCAACAGAAATAAATGAAGCCAATGGTGTTTGTCTCCTCTTGTTCATTACCCATACTGGTATGAAAGCTCTGAGTACACAGCTTTAAAGGTGGAGATAGTGTGTTAATTCTCCTTTCCCTATTTCTTTTTTTCACTTAGTAGGTAGGAATTCTGTGTCCAAAAGATGCCCTGTGGGGATTTTTGACATTTCAGAAGCACACTACCACATCTCTGTATACAATAACAATGATGAACTGGAATGCTTGGTATTTCCTTGCTTCTGTAGAGGAAGCAAGGCAGGATATTGAATCAGACAACTTGAATCTGAAAATCTCTCCCTTTACCTCCTCTACATGATCTGATGTCTCCCATATATGCAGTGTCCAGAAAAATGCTTGACATAGAGACTGTGGTTGGAGAATTTGGCAAGACTGGTGTTATTTTGCTGTGTCATTCCAGTTTCTAACCCATCAAGCTGATAAAAGGAAAACAGAACAACCTTTTTTAGTAAAAATCATGTTTGTGGTTAATAGCTATGCCAGATAACCCTGGGTGCCAAGAGAGCCTTGTGCTTACTGGGAAGTGGACTGGTCTGCACATCTGTGAGTTCTTCCAAAATGGCAGAATATCAGTCAGCCCTAACCCAAAAAATGTGTGATGCTGATATCTGAATGCTCTGTTGAAGCAAACATAGCCTGCCACTGAGCACGGCTTACTACCATGGAATCATTACTGTGCCAACAGAATTGGGCAACTTCTGGTTGCTTTAGAGAGTAGGCAGGCATCAGCACGTATTAACTCCTCTGGTATATTCTGAATTTACTTTTCCAGTTCAGCACCCGAAAGGCTTTGAACCCATAACAGAAGGCCTTCATTACGATGCTTTATCCAACAAAACAATTCTGGTGAGGTTGCGTGAGAAAGGGAATGATATATTATTAACCCAGTCTCTCTTCCAGGAGGGTTGGTGTTGGGTGAGCAACAAAAAGAAGCTGAGCTGGGACAGCCCCCCAGCTGTTGCATGAGGGCAGCAGCCAACAGCTCCATGGCCAGATGGGGATCAGGGACCAGTGGTGTCCCTCAGGGGTCTGTTTAGGACCAGTACTGTGTAATATCTTCAACAAAGACTCAGACACTGGGACTAAGTGCACCCTCAGCAAATTTGCAGAAGACACCAAGCTGAGGTGTCATCCTGAGGGATGGAATGTCATCCATATACACCTGTACTAGTTTGAGAAGTGTGAGCATGTGAACCTCATGAGATTCAACAAGTGAACTTGTTCTGGATCCTCAAAGGTTTCCCTGACCAGACTGAACAAAACTCTGGGTACCCTGAGTACTCTGTTCATACATTATACACTGTCTTGAGTAGAAGGTTGATATATAGGCCTGGTGAGCTCCATTCTGGATGGATGTAATCTATGAGCCTAGAAAGGCATATTTCCTCTCCCATTAGTTGTCTGTTTTGGCCATACATAACAGTATATAGATATGTTAAGAACACTGTACGTAAACAGAGAAGAATGTGCTTCTCAGTGCTTGCTTGAAATGTTTCTGGCAGTGCAGTGTCAAGTTCTCAGTTGAGGTCTTAAAGAAATAATTTTCAGCAGTTGATTTCTTGAACCACAAGGCTGTACTGTCAGAATCACACTGCTACACAGGAGGAGTATGCGAGGTGAGAGTGGCCCTCGTGGAAAAGGTTAAGGAATGCGGTCTCTAACTCCTCCTTGCACTGCATCGTTCCCTAAAGAATTGCAGAACGCATCCATAGGGTTTCAGTATCCTGGCCTATGAAGAAAATCTGAAAAGATGAAGAAAACCTTGCGATTCTGTAGCTGGTTGACTCTTCTTGCTAATACATGTTGCAAATTCCTCTGAGCTAATGCCTGTCTGAGTTAAAGAATCTGTCTCTGCAACACTACTTGTGAATCTCAAATGCTTCCACCTTTACCTAAGCCCTCTAAACTTGCCTTCACCTCATGTGGTTTATTGTTGAGGTTAGTTGAAAATTAGCTTGAATGTAAGGCAAATGATACACTTGAAAGTGCCTACTTCTCTTTTCTGACCATATAAATAGAAGAAAAACAATTAGATTAGATTAGATGTCTCCAATGCAAAGATCTATATTGGATAAAATTGATATCTTTTGTCAAATTAGGGCACTTTGAGGGGAGTGGAGAAACCAATAGGTCATATCAACACAGATAGTATTTTATCATATAATATTTTATGGAGAATAAACTAATCTAACTTTGTTTTACAATTTAGTTGTTATGGGAACTGCTTACAATACTTGGGATTTTTGAGTGGAGTAGGGCTCTTGGCCTTGTTTTCAGCCATCAGGTCTTGTTAAATCTTTTCGTGCTGCACAAAGGACATAATTATTATAAAAGTTTCATTCCTTAAATCGGTATTAATGGTCTGTAATCAAGTCATCCCTCGAAGTTTTCTGTGATTAAACTAAACAAATTAAGTTGCTGAGTATTTCTGCAAAGTATGTTTATAATCTCTTAATCACTTTAGTGGTTCTTCTCTGAACCCTCTCCAGTTTAGCAACCTGGAACCAGAATATTGTGTATGATTGTCTGACCTTCTCTTTTAATTTTTAAATTATTTTTCTTAATATCTTATTTTTCCTTTGCCACCACAAAATCCACATCCAGCTCTTGGATCAGTTCCCCCCAAATGCTGATATCAATCTGTGTGTTTGTAGTGTAGCTCTCCTTATGCCTGGGTGGAAGTGTTAACATGAGCTCAGTGTTTGGCTGCCTGCCTGGGCTCACATGAACTTTCCCCTGCAATCACCACATTAGGACTTCCACTTGCAGTGTCAGGGTTGGAAGCAGCCCTAATCTGAATGGAGGAAGATGAAGAAAAGGCAGCTACAGCCTCGTGGCTGTCACAGCAACTATTGAGTTTGTCTGTCACATCAGTAAAGTAGAAAGGAGGAATGATGAGGCAGCTGCCTGCATACTCCTGTATGGAAAATGTGACTTCTATAGAGTTGTATTAATACTAAAAAAGATTTAAAGTTAAAAAAATATTGAAGCACCAGACTTCTTCCAGTTGCAGCCTCTTATTTTCCATCTATTTATTCTTGTAATTATCCCAGCAATTCATAAGTGGCAGCACTCATCCAGGAAAATAACCAAATCCAGTTCTGACTTGTGTCTAAGCTAGTAGCACAGTCCCTGTAGGTTTTCTCCACATTCAATGGAAAAGACTGAACTCCCTCCATAGGGTGATGTTCCCAGAGGAAAAATCTGAATTACTCTTAACAGAGACCCAGGACAGCCCTCTTCGACCCTTGTCTTGATTTCAAGATATGAGGAATTTTTCCCTTGGGATCCTTGCCTGATGGTTATTCATTCACTTTGTTTCCTTTCTAAGTGTTCTGTCTTTGATTTGCATCTGTGAATTTGTTACATCTTTCTCTAATAGATCAGAGAATCCTTATAATCAGCATTTTATTCCTGTCGAAAGAGCAGATTTTCCACAGGCTGGAGAGGACCAGATTACAGGAGAAAGAAGGCCTCTCTTATCAAATGATAGTCTGCCAGGTACAATCTCATGTAGGTGATGGAGAACTCTTTGCAGCCACTGCCACGCTGTCTTGAAATCATCAGGTGCTGTAATGGTGCAACACTGCCATCCATTGCAAGAGTTCTCAGCATTAACTAGGGAACTGGAGTGGGCTCAGCCTGTGATCCAGCCTGGTATACAAGAGTACATGGTCATAATGGCTAATTCTACCATTTCTGCAATTGTGAAGACTTTGCTTTCCTGCTAAACAAGCTAATATTTAAAATCAGCATCCTGCTCTTGGCCTCCCTTTGAGGTCTCTCACTGCCAATCATGGTGTCCCTAAATGTGTATTACCTTGGGGAAGATCTAATGGATCCCTTATTCCTGTTAACAAACAAGAAGACTTGCATCCAGGTGGCTTTTAGTTCACAGCAGTCAGAGCCAAGCTGAGTAAGGATGCCTCTTGAGATCTACCCTGATCATTATCTTTGATCAACTTTATGAAGTTTGCTCAGGGTCCCATAGAAAATTTGATGTAACAAAGAATGAAATCACTGCTTCCTAAATTCAACAATAATTCCTGAGTTTTTGGTCCATCCCATCTCAGTGCTCCATTAAACTGCCTCTGAAGTTCCGGCTATCCCTATTTTTTCCTTGATCCTTCAGTGCCACCCTATGATGCTTGAAAAGCCTGATGCTCTATTTGTGAGTCCCCATGAGCAGCGAAAATTGACAGCAGTGTCTCAGCAACTGTGATCTCCAGCAGCTCAGGGAACAGTGCAGCAAAGTCTGAGCAGACATTTCGTGTATTTCCTGAGGAGCTGCTGCCTGAGTGCACAGCCATTGGCATCACTCTGGCACTCACCAGCTGCTACTTTGAGCAGCCCCTGAGTGAAAGGGTCAGCTGCACGTGGTGGCGTCAGCTGAGTCAGTGATCCTTCTTCTAGCCTCACACTGAAATGCAGCTCTGGTGCACATCCTCCAGCCAAGTGAGGAGTCCACCCTGAACAGGTGCTGGGTGGCTCAGCCACTTAAACTTTTGGAAGGAGCACAGAGATGGTGCTGTGAATCCAGATATCTGAAAAGTGTTAGAATATGTGGGCTGGACTGGAGGTGTGCTCGTGTATCCATGAACATGTCAGTGTTCTGGAAACTAGATATATTCCAGTGCAATTAGAAAATAATACAGAAAAGCAGCTTTTCAACATTCTGGGGGGCTGAATTCTGGTCCATCTTTCAAGAGCCAGACATGACATTTCATCCTTTCCAATGAAACAGGGACTGAGAGTTGGAGATTGCAATGGAAGAACACTGAGTTATCACCCACAGGCAGTATTTTACTCTAAAGCCTATTTATATCCTCAACAGCCTGTAATGTGCATCTCTGAAAGTGAGCTGGGCCTACCTTCTGGCTCAAGAAGCACTGGATGTGTTATGAGACGCACACAGCTGGCTATTCCTATAACATGAAAGCATAATAATTCATAATACTGCTATCAGGAT
This sequence comes from Zonotrichia albicollis, assembly GCF_047830755.1. NCBI lineage: Eukaryota > Metazoa > Chordata > Aves > Passeriformes > Passerellidae > Zonotrichia > Zonotrichia albicollis. The sequence goes on from NC_133819.1 coordinate 145,040,299, forward strand.
GCTCTTTTCTAACACAGGAAATAAATCACAACTATTGATAGAGACTATTCATACAGGCCAAGCTCTTCATCTGTTTGCCACGCTCTGTTTTTTACAAACAATTTTCTTAGCAGAACTCAACTTTCAAACAATGAATAAAAGTAGGCATTTAAAGGTGTGCTTTTTAAACTGTTCATCCAAAATGAGAGCAAAAATCTGTCTCACCCTTGCTCAGAGCTACTTCTAGGAGGTACCCATGTAGCTGTGAATATGTGAACAGTTGGAAAGGAATGGTGGTTGGAAGAATCTATAAATGAGTGGGAAAGCTATGACTGGTTTATATTCATGTATGAGGAGAGTGATCAAATCAGGAAAAAAGCAATTTTTGTTCAGGTTGGCTAACTTTCAAATTGTTCAACTGCTAACACCTATTACACAGTTAGACAAACAGGGTTAAAAACTAAGAATTTATTCTTCCTTCCTCCACAGCCAGGAAAACTCCCAGTTTGTGCGTCTGACTATGCTCTATCAGTTAAGACCTGAAATAATTCCAAAGGATTGGTTGTGTTACCCTAGGCTCCTTATGTAACAAATCATGATTTTTTTTTTTTCCAAGCAGCCTAACAGAGAGATGTACAAAATCTTTTAGTCTCTGTAGAAATGGGCTTTAGGTAACACTACACAAAGACTATTTAAACATCATTAATGTATGGATTCTGTGATAGCCCTGTGGCAGAAAGGCTTGGACTAGGGATGCAAAGTCCAGTCTGGATGGTTTGTGCTCTCCTATATAAACACAGAGCTGGACTTGCATACACCTTCTAGTGTAACATTATTATCAAATTCTATGATTCCATGACTGCCATCATCTTCTCACCCAAGTTTTCACTTTCCAAACTTTTCCCTCTATTTCTTCTGACACCTGGAAGTCCTGCATATTCATGGTTTAAACTAAGCTATGGTACCTTGTGTTTGAGTGGAGGAGGAAGGAGCACAGCATGGCTGTTGGTCTGTTTCCACAGATGTGAAACACTTCAGGGTGTTTTTCCTGAACTAAGAGAGAGATGTCATTGTGACTTTAAGTGATTGCTGCTTCTTGTTCCTGGAACCTCCTGGAGGCAGTTCCAAATTAACTGGCTTTTCCAAGGATAGTTCAGCCAAGCATCATTACCATACACTACTAAAATGGGTCCATCACTCCCCCATCCTGACCCTTACCAAGATTTTTGAGAATGTCCTAATGAAAGCAGTCTTGTCTTTATTTTCTGTAGCATACACACTGAGAGAATCAACCCTCTAGGAGATAAAGATATTTGGAAATACCTTGCAACACTTTCAGATGACATAAAGAAAATGGAACTGAATGAACCAAGAAGGAAGAAGCCCTATTCTTTGCCTCTTACCCTTCACTGGTTAAGACTGGACTTCTTGATCTCTCTCTGTAGGTTGGCTCACAAGAAATAGACATTCAGAGTGCCTGTTGAAAAAAATGCATTTAAAATGCAGTGGGTGCAAAATTTAGCCTGATATATGATCTGGAGGTGAGTCAGTCGTATGTGTGGTAATCTGGGAAGCAAGTAGGAGCAAAGATTTCTCAGAAGATAGAAGGAGTTGAAGAGAAAAGCAAAATAAAAATTTGAAAATTAGGCAGAAGGCTGAAAAAGAGAGTCCTGAAAAAAAAATGTTGTGAGTAGTAAATGGTATGGAATTGAAAAGGATTAAAGGAAGGGAGAAGATCAACTGAGGGTCAGGTTAGAATCAGGGGGAGAAGTGGAAGATTAAGGATCAGTGAAGCATGATGATTCTGGCCCAGTCCTTTGCCCTTTTCTTTGGACTTTAGGAAGGTACATCCAGAGCTTTGGTTTCTAGTGAATTTTCCTTCCTTTCTTCCCCTGTATGCTTCCTAAAATCTATTCATGTGTGCAATCTGCAACTGTGATGTGGTGTAAAACAATGTGTATGGTAGAAAGAGTTTGCAACATCAGACCTCTAAAATAGCAAAGTCTTAGAGCACAGACTAGTTTGTCAGCTGGTATAAACTGAAAGAGCTCCATTGAATCTGCATATTCTTTAGTCTTGAATTAAGTACCAAGCATGTTAGTCACTGAATAATGACAGGAGAATCTCCTTTTTAACTCCTAGAGGCCCTTACTGGGTCCTTGAGCTGAAACTTTTTTGTCTCTTTAGAAATTTAAACCATGTTTGTTCCATTCTTACATCCACTGGAATTCGCAACATATCTGCTTTGTAGTCTGGACAAAGCTTGAAGATTTCCCCAAACACAGTGTGAATCAAACCACACAGGAATGTTTGTAAAGAACATCTTGGACCCTTTGAAAACATATTCAGTTCTCAGAAGCACTAATGCATTCCACATTTGGTCATTAAACACTAATTGGTAACATGCTGTGGAAGGGTTCACTCTCTGACCCGTCAGTATTTCCTAGGTCACAGCACTGCATGACCTTGGTGCCCTGATGTGACCTGCCCTTTTGAACTTCTAATCCTTCAACTCGTCAGAGAGCATTAGTAGCTCAGGCCACTTTGGAAACCAGAGGCATATTTTCCCCTGGCTGTTTCAAAGTTTTCTTGGTTTCCCTCCATCTCCTGCTCCCACCCCCTCCTCTCTGGTGATTCAGGATGTCTTTTGGGGGCCTAATTGAAGGCTTCAAAGTGCCCGATAGTTTATTATGAAACTATTGTCCTTGGTAAATGTCACAGGACTCATGTTTTATTATATTTATAACCTTTTTTCCATTAGTCTGCCATTTCCCTGAGAAATTATGACCTTGGCTCTATCAGTTAACCAAGCTGGTTTCATATATAGCAAATGTGTGCGTGTGCACAAAAGGAGAGGAAAGGGGAAGTCACCAGAGAAATTTCTATTAAAACAGTGCTTGTACTGCCTTCCCCTAGAATCCTGCAAGCAATTTAAAGATTGTGATAAGGAAAGGAATCAGGAGAAAAAATGTGTCTAATATTAAAATCTCAAGTGATATCTTTGACTTCAGTGGACATAGGACAATAGATCCTGGTTGCTGTCAGGTCTATCATTCAGCATAAATTTCACCTGATATTTCTTATCAGAAGTGTGTTTAGGGTTTTCCCCTCTCCTTTCTTGTTGTCTTATCCTTGCTTACTTTGAATTTTCTCACTCTCTATTTTGGACAAATTTAAATCATTTTTCTAAACTCACCCATGGTCTAAGTCTCAGGATAGACTATATACAAACTGTATTTAATCCTTAGCACTTCAGAGGATGAAAACAACTGGACCTTTCTGGGAATTTGGGAAAAAAATATTTGGGGCACACTGAGTGCAGGGTTACAGACTGGAGTGGGTCACATTGTGCTTTTTAAACACTAATCCCCGAATCTTTTCTAAGACATCCCCCAGAAGTAAGAAAAAGCAATCAAACCTGTTATCAGCAGATGTACATCTGAAATACTGGAGATTGTGAGAGTATGTTGACTGGCCAGTGACTAAGTACTTTCATTCAAGAAGGGCCCAGGATATTTTTAAATGAACTAATAAATGTTCATTTTCTGTGCCAGAAAATCTTCCTGGGCACAGGAACGAGGCTGTCCATGCACTAACCTCGTTAGGCCAATACTGGTGTAACATTTAATTTACTGGTGTAGACTTGGCCAGAATAGCTGAATTCTGTAGGTACAACCTTAAGGATCAAGCAGGGTGATCTCCCATTGAAAGAAAGAACATAGTAACTGACCTTGGTCTTGTTTGCCTCCCAGTGGGAGTGGGTGAGGTCAAATTCATTAAAGTCCCTGTTTGAGAAGGGAAATGCTATAAAAAGCAATGTGTTGGGTTTTACTTTCTTATTTTTTTTTTAATTTTTTAAAGAATTAAAAAAAATAAAAAGTTTGGTATTGATTTCATGCTGCAGAATTTGAAATTCTTCCATTCCTCATCCCCTCTAGCCAATCTCTTAAACAAACAGAGCAGTTCTCTCTGTAGATATTGAAAGAGTTCTCTAACTGCCAGCTATGCTGGCCCAGGTAAACGAGGATAGGACAAATGAAAAAATGCATAAAACTTTAGGGATTGAGAATTTTTTCAGAAAGCTATATCTTCATGAGAAATTTCACCTTTGAAATAAAAAAAAGAGATTTTTTTGAAAGAAAAAAATTTTTAATTACCATCTGGTCAACAGTATTTATTCCTTCAGATCACTGGAACCCATCTTTTACTTTTGCTTTTATTAGCTCTCTTGTAAAGATCACTATATATTGTATATATGTATTACCTTTTCCTCCAGATCAGTAAGGGCAAGATATCCCCTGTCCTTCAAGGATTCCATCCACTTGCCTCTGCCCCTCCCACATGTCAGTGGCAGTATGTAAAGCCATTAGAGTCATGTTCTTGGCAACATCCCAACTTTAAAATGCTCCATTCCCAATTCCCACGTAAGAGATGACAGACTTTGGTGACCTTTTGTATCAACACTTGTTTGCTAAAATTAGATTCTTTTTCTTCCTGGCATATAACCAAGCAGATTATACTCCTCAACCTGTCATCCTTGGAGGGCAGGCAGTCCCAGAAACTGATGATGCAGAGTAATTAACTTCTCCATGAAGCGTAAATGAAGCTCAAAGGAAAAAAAAAAAAAAAAGTGAATGATGTCCTAGCAGTGTATGCATCTATCTCTGGTGCACATACACATGCACAGATGATATTAAGCGATGGTGTCAGCCACAAAAGGTTGGGAGGTTAGATACAGGTCAGATAAGCATCTAGCAATTTAGATGTGTCTTGAAAGTTCATTTGAATTTAAGATTTGTGGAAGCCATATGTAAAAACCCAATAGAACTGAATATTGCAGGTCTCCTGCATGTCTTTATCTGTCTGGAAAAAATGCTTGGAGAATCTGAATTTCCTCACATTTCCATGACTTCTTGCGGACTAAGAGTGAAAATTAAAAGCAGCTCTAGGAAACTAAAAGAGAGGAAAAATGCCAGTGTGATATTTTGAGGGATCAGTCCAGTCTAAATTGGAAAGTTCCTTAATATTTTATCATTATTAAGCCCAAAGAAATAGGCTGCAATGGGTACATATGTCCAATACTGAGAATTATGTTATACCTAGATTTAAGGTAAGAATTATGGTCCCACAACGCTTACTGGTATATTAGCATATATGAAGTAATCACTTTCCTATAAACATCACAGCCTGGCTCATTCTGAGATATAAGAAGCTGATAAATAACTGCAACAAGACCATGAGGAGATTAACAGAAAGTTTTGGTTATTTGTGACTGGCTGTACACAGAGATTTTTGGTTTATTTCCTGACCAATGAAATATTTAGTTAGGGACCTAGGCTGCTAATCTTTTTTGAAGAAAGAAGCTGTTCAGCTTCCCCTGGAGCCCATACTGTGTGTGAGCTGTTGTGCGTCCCTGTTTCCAGCACACGTGTCCAACCTGAAACTCAATGCTGTAAATTGCTGCACTTAATGAGTGGCTGGTGTGTCACTGCTTCAGCATCTGCACTTCTCTGAACTCTGGGAGAGCCATTCCCAGTAGTGTCTGTCCCACATCACTCTCCCTTTAGATCACCAATTCTGAGACTTAACTGAAAGTGTGCGCTAACCCTACCCCTCTAAGCTGGGTATATGAAAGGCTTTGAATGCTAACATTAAATTATCTTTAAGTTCATTTTGCATACTTAAAGGAAACAACCTGACTATATTTCTGCTGATTATTAATTATTTTTTCTGCTAATTCACCAGTAGAGATGATGGGTTACTAATACCAGCACTGTTCTACTCTCGCCTCGGAAACACCGTGTTAGGATGCGTGAGAGAGAAACGTGGGACCGTGCAGCCCTTTCAACATGGCTCTGACTCTGCCATGACAAAGAAGCAGCACAAAAGCAGTGTCCCCTGCACAGGTGACAGTTCAGGACAGAGTGCTGCTTGCGTGCCTGCTGGCTGGGCCGAGCATCCCACGTACTTTCCTACACGATGCCGCGGGAAGCGGAGTGCAGCCATCAAAGCTGGCAGCCTGCATTCTCTTCATGTGGTTGCACTCACAGCTGTGACACTGCCAGTGACGTAAAGGGAGAGGAAAAGGCTGCTTTTTCAGCAAGGTACAAACACAGAGATATTATCCGTCCACTGATTTTAATCTCATTGCAAATACTCACATATAACTAGATCCAAGCCGCTGATAGGGTCCCTCCTTCTCTCTCCCTGCTATCAGGTTTCTTACCCTTCTCAGGAATGGATAACACTGTATAACATATACATATATGTATCAGTGTGTATCACTGCTCCATATTCATCTGAGACAAGAAACATTTCATGCTGCATGTTTATACCTGGAGAAAAAATTACAGAGCCTCAAAATCCAGCTGGCACCTTACACCACCTTAAAGCACAAAGATAGCAACTGGAAGCCCTAATTTTGGAGGGAAAAAAGGTTCTGGTCTTATCCAGCTAAATGTAGAGAAAAAAGTATGTCAACAGTAGTCTATCTTGACTTTCTCAGACTAAAATAGTACTGAAACTGCTTTCCAATTAAGAAATGTCTTTTTTTTTAGCAAGAAAGGATTTTTCCTCTTACAGTATATTTTTTTTGGACCTGCTCGACTTCCTTAATTATAAACAGAATGATACCACAGACACCAAAATATTTCAGTCAGATAAGAGATTGAAACAATTCTTTTGAGTTTCCTGGCCAATATTCTACACATTTCTTCACCTCCTTGTTCTTTTATATATTCTTCTAAGACATATTATGTGTCCCAAAACTTGCATACTTCACCACAAAGACTGTCTCCATTTCATCCTTCACACTTATTAACAAAAAGACCATGGTTCATTAGAGCACAGGCCGCTGACCAAGACAGTTAACTTACTAAGGAAAGTATTCCAGGATCTACAAGAAAAAATGCCACTCACAGTCAGAACACTTCAGTTTTGACTTCTTTGTTAAAATTATGAGCTCTCCTGAGAGAGATTGGCATATTTTACAGTCTTTGAAACTGTGTTGCATGCTTGTGCCACTACCTCATCCCTTTCTGAGTGTGGAAGACTGGCTCTTCTCTGGATTTCTCTATGCAGTTATTGTTTCATTATTTTCATTTTCGCTGAAAATTTCCAGAGACTGATAGCACACAGATAACACTGATGATTCATTTTCTCACCATCCCTAGTCAGCAGTGTTGTGGCTGTGACAGGTATTTTTCCTTCTGTTTTCTGGTAAGAGTCCCTGATATGTAGCCCTGGAAAGTGTGAGTTTTACACAAATTTGGTTTTACTATTTATCCACGACCAATTATATCAACGGAATCCTCTCTGTTGCATTCAATGGCTTTTGGGGGACTCCTTTCATAAAACTGTTTACTCTGAGCAGAGAAAATCCCAAGCAAAGGTGTCTCCTCCTTCTACTAAATCAGCAGCTTTTAGACTCAGCTGGGTAATCCCCCTTTGTCACATCAGAATGCAAATGCAAATGATGTGCTGTGTCTGCCCAAACTCACTCCCTCTGCTCACCCAGAGCCTTGGCTGTTTCCTGGGTTCTGCTGTGGCAGCTCTGGCTCCAGGCACGGGCTAGCCTCAGTCCTAACCCAGGAGTGGTCCCTAGCACAAAGAGATCCAGACAAATATACACTGATCTCTGAGTTACCTGTGGAAAACTAGACATCATCAATCCACTATACCTATTTTTATTCTTTTCTTAAAATTGAAATGAATAATGAATAATGTCTTTCCATAACATCATTCACACAGATCGCTCCATGCTTTTCATTTCTACATTATTACTTGAAGTAGTGTTGTATTTTAACAAGTCTTAATGTATAATTAAGTCATATGTATAATTATTATTTTAAAAGTTGGCATTGTCCTCACTTTTCTCTTGCTCATCTCTGAAAGGCAGACTGAATGCATATGGTGTCTCTCATGAACCCAAACCAAAGGAATGTGTGAGCTGCAACTGCCTAGAACTCACAATGAGAGGTTACCACCTTGGCATCCACATCCAGAGAACTTTGACAGCCCAGAGTCCAAATTAGGAAAGGGACTTGCAACCCCTGAGTTCAGGGGTGGTTCACCACAGGTTTCTCAACACAGGTGCAATTTTGCACAAAATTCTTAGGGCCTGTTGTCTGTGGTACTTATTTTTCTCTCTCCCACAGGAAGAACGTGGGTTTTGGTCCTTCTTTAGGGGAGATTTGCTTTGGTTTTCCTGCAAAGAAAATTAATGCAACTTTCCTCACTACTTAGAAAAATCCAAATATTAAGGGTCATCTTTGTAAACTGTCAGAAAAATGTCATTATTCTGTGATCATCTGGCAGTTGAAGCACTATCCATTTTCACTGCACATGCCCAGGATAACCAGACCTCTGACCTTCACACACAAAGAAGAGTTTTTCAGAGTCCTGTGAAGGTGAGTGAATGATGGCAGAGCAGAGGAAAATGTGAGCATTGTGTGGGGAAACTGAGGCACTGAAAACTTATGCAGGGGTGCAGTGACAGCACCATGAATGTATTTTTCACTGAGTTGTTCCTTTTATGAATTTCAATTATGAGATTACCTTGTAATCTTCTGAAGATGGTATTTTTCTCTTTCTTTTAAATTCTTGTGTTTTCAACATAAAAGCAAGTATTATTCCAAGAAGCAGCTAATTTAATTTTAATGATTCTTACCCACTTTTGTCAAACAGAAAGTGTAAATTGCGGTATCTCTTTTTTCTTTTTAATTTAAAATACTAGATTTACAGCTCCCAGTGACCTTTATTGCTTTAAAAATTATCTTTTCACTAAAATTTTCAATGATGGGCTTTTGTGGAGAAAAAAAGTTGTTTTCAGGCAAAGACCAGTGTTTTGGGTATCAAAATTATGTTTTAATATTCACTTGACCTATTATTTTTGGGGTTTTTTTTTTCTGCTATTGTCTTCAACATTACTCATTAAATGAGTGATCCCAAATGGTCTTGGGGACATGCAGGTAAGCATATCAGCAGCCTGACTTGTGATATATCCAATTATTCAGCACTGATTTCAAACACTGACCTGTGTAGCAGCCAGCACCGAGGACGACTGATCATCTTTCTAATAGCCTTAAAAAGTAAACCAAAAGAGAATCAGAGATGTTCATAAAATGATCACAAATCAAGAAGAGAGTGAAGTATCTATGAAGAGCCTCTCCCAAGTATTCTGTGAGAACAAGAGAGTACAAAGCTCTGTTCAGACTGAAAGCAGCTATATCACCTTTGGAGCAAGCAAATGGGTTTGCAACAGAAGATCTGAGGCTGGACTTCTGTAACTATGTATGGGTTTGCAACAGAAGATCTGAGGCTGGACTTCTGTAACTATGTAAAGCACATAATCTCACATGTTTTGGTTTCCCCCACTGCAGGTGGAAAATGATAAATAACTTTTCCCTTGCTGAAGCATTTTGAAATGGATGTAAATGAGGCCTTAACAACCTCCTATTGTCAGGAAAAAGAGATGAGGATCCCTGCCAGAGCTCCCATCTGCTGTCATCAGCACACAAAGGTGTTCTCCCAGGCAAACGATCTGGCTGAGAAGTGCTCATCCTCTCAGTTTTCTCTGTGTGCAGTAGAATTTGAGCTAAGCATAGGAAGCTGTGATGATTACAAAACGCTTTCCTTGAAAATGTATTTTGATCTGTGGCCTCCAAATTGCATCAACCTACTTCTCTTCTGAGAAGAACTTTCTCAGTTCTTAGAAACAGCCAGCATTCTGTGTGCTGCTTCAGCACTTATGTTCTCATGGAGGCACAGGCAGGAGGAACTAGAAATGCTCCAGTTAAAGGTCAGAAGTTTTCTAGATTTTTTTTTACATGTGAGAGATCTGTATTAGTGATTTTATTCCCTTCGCTCTGACCCATTTTTGTCTAGTCAGCTCAAGGAACAGATGTGGGCTTTCATCCAACAGTGTGTAACACGATAAATATGTGTGCTGTGCTTTAATGCCTCATGTGGTGTTCTCTGGAAATAGACTTGAACAATGACAACTATACTTGGCATTTGGAGGAATCAGCTGGGCATTCTGGGGTTCACAAAGTTCAAATAGGAGAGCTACAAGAATAAAGGGGTTTTTTTGCAGCAGAGTTGGCTTGCTCCAGCCTTACTTTTGCTTACATATCTGAAATCCTGTCAGGAATCCCTCTGCTGTTCCTCACAGTTATCAGACAAAACCAGGGAATCCTGTGGAGAGAGACCTCATAGATTAAGCATGCTTATCCACTTTTCTAGGAAGCAGGATATTTCTGGAACCCAAATGCCAATTTATACCTTGGAGTCTTGTAGAACAATACAAAAAAAAAGGGGGGGGAAAAGCGCTTTATTTAAACTGAATTCACGGCAACTTCTACGTTTGGATTTCCGATCCCAGGGAAATGAGCATGGCAGGGGCTGGCTGTGATAATGATGCTGAACTAGTGGAACTGACCTGGCCATACACCTAAGAGGTGAATCATGCTGCATCACAAACTTATTTTTAATATAGGGAAATAGTGCATCTCAAGCTTTTATATATCACACCAACCTTTCACGTGGAGTTTTTGGACACATTCCCCTGCCCACAAGGCCCTGGCTGTGGACTTGACGGACATAACACAGGATGTAGCACCTGGCCATGCTACTATTTGTTGGATGCATTTCATGCTTATCTGAAAAAATTCTGCAAATGACTCACTGTTTCTCTTTTTCCTTTAAGAAATTAGACGTAATACAAGTTCTCAGTAAAGAATTTTTGTATTATCCATATCCTGTGTTGACATCCAGGCTCCCTTGTACTTTATGTCTAATTTCAGTAACCAACAGCTTAGGAAATTGGGCACTTTCTTCTTTAACTCGTTGTTTCCTAAGCTGCATTAATTTAGTTGTCAGCATGTGCATGAAAGTAGCCCAGGTAGCTTCCTACTACTTAAGCACAGCTGAAATCCAAATAGGAAGTGGCCTTATCATCAAGGCATTTGACTTGGCCTCAAAGTAGCTGGCCTAAACTCATCTTTGTCTACAAAAACAACATTTTGCTGGGTACATGCAGCTGCAGGATATCAGCTACCTGTAAATATGTGCAGCTTAAACAGGAGCAGCCCTCAGACATCAGACTCATCAGCTAAACCATGCTGTCCAGGCTGTCAGGACTAGACCTAGATTTAATCAACTTGTGTTAACATCCTACATGTAGCATGTAGACCTTCCTTAGTTTGTACTTTTAGACATGTTGGCAAGCGTTCTTTAATATATATGAAATGTTTGGTTGAGATAAATGTCATCTGTCTTTGACTGGAAAAGCTGGCCTGTTTTCCAGAGGTGCTGGTCATCACGAGTGAAATTTAGTCACTGCTGAAAATCAAGACTTGTTTAGTGACTTGTGGCATGTGGAGTGGGGAAGGATTTTCAGATGTTCAAGTTAATTTACTCCATGGCAATTACCTGCCATTACTACTCCTAAAATTCCCTTTATTCCCCTTCTTACATAAATACATGTATTTATCATGAAGCCCTGTATTTCCAGAGAATATGTTTTGGATCTGATACACACTCTGGAAAAAACTGCAAGTTCAAACAGTCTAAAGAATGACTGCTGGTCAAACTCTGTAGGCCAGATTTCTTTTCCACTAGAAGTTAATTTTCATATTGCTTCTACTGCCCTGCTGGTGTTTGCCATTAGGGAGAGAGCAAGACTTCTGACCCAGCCTGGCCATTTCTATGTTGCTTTTCTTATCACTGTATTCTAATACTATCTCTGGGTTATTTAATTAATCAGTTACAGAGGATATGGACATTCAATTGCCTTAAAAAGAGGAAGATTATGTCATTGATTGTTTTAAGATGGAATCATCTGAAAAATGCATAAGTAGTGAGAATTTCTTCCCCATAAGCTATTGCTTATTATTGCTTAGGACCTGAAGAGCTAGACTACAAGTTACTATGAATGTAGAATGAATTCATTATCCAGATGTTACATCAGCTCTGAACTCAAAGAATGTTATCTCAGCTGGAGTAATACAGAATTTTACTTATTGAAATAACTAAAGCTTATGAACACTGTAGAAGGCTTACAAAAAAAAAAAAAAAAAACCAAGGCAAGCAATTAGTTACCTGGGTTACACACTTTTCAAGCAGGAAAAGAAAAACAGTTGATTAATATGAGAAAATTGCTATTTTTGGTAAGTCTAACCAACTGACGTGAGCATGTTATTTTAAAAAAGTGCTGATTGGAAAATGACAGAATGAAGCACATCAAATTTTTGATCCCAAGTTAACATTTGATTTATAAAATTAAAATATTTTTTAATTTATATAATGGCTGTTATATTTATATACATTTATGTGTGCAAATATATGTTTATATAGCTGTGTAAGCTACAGTTACCTTTCTATAAAAATGAAAAGAAGTTTTTAAATTTGAGAAACCATCTTGTTTTGAGTGCTTTAGACCATATAAGCTTATTACACATATGTAACAACAAAATTGCCCTTCTTCCAAACCATTTCAGTCACCTATTTCTGGACCAAAATTCCTTGCAGCTGGGAGATCAGTAAAATAAAAAAGTCACTGGACATGATGGATTAAATGGATTTCCTCAGTATACTCAGACAAAGCACTTCTCAGAGCCAGCAGAAGGCCAGTGGCATCCTGGAGTGCATCAGGGAGAGCATTGCCTGCAGGTCAGAGAGGGGATCCTGCCCCTCTGCTCAGCCCTGGCACGGCCTCACCTGGAGTGATCTGTGCAGTTCTGGGCTCCTCAGTACAAGGCAGACACACCTGGAGTGAGTCCAATGAAGGAAATAAGATGGTTAAGGGACTGAAGAATCTCTCTTATGAGGAAAGGCTGGGGGAGCTGGGCCTGCTCGGCCTCAGAAAGAGAAAACTGAGAGGGGACCTCATCAATGTCTTTCAGTGTCTGTAGGGAGGATGTCAGAGGACAAACCAGGCTCTGCTCAGAGGTGCCCAGCAAGAGGCAATGGGCAGAAACTGATGCACAGGAAGTTCCACCTGAAAATGAGGAAGAATTTCTTTACTGTGCAGTGACCAAGCACTGGCACAGGTTGCCCAGAGGGGGTGTGAAGTCTCCTCACTGGAGGTATTCAAGGAATGTCTGTACCATGTGCTATGGGATGACCCTGCTTGAGCTGGACCAGACAATCCACTGTGATCTCTTACAGCCTGACCCATTCTGTGATCCTGTGAGAACTGGTTTTTGACAAATGCTCTGAAAACTTTTCAGCTTCCTGAGGACTTAGTGCATGTCGGAAAGGTTTTCAGGTCACAATTCTGCTCTGTGGGGACACATCTGCTCCCTGTCAAAACACCTCTCTTGCTCCCTTTGGGTATACCCTCTGTTACCCTAAAGAGGTGCCAAGGATGTAAATAGTCATGAATATGCACTATTGCTCCAATGGACAGGTTCACCTCTATATAACATATTTTCATAGATGTTAAATCAACATCATAATTACCCTATAAGATGTAATTTTAAAATCTGTTTTGTGGATCAGAGGAAAGACAGCAGAAGTTATCTGGTTTTTGAGATTCTCAAGTAGACAAAGAGATAACAACACATCCCTGCAACAAGAGCTCCGGTCTGTTTCTTTAACTACAAGTGCAGAAAAGTCCCATGATATTTTATCTGCTTTAACATATAGTCTTGAAAGTTATTAGTCTAACTTATATTTGACTTCATTTCTATCACCTTAAAATACTGATGCAATGCCCACCAGTAATATCTAAACATCTAAACAGGTTAGTATTATTCAGCTGGGTGTCATTTCTGCTGATACAGATTTAGGAGAGATATTAATGAATATTCCCTCTAAGTCAAATGCAATTACAGCCATAGATGTGGAGAAGTTTTTTTTAACTTGGAGCCATATGTATGTATGCAAAATGTATATGAAGTATTGCAGGATGTTAACAATATGTTTGAACCAAATGAAATAAGAATCTGGACTTGGTTAAACATGAGGAACCCTCTTTTCTTGGGAAATGGTGTTTTCAGCAAGACTGTAAACAGAGAAGAGACATCACATGGTTTGCATTATTTCTCCTACAAGCTTTCTCTTTCTAAAATGAAGTACTTTAGGATTTTTTGTATTTGACTTATTGTGGTGGAGAAATAAGTATAAATTGTTGAAACATTTGTGCTCATAATTAGACCAAACTGAGTCTGATCAAATAGAAGTTTAGGAATTCCAGTTATGCTTCAAATCTCCTGTGGAAGATGAAGAAGAAAGAAATGAATCCACTATACCCATCAAGATTTTCACAAATGACTGAAGAAAAAAGAATGATCCTGTTGTTAACATACTCAGTTCAGGTCTTGATCCAATTTCTTCCCTGGTTTGAATGATCTGGTGTTTTATATGAATTTAATTTCTCTATGCCTCAGTTTCCCATTATTAAAGCAGTGATTAAACCCTTTCCTTTCCCATTTTCTGCGTAAGTTACAAACTTTTCCAAGCCAGAATCTATCCAGAATGTGTGCATACAAAGGAAGCTTATCATACTTGGTTTCTAAAAACTGATGATATTCCTATACGAGCACAGAGATCACTGGCAATAAGTGTGCTTCCATCTACTGCCACATTCTCACTCCTTTACATGGAGACTAAAGTCTGAACTCAGAAAAATACAGGTGCCAAAATCCCAAACTGCAACACAGTGCAATGCTTGAAGGGGTACCTAAAGCCTGCAAGTAGGTGAGTTACTAGCAACCTATTGAAGAAAATAGATATGGGGACTAATGAGAAATGGAAACAAGCCTCTGGTATTTAACCATGTCTGTAATAAATCTAAGTCTATAAAGTACCAGGGCATGCTTAATGTTTTGCTCTGGCTGACATCAGTACCTCCTCCTTGAGTAAGTTGGATATTTTGAACATGCTATACAAAGGTACATGCTGTCCCTGATTCTGCTGCAAAAACTTAGCACCAAAGTAGGGTATTGCAATATGTAGACTTGGCACAACTTTCTCTGAGTAAAGGGAAAAGATTTTTAGTGAGGGAAGACTTGTCAAGCCTTGAAGGCTGCTAATGTCTTTACTGCTTGAATGCAATGAAACCAGAATGTGCTATCATCCAGGCCACTAATTAAGGTAACTGAAATATAACATCAAAACTAAAACTGTGTAACTAATGGACTTGAATTGGGAGTAAAACTCTAACTAAGTAACATATGGTGGGATATCATCTTGCTACAAGCCCATGCTTGAAGAATCATTGTAGTCACCACTGAAGAACTTTTCACATATGAAGGAAAGATGTGAATAGGAGGCTAATTGTGTGTGAGAATGTGTGAATGATTGCTTCTGACCAGTAGTTTGCCAGTGCATTAGAAAGGATGGATTTTTAATGATCAGATTGATATTGTTAGGGTTATGGATAGGTTAGACTTGCATTTGGCAAGAGTTGCACTGGCTGACCCTCTTTTCTCTTGCAGAAAGTGTTTGAAGGTCTCACTCTTCCTTCACAATTTGTCTTAACCAGCATTTTAAGACAAAGTTCTAAAAGGAAGAAAAATCTAATGCACTTTCCAATCAGTATAAAGATGATTTTGTCTTTAAAGATATCTAATTTCTGCAGCAAGGGAGGGGATTGTTTTGCACCATATGGTAGCTGTCCTGTGATGTCACAGTGATTAATGACAGGATCAGTTGGACGCTCCAGTGGCGTAACAAATGACCTGGGTTTCCTGTAATGGCAATAGTTACACGCTCGTACAGGAGCCTGCAATTAACTGAGCTCTACTCATAGCTCCCCATGGGGTTAAGCATAACTACAGAATGAATGTGGAGACTACCACCAGCTTCATGAGGATGTGGGTCAAGCATTCTGTGACTTCTGGCAGATCCCTTAGACTGTGGATATCTGTTTCCCATCTGTAAAACTGATCTTATAATTAGCTGTTCACAGGCTCGATGTAAAACTAGCTGGTTGGAGTAGGTCAAATCTTTGCATAAGAAAAACTTCAAGTGATAATAACATTTTAGTGAAATTATCAGTGTATTTTTAATTCTGTATCATAGACTGAAGAACCTCCAACACACTCTGCTTGATTTGCCTCATGATTATTTGTGAGATAAAACATGGAAATTTTTATTAAATTTTTTGGGTTCTACTTTCAAGTCAAACATTTTTTTGGGTAATCATTGTTTGCTGTCTGAAATAATTCTGGAAGCAGATAAAATACTCCTACTGTGCTGAAGCAAAGCAATACAGACAAGGAATGATCAATTTATCCCAGTAGCAGCCTTACTGACAGCATGATGACTGTCATTGTAATTATTTTAGCTGATGACAAAAATCTCAAAACAACTAAAAAAATATTTCTTTTCTTGATCCAAGTTTTAGATTTTCTTCAGATTTTCCTGATAATTTTGGTCAAAACTACAATTAAAAATTTTAAAAATATGCTTCTTGGATATAATCTGTATTTGAGATCAGGCTTTATTATCAAGCTGCTGAGGTTCTCTGAATCCCAGATTTTCAAATTATTCATTTGGAGATGCATGCCTCCAGTGATTGCAGTATAATATTAATAGGTCATTTCATTGTATTTCAATGCCTCTTTTCCACTGCTGTCTACTGGACAATTTAGTCAGCAATAAAAAAAAAAAAAGAGAATCCTCTTGTACTGACATTGAGTTTTAGCAAAAGACACAAGGCCATTTCTGACTGGTTTAGGTTCTTTCATTTAACAAAAACTGAATGCTCCTAGATTATGAAGAGTGTGCTTCAGGGGTGACACAGTTGGATCCTCAGGCTAACATTTTATGATTTTCTTGGGTAAATCACACCCCTCACTGGTTTTGGAACCTTGCAGTGTATGAATGTGTAATTTCTTCACTGGTGAGAGGAGCTTATCCAAAACTCTCTTACACTGCAAATATTCTGGCTGCAAGAGCATCCTGGAGGGAAGTAAAAAATTGCATCTCCACAGACATTTTTCCTCAGGCTAGATGCTCCAAAGAGTACAGATGTGAACACTGTGCACTCTATAAGGCAACCAACACATAGATTCATACCCTTCCTTGTGCCCTCACTGTTTTCACAACAGTTTGGCAGTGGGTTTGGCTTGTGTGTGCACACAAGCTTCACATAATTCATGGAAGTGGAGGAACAACATTCACACAGATCACGTTCCAGTGATGGCATCCTGCACGGTGTCTGGAGAATATCAGGTGCCAGAAGCAGGGATGGGAGAAGGTGGAGGTAAATACAGCTTGTTGGTTGGCTTCATTCATTCAGAGCCCCCACTCCCTGCTTGCTCAAGGCTATGTCTTCTTATGTCTTTTGGAAGTGATGGTTCATGGCTGCTGTTATGGTTAAGAGAGTGAATAAAGCAGATCAGAGCTCTGGTTTAAAATCTACAGTTTTGGTGGTGTGTTTTATAATGGGTAAAATTGTACACATCCTATGAATGATCTTCTGGTTTGTTTATTTTTTATTGTTTTTGTGTGATTATCCAGACATTCTCAGCTGCGTTTTCTTCATTAGCCTAATTCACAACATTTTTTGGTTGTTGAACTCTAAACTGAACTTCAGCTTTTGCCAAGGATCCACATTTCTCCCTACATTTAATTCATCCAGAGTAGCTATTGAGTCACAAGGGCAGTGTTAATTTATGATTGGATATTGGAACCTGAAATAACAATTGGAAAGGCAGAGGCAAGAGGCTTTCAAAGCATGAAATTAAAACCTTTGGGCTATGGCTTAACTTGCTACTTATTTTTCTCATTTTCTTGCCATCAATACTTTTGTTCTACTCTTGATGTGATGTTTTTCACAGGGCATGATCTGGGGCTTTATTCACTCTTTGTTTTCATGTGATATATGGGGTATTTTTTATTAGCTTGTATTATAACCCGTGCTCTGTCTGTTCTTACTCAGATGTCTGCTATTAATTGTCTTTATGAGAGTTATAAACTTTTCTGAGATACTTGACTGTGGTTCTCCTTTAACTTGCATGAGAATCTGATCTCAGTAAACAAAAAATGGAGATTTCTGGGGAAATCTGAGATTTGGAAATTTTTTGCTTCTGCACTAAACTGGCCCAGGGCACCATCATGCCCATGGATTAGTGATCAGGGAAACCAGAGAAGCTGTTCCATTTTTCCTGGAAGTGTTGGCCTGGGCCGGCCTAAAATCTGCCAGACAGTGCCTGGGCCCAGCTTGTGAGATGGGATGGGGCAGAGCAGGATGGGACAGGAAAAGAGCTGTTCACGTGATGGACCAAGCCAACCTGTTCAACATTTCTGAAGGGGAAGAATGTTGACACTTATGACTCCAAGTTTATCCACCTCCCCAATGGGGCATAGAAGAGGTGCAGAATATTATTTGTTTTAATTAATATTAAGATTAAGATTAAACTTTAAAAATAAATAAGGAAATAGGAAGACAAAACATAAAATAGAAAGAAGAAATTCACTCTGGAGAATAATTGTTAACTTATTTTTATGAACTTTGGTGAAAAAGGAGAATCTGAACTATCTATTTTCACATACATATGTGTGTCTGTGTGTGTATATATATATATTTCTCTTACTCTACTATCACTCTAAAATAATACATTGGAAATGTCTTTCTTTTCTGAGTAATATACTAAATCCTTGTTAGCTTATCTTTTTTTTTTTTTCGATTGTCTTCCACATTGACTGTTCTTTTGAAGTAGAGACACAATTTTCTGTCAGTGAGTCCACAATACTGCTCTGAGCTATTGCAATGGCATGATTTCATGAAATCATGATTTGAAAAGAATCCTGTTATTTAAAATAATTGAATTATCAAGGATCTCAGAGGGTGAGTGTTGACAAAAAGATAATAAAGGCAGGTGTGAAGGGTTGGGTTGTTGTGGGTTGAAGATTTGCTTTCTTGACTATCTGTGGAATAATCAGGTTCCACTACTGCCAAGTGAAAAATGCTGCAGGTATATAAGAAAGTTCAAATATGCTATAAACTCATTCTGCTGGTTCAGAGCTATTCAAACTATTCTGTTTGCACCAGACTTAATATTTTGATGGAAGAGGCATCTGTCCTGTGCAAAGGGCATAAAATCATAAAACCAGTATAAATTCCTGCAGTTCAACAGTCATGAACCCACTTCAATCAAGATCAGATTTGATGGTTGAGCTACAAGGATCAAATGCTTTACTTGCAATTAGGCCACTGGTTTTATCAAATAAATAATGCCTTTCAAACAATAGTTAGGACTATTTATTTCAGCACCTAAAGGAAGCTGGAGAGGGATTTTTCACAAGGGCACAGGACAAGACAGGAGGGCCTTAAACTAAAGGAAGGTAAGTTTAAATAAAATTCTTCCCTGTGAGGGTGATGAAGCAATGGAACAGTTTGCCCAGAGAAGCTGTGGGTGCTCCATCTCTGGAGTTGTTCAAGATTGGGTTGGACGATTTGAGCAACCTGGTCTAGTGGAAGGTGCCCCTGCCCATGGCAGGAGGGGTGGTACTAGAGGATATTTAGGTCCTGTGCAACACAAACCATTCCATGACTCTAGGAAACAAAAGACATTTTACTCATTGAAATTAGTCACTCCAAAAGATAAAATTTTATTTGGAAAAAAAAATATTTCAACTAACTGGTCTTATGTATCAGGCTAAACTCTGGTCTCTGTTATGCCAAGTTCAATCGAGATCGCTCCACGTTCTGTAAACACATTTTGTACCCTGGTCAATTGATGCATCATCATTGTGCTAAAAAAAGTGTAAATGGGATCTGAATGAATTCTTGCAGTTTGTGGCAGTTATAAAACAGAAAGTATTGATATACTCAAACCTTAGAAAGTACTGGTACGTGAGTGGCAGGGCAACCGTTTCTAAAAGATGTTTTGATGAAAGTGAGTGATACAGCCAGAAAGAGCAGAAGGTTATGGATAAATCCTTTGTTCTTTTTTGGACTGCTCACTCTGCCAGGTTTGCATGTATCTGACATTGTTCAAATGATTTAGAATTCTACAGAAGTCTCCCCACACCGAGGAATGAGGTGAAGGTGTTGTGTAAACTGGAATGAATCTCAACGCAATATCAATGCAGTGCAAGAATTTTGCAGTGCAAAAGTTGATGGAATTGGGTCTGAGAAGTCAGTGGAAAATTCCCACAGAAAAACTGGATTCAGTTTTTGTTGCTGCTTGTCATTTCTGGTTGCATTAAAACCACCATTTATTGCAATCCTGCCTGGGTGTCCATGAAAATTATTTGAGTCAGAGCCAGCAGTAACTCATTTCTTTCCTATGTAGCTGTTGCTTGCTAGAGTCCTAAATTGTGAATGGCTTCACTGCAGTTTTTAATCAAGAATCGTGATACAAGTTTAAAGTCAAGAGATTATATTACTAAATTATGTCTTATAATACTAAAAAAAAGTACTGTTTTGTATTCTGTTTTGTTAGACTTATTGATTGGCATTTTAAAGCTTTTCCCTGTAACGATGCAGGGATATTCTAAAAGCTTTCTGATGCCATAGAAATTAAAGGTTTTCTTTAGCTCCTCTATATTTGTAATCAGTTCTTAAAATTACATAATTGAAAAGTTAATTCATTTTGTTACATGCAAGTACCCTGAAAAATCTTACTTCTGAGAAATAACATGGAGAGTAGTAATTCCATATGAGTAAGGATAAGACAGGGAGCTGGATAGTAATGTGGTTGCTGGAGCAATTTGAAGGAAATATATAAATCAGTCACTATATTTAGATAAATATAGTCACTATATTTTAGATATTTAGAAATAATTTCTCTATGAGCAGACTATTCTCCTTTAACCATTCAGAGATTTCTTTTGTCACTTTGGGCAAGGGAATTTTTCTTGGGTTCCACAATGTACTGTAACAATTCTAAATGCACTATTTTTTTTTTTTTTTGTCAGACAGACACAGGCTGAAATGCTGGATCCAAATAATTTGCAGATTAAGGAAAAAGTTATATGCATTTACTTGATTCCAGCTGGCTGCAACCTCTATTATGAAACAGTACTAAATGCAACCAGCATCATATTTGAAGAAACTTGATATCTGAGCCTGACTTTCACTCTTAGGCTCAGAATCATTTTGCTTGGACATATTTCAAACACCAGAATCATTCTCATCAATGATAACAGAATATACTGTCAATATATTATTGACATGGGAGAACATACTTCAAGAACACCCTTGGGAGGAAGGCTCCCACAAACCTTTTGAAAACCTCAGAACTGGTGAAACAGCCCATAATTTTACCCCTACACCCTTGTCTCTGTTTCATAGAAAGAAATGGTATTTATAATTTCCTGTACAAAGAGAACCTGACCCACACATAAAGTAATGATTCCATCCTCAATGAAATGTGTTGTTGTGATTATTAGGGTAGCCTCAGCAAGGCAGACTGAGAAAAAAATCCACCAAACAGGAAGACAAATGAACTGATTACTGAGTCCAGCATCATGATCAGTTTTCTGGTCTACAAAACACTTTCTGATCTCTTGGTCTTGTTAGGATTGGTTGTTTAAAAGTTGATCAAGGCACGCATGTGAACTCTCAGAACAAATACCCCTGCATCTTTTGTAAAAGTGTATCCTTTATTGCCCTAAAGCCAGCGCAGAACTCTTGAGCACATCTGTGGATGCAGGTTACATCACAGAAGCAAAACACAGCAAACAGCCCAGATCCTGTGCCCAGCATGAGGAACTTATTTTTATGAGCTCACTCGTTCAGACTGAACATGATTCACTTACCTGCAGAGATCCAAAACTTGCTAGTCCGTGTCTGTTGGGAAGAAGTGTTGTTGGGGTGTGTGTTAGTTGTGGTAGCTGTGGGTGCAGGTGCGTGTGTGCCTGTGAGCTGCTGCCCTCTGCTGCACACCTTTCTGTCAGCTCACCTCAGCCACCTCCTCACCCCAGTCACAACAAGCTCATCATGTGCTGAAGCTGGAAAAATTACTTCCCTCCTGCCAGTGAGACTTTCAGAATCACCAAGCTTTGCTCTGAGCCACCCATAAAACTTCTAGCAGGTTATAACTGTCTTGGGTGGAATAGAGCACTGCTTATGCTCTGGCATCAGGTGAGTGTAGATCTCCTCAGCCTCAGCGTCTTCACAATCACTGTAACAGTGGGAAGAGACTTCTTCATTAAGGCAATCTCTGCATGAATCCTGGCAACTGCAGTAATAAATGCTGTAGCAATAGGCATGGAAGTCAGCACAACCTAAAATTTTAAGATGCTTCTCACTTTATGAATCCCCAAGACAAGAAGAATTTCGTTCAAGCACTGCTGGGGAGGTTGTGCCAGCCCCTGGCTCAGTTTTTGCCAGACCATGGACTTGGTCAATCACTTCCCCTAGCAGCATGGAACAATAAGACATGAACAATACTTCTTCTAAGAGAAGGAGAGAATGTTGATCCTGCCTCTCTGCCCACCACTGCAAGAACAATTGCTTTCACCTATGGAGAGCTGCTTGAAGAACTAAGAATTTGTATGTCTGAGGAGGATTCTGGAGAAACTGAGCATGATGAGAAGTCTGCAAGTTAAAAAGAAGACAAAATGTGTGTGTCTGGCAGTATCTGAGGACAGAAAACCTAGATTAGACTGTGCAGAGGGCTGTAAGGGAGCTGGTTATGGGAAAAGATTTTTTGACCTAAATATTTTTTTTTTGTTCAGATTCAGGGTCTCTGCTGACTGACAAAGTCCTAGTGAGGATGGCTTAAGAACAGGCAAGTTTTGGCTTAGGCTGAGAACTGTCCAGACACTCTCCAGACTCCAGGCAAGCAGAAGATCTTTCCTTCTGCTCCCTGCTGCTCAGTGACAGGGCTGCAGGAGACTACAGCCTTTGTAGGTCTGTCAGCCAATTTGCTCCTCTGAATACCCCCTAACCTAACTCAGCTGCAAAAGACTTCAGCTAGCTGGAGCTGTTTAAAACAGATTTTGCTGGCCTGGTTCATTCTGATTCAGATCATTTAAATAAGCATGTTTTTTGTAAGCAGCAAGCTGGAGCTGTCAAAAGGGCAGTAAAAAATACCAGGCTGAAGAGTGTCAGATCACAAAATTCAACCACAAAAGGACATACACCCAACACCCAAAGACAGTTATGAATGAAGAAGCTCCTAATATCTTCTTTCCTTATAGACTTAAATTTCCATGTGTATTTGTGGAAGTGTGCACATGCAGTAGGAATGTCTACACAAGCCATGAGCCTGGACAGAGAAGAGATTCTGAAAAATTAATAGTAAGAAATGAAACGGCTCGCAACTACACATTGTCAAACCATCCAAATTAAAATGCTTTTTCTCTTACAAAATTGTTATTGAAGACATTCCAAATAGAATTCTCTTATATTTATCTTGCGCATGCTTTTACTTCTTTCACCTGCTCTCCCTTAATATTTTTTTAATTGCAACATCTGGAATTTTGAATTGATTTGAGCTGTCTTAATGTGGCCTGGTGATATGAATAAGAAATAATGGTGCAACACCACATGTTCTTGTACATTTTCCAGTGTGTGGTTGAAGCAGACTGGGATAGTCAAATACAGTAAAAACATGAAAGTATAATGGCTGTGTGAGCATATTGAATTACTGATGACACAGGCAACATAAAACTCTACTTAAATGCCAGGGTTAACCAGGACCTTGCAAATGATTAATCATTGGTTTTAAAATACTGAATCTTTTTGGCTAATGATATTTCTACTATTTCAAATTCACGAATTACCCTCCTTATGATTCATATCTCCCCTTCATTATTCCAACCTTATTAACATTTTTATTATATTCAGAAGAGTAGCCAGTCCTGGTTACAGCCTCTAAGGACATATTTAGGACTCAGCCCAGATGTCTAAGAAAAAATGAACACATCTTTCTCATGGTTGGAAACCTGGAATGAGCACTGGGTAAAATATGACCACCTAATGTGTGACCAAAAAGAGCAGATTATGGTTGCACAGTCTTCCCTGAGCAGCACTACAAAACTTTCTGCACCTTTTCCTTACATGTCCAGCCTTGCAAAAAGCTTTTGTGTGGGTTGTGGGGTTTTGCTGCTGTTCCTCAGTTTCCCAGGGACAGTTGTGTTACCCATGGTCAGTGACTGGGGCAGACATTCGTGCATTGGCACTGTAAGCAGAGAGCAGCTGCTTTGTGCCTGTATGAGTTTCAGGCACATATAAAATATGAAGGAAGCTTGTCAACTCAGATTAACCTTGGAGACAACACTTCTTCATCCCATATTGCAAACAAAGGAAGAAAGTCCGGAGAAAAAAGAGCATATTGGTGAATATATAGCCTTGACTGCACAATCAACATTAAACTTCTCCTGTTTGTTGGCTACCAAAATTGTCAGAACAGAGCAAGGCAAGTTACTTTATTACAGCACAAGTCACCAAGTGCAGTTCAAGAGGAGGCAGGTCCTTGCAGATATTCCCTTCAAACTCACAGATGCAAAAAAAAACCCTCTAAAAATGACAAACTGAGATTATATAAACAATTTCAACACACAGCACTACTAAAAGAATATGTTCTTGATGGCAGGAGCTCAAATAAATCACTCCTACTGAGCTTGCAGCTGTAGTTTAGAGCTTGAATCTCTGCTTTGATTTAAGAGAAGCTAGAGGAGTGGGGCTTTTCCAAATTATAGTGAACTTGTTGCTAATGTAGAGAATTTTAGGTTTCTCGAAGAAGTAAATTACTCGAAGAAGTGAGGTTAACTACCACCTACTTTTGAAAAATTGCCCTGAAGACTGGAGCTCTAGTAATCTAATATGGAGTTAATAATGCCTGTATAGAAAAACAGGAGGGATGATACCAGGGTTGCTGTGAAATTATTTTTGAAGACAGTCTGGGGCTTTGTGAAATATCTTGCATAAGTTCTTATTCCTTTTCAGAGCAGTTATGGGATTTGTTAAGTACACTGGCACTTTGTAATAATGGAGATATTTAAGGGTACTTTTTATTTCTGGTACAAAAACTTGATTTTTGTTTTCTCTTCAGCTGCCTTTGGCATCTTACCTCTGCTTTTAGGAACTCTTTTCCCTTTATGTAATTGAGTCTCTGATTTATCACAAACACTTGTATATCAATTATCATGGGAAAACTGTATCTGCTGGAAAGTCAAGTGCTGTTTACTGTTTGCTTTTCAAGGCACAGAAAAGAAATTTGATAAATAATTATGAAAGAATAATTTTATTACAACAAAATAAGTTATTGACGCTTTTTTTGTATGTTTATTACTCTTTATTTTTACTTATTGACTTTTTTGTGTTTAGAGGATGTACATATAGATCAGAAGAATCCTTCAATGATGTTCATAAAATTTACTTTTCATGCTGTTTCTTATGCAACTTTTACCCTATCATATTTCTAATATACGTAATACTCCTTTCCAGTCCAAATAGGCATGTTAGAATTTTGTCCTTTGAATTTGAATTATCAAATTCACATTTGATATTTGGGGATTTTCAATGAGATTGAACTTCATTCAACATTGCATTTTACATCTCATGATTATTTGCCTCTATGGAAATCAAAATGCAGTTAGTATAGAAAGTTACCACACTGATTTTGCAATATTACAAAAACTGCATCAAAATAGTTCTAAGTGACCACACACAGTGCAGGGAGGCTGGAGAGGTGGCCAGATATTTGTAGCCAAATATTTGTAACCATTCAGTATTTTCTAGCAGTATGCTGGGACACTAGCTTCTATTGTACAAAAAGGAATTCTGTCACCTATTGAATAAAATGATAGTTTGCATTGGTTTATTGCTTGTCATGTAGAATTAGAGAGTGGATTAATCTGCCTGTTGATGTAATTTGGGTGTTCTTTTGCATGCCACTGAAATGCAGCCAGCTCTGGGGAGATGTGTGGCAGCTGTGTATAGCTTAAGGCATCGCAGCAGTGTGGGAACCAAGTGAGGAACTGTGATTTTGGGGCAACCTGGATCTTTTAACAGTTACTGCTCAATAAGTTCTTTGAAATGCTTTACTGCCAGTTGCAGCAGCTGCTGGACTCTTACACTCCCATAAGGAGAAAATTAGAAATATCTAATTCCTTCTTGATGTTTTGTTGTTGCTGCTGATTCAATGCAACAGACAGCTATTGTTTGTTTGTTAGTTTGTTTATAGAGTTAAAGAGATAATAAAAATAAAATATTTAGGAAAATAAACTGTTCTTAGCTACTAAGCAGACTCACACTTCATAGGTATATAGGTTTTTATTGCTTTCTACCTGCCAGCATTCTTATGTATTATCTGCTGCTTCTCTTTGCCTGCAGTTTTCAGCTCTCACTGTTTCCACAAAACCTCAATCTGCCAATCAACCTGAGAAGATGGAAATTAGCATAACATGATAAAAATCAATGGAAAAACAGTATTTTCCAAAACAATAATTTGACCCCTTGGAGTAAAACTGTTTCCACAACCACTGTGTATAATGTTATTTTCCATAATAACAGTTAAAAGTAGCCATTTGTTCAATGTATTGTAAGAGACATATCCCCAGGGGTCTCAAGGATTAGATAAGGGTTGTTCTGCCTTGGGATGGAGTCCAGAGAATTGCAGCAGCTGCATGTGCTCATCCATTCAACACCCAGAAAAGCTGGTGACAAAGAAAAAGTTTCAGAAAAGGTAGGGTGTCTGTCCTGGGGGAACGTTTTTTAATATCCAATGAGGTTTTGAATATTCAGTGGAAAAGTGCAGCAATTTCAATTGGTGCGACTGGGAGTGCCTCGATCCAGAGGACTCAGGTCCATGGATTTGGGCTTCCTCCAGAGAGCACCACAATCTGCAAGCTGTAAGTCCATCTTCCCTCATTCAGAGTCAGCTAATCAAGATCTAACTCTTCACCAGAAAACACTGGAGCCCAAGGACCCTCTCTTCAGTCCTGTTATTGTTAGAGAAAAATATGAAGCTCTACATTAACAAAATCAGACAGCAAATGGGAGTCCAAGCGTTGAATCTGTATGTAGAAATAATTACTAACCTCTGCATATTAAAATAGTCAGAAAAGTAAATTCCTACCACATGCATAGGGAAAGAAACTATAACTATCAGAGTTTTATGAATGAGGAAACCAAGACATATTTTAGTTTATATGTCTCATTTAGCAAAAATTTTAAATGTCATAAGTAGTGGTAAATCCTAGAAATGCTTCCTCAATCTCTCTTGCTTTATGGTAGTGACCTGTGTTAATAATTTTGTAATAATTTGGTATGAAGAAACATTTTCTGTGCATTTATTGGTTTCCAACATAATAGTATTGAATAAAATTGTCTGCATTTAAATCAAAGCTTAAAAATAAATATTCCTTCTCAGTTTTAAAATAAATTATAATAAATTATAATATTAAGTATAAAGGCAAAATAAGAGGAAACTAAGCTGATATCTTTCACTTTACATTGGTTCTAGAAGTGATCAGAACAGTTCTATCTAAGCTCCACACAATAGGTTTGAAGTTAGTTCATCCTTCTGTAAGGGAAGAAATCACAATTGGCCAATTTAGAAGCTGGAATGTTGCCACAAGAAATCATTGTCTGATGGAAATAAAATAATAGACATTGCTTAAATGTGCTAAAAATATCTTTATAGAGGACACACTTCATAAGTAGTGTTTATTTTCATGCAGTTTCCACACATATGATGCAGTAGTATCACAAAGGCAGAGACAGCAAGACTGTGAAGAAAGCTATGTAGCAGTAGATTATTGAAGGGACAGTCTGGTGAGTTCTACACCCTTATTACTCTAACAAATTCCTAGTGTGTCTAAGTTTTTTGAAAAATAATGAAAAGAGAAGAAAAAAGGAGAAAAGAAGACATTGGAGCTCAGTGAGCTCAGTGTGACTGCAGGACACACAGAAAGTTGATTTTGCAGCCAGTGACAGTGACAGTGCCAGTGTAAATAGGCTGTCCCAGGACTGCTGTCCTCTTCTCGTGACACAACCTTCTGCAGCAATGAGGTTTAACAGGAAACTTGTTCTTGCAGAAACTCTCTTCTTTGCAGCTTTGCTGTGGGGTAGAACAGAAATTATGCTTTTGGGAAAAACACAGCATCCTAAAACTAAGTGCTCAGAGGAAATTCCTCATCTAGTACACTGCCCCAGCTTTTTTCCTCAGTGTAGAAAAAAGTAAAATTGGCAACTGTATTTGTCAGTAGCAATTAAATTAAAGGATGAGAGAGAAGAATCACAAATGTCTATTCAATATTTTTGTTCTGTTTAAGATAAGTTTGACAATTCTCTTTGTGTATTTTAAAACAAAAGTGATTAAATAATAAAATTTAATTTCCTATGTCTTTGTTTCATTCTCCACAAAACTGCTTCTGTACTGAGATTTCAAAATATTCAGAGAGTTCCATGAAAGATTCCCATGGCCAGTTTCCTAAATAATTAGTTTACAATTATTCATGGATATCTGATATCTTTCAGACATTACCTTTGGGGAGAGTAACTTGTTACAGGAGTAGCAAGAGGGAGATAGCAGATTTATAAGAGGAAGAATGTAAGCAAGCTGCTATACAGACATTTCAATTCCTCCACAGACTTGCCATATAATATATATCCATTGGAAGAAATCCTGTTTCCACTGAACTCAGTAGTTTACTGATAATTTCCAAGTGATTGATATTTTACCTAAGGAATTTTGAAATGGATGTAAACCATCATTCTTCTGGACACTGAGGAACTTCCAACGAGTGCAGTTGGGTTGGGAATTCTCCCTGTGGGAAGGTCATTTATGATTTGGAGCCACATTGAAAGACTGACTCTGGTTATTCAGAACAGGCTGACTCTGTTCTTCAGCAGGACAAATCTTCCTCCAGCAGTGCTCCCACTTGACAATCTCACTGGGACTAACTGAGGTCTTCCCTGAAAGCAGTCCCTGAAAGAGTTTATATAAGACTTTTCCTGCATTTCTGGGCACACCACTTCTTCATCCTTTCAACAACCCTTTGCTACAGAATTCCTTACACCTTACCCTCATTTATGTAGGATTAGTCCCTTTTGAAGATAGGATTTTAGACTACATGGACCATTACATTTTTTTCATAAGATTGCTCTCAGAGATGTTTCACTGTGTCATATAAGAAGAATTTCTTGGTCTCTGACAAGAAGACAATGGCCACAGAGAGCCACTTTCAGTGCTGGGATTTCATATTTCACTGATCCTTATCAGATTCAGACATTTTTATCTAACCAACTATCATCTTCTCTCATTCTCCATCCAGCTCTTCAGCATTTCTCTTCTGCTTAACACAGGCTGAAGTGTTTTACTTTAATTTTCTATGTGCCTTGTGTCCAGGATGGATTTCAGCTAAGTAATCCCAGCCCATATATCTGACAACTCTGGTTCCTTCTCTGTTACTTTCCCATCCTCCCCAGAGCCTGCAGCACCTCCTAATTTAGTAGTATCTTCAGATTTAATGAATGTGGTGTATACTCCTTCCTCAGTGTCATTACTAAAAATGTAGAATAATGCTGGGCCAAATTCTCATTGCCACAGCAATTCCCTACAAGATGCATTTCTCTTTAAATTATACCTCCTTTGCATTGTGCATCCCCAGTGCTGAAGATGTGCTGTAAAATCACAGACAACAATGGACTAGAATATTCTGATATCTTAGGTTTAAATAAACTACATTTCAAAAGTTTTCTTGTAAATTTGGAGCTTGAAATGCAGGTGTACTATATCTCCGTAAACAGAGGAGATGTATTAATGGGTTTGGCAGAGCTTGGAAAGTACAGATTGAGCCAACTGTTTGACTTTGGGAGAATGCCTGTTTTATTAGCACTTCTGCTTCTTCTCAAAAGAAGTCAATGGTCTTTTGGGAGGTCTGATAAGATAAGTCATTAATGGGGTACTAGTGTTTCCATGGAGGGAAATTAAAATCATTCTGTACTTCAAAAAGTGACTTTTTATAAGTGTATCTCAAGTTATTCTAACTTGTACCTCCAGTCATAAAAGGCATGAGGAGACTGTCAGGGTAATGACAACCTCCCTGGGCACTTTGCTAAAGTGTAAAGCTAAATAGCAGTTCCAAAAGAGCTGACTTTACCTGGGATTTCTCAGTAAGGTCAACCTCTTGTCAGATAGCTATTTTCTGAATGCAACCTAACAGAAAAACTTAATGACCTCTATTTACTCAAGTAGAAATCCATCAAAGGGACAATTAGCTAATTTTAAGCATAAATTGGCTCCCTGGTGAGAAGCAAGCTTATAAATAAACCATTTCATTTGTTCACTGAACTAGACTGTCATGCAAGTGAAATTGCTGACTCCAAAGCAGACAAATTGGCAAACTTTTCTTGCCTTAAGTGCCCTGAGAGGAGTCAGGGGAAGAAACCATGGGAAGCAGTTTCCTTTGCTACTGCTGCTGGGCAGGCAGGTTGGATCCAGGCTCATCCCTGCTCTACCAATGCCATTCTCAGAGCAAGGCAGCCCAAGCTCTCTGCAGTGACTCTGTTGGCAGGCAGTAAAGGGTGCAGAGCTCCTCTGGTCTCCAGCTTGCAGGCCAGCAGTGTGGGCATCAGCCCAGCACGTGGAGGGAAGAGCAGGTCTGTGCTCACAATTTCTGTAGACTCCAAAATGTTTGCAAGAAAGTTGCACAGTTGCATGTTTTTCCTGTGTTGGATGTTCCTCTCACCATGCTGCATGAACACCTTTAGCCTTCACTGCAATTGTTTTTCCAGTATAAAAGAGTTTCCTGAAGGAAGTGCTGGTTTCTGGCAGAGCCACTGTGCCTCAGTTTCCTATGGGAGGCTCCTCCTTTCTAGATGAGTGGCAAGGAAGAAAGATCTGTATCTCAGGAGGCTGCCTTGACACACACTGGGAGCTTTCTTTTTTGTCCCAAATCAACATTCCTTGAGAGCAGCACGTGTCTCTTGCCAGT
The DNA here is from genome assembly GCF_047830755.1 of Zonotrichia albicollis. Taxonomy (NCBI): domain Eukaryota; kingdom Metazoa; phylum Chordata; class Aves; order Passeriformes; family Passerellidae; genus Zonotrichia; species Zonotrichia albicollis. The sequence continues at coordinate 145,071,127 of NC_133819.1, forward strand.
ACTCATCCCCAGACTATTTCCACAATGCTAGCTTTGTTTAACAGAATGCATGGCAATACCCTCAAGGTATTTAAGATGTGACAAATAGGGCAATAGAGAAAAGGAGGGACATTGTAGGCCAGTTTCCAATTCCCCCATGAGATGTGGGGACTGAAAATGCCTGATAAGACCTCAGTCAATTTTCAGGCAGGAGCTTTCCTAGGTCAGATGGGGGCTCAGGAGGGAAAGTTTATAGCTGTCTTCACTCTAGTTGAATAGTTTGCTCCAGTTTGCTGTGCTCCATGCTATCAGACCTGAGATTAATTGTTTATAAAGGCAGCCAAGTAACTGCTAGAGGCAATAAAAAGAGGAAGAAAGAACAGATAGTTTAAGTAGAATTTAATTGCCTTCTTCTTCACATTGTTTTACTTTGCCAGATTAATATATAGTAACTTTTACAAATGTGTGTGTGTGTGCTTGTGCATGGGACACTGCATACGTGGTGAGATTGCATTTGTACACCCAGTTTGCTCTGTTTTTAATGCTGGTTATCTTCGCTCATAGGAATAATCCATTATTAAATCAATAAATCTCATCCAAACTAATCTGAAAACAAGAGACAACTGTTTTCCCATGTGGAAACCAAGAAGCCTCCATCCTCGGGTAGGTTACCTATGTTCAAAGGACTTTTGGGACCCTCATCTTTCAGAAAAGTTCAAAATGTGGCATTTTGCTTTGGTCTTTCCTACCTGATAAGTGATAGGAGGGTCTGTTCATGCTGAAGACTTCTCTCAGAAACTTTACCTTGATGGGGCTTTATAGGGTCTCGCCTGACACACTAATGCATTTAGGCCTGATTTAGAAAACTTGTGACTCATCTGTTTTGAAATATTCAAGTATCAGATTATTTTCAGCTGGAACACTGAAATCTTTCCAAAAATCACACAGAAGAATGCACTGGGAAAACTCAATATATACAATTTTTGCCCCAGAGAAGTCAAGCATAAAATCTTAGCTTCACCACAGCTTAGTTGCCTACTGTCTCATTAGCTACCCATAAATTTTCTTTATTTCACACACACACACACACACACACACATATATATATATATATACATATACATATACATATCCAGAGAATTGTGTCTGCTACCGGCAGTATAGCTTTTTCTTTCCTTACATTCCTGTACAATCTGAGTTGATAATTACCATAACTGAAATTAATAGCCATTCTCTAGAAGCTACAGGTGTGGAAATATAAATCAATAAATATAATTAGTTCAGTACTTAACCAACTCACACCAGACCTGTGGTTAATGGAGCTACCTCCATTTACAAACAATCTAAAGACACAATTTAACACAAGAAACATTGTCAAGGATTTTTTTCCTTCCATTTAATCTTAGTGTTTAGAAAAGAAAGAATCTGCTACAAGAAAAAAAAAAAGAAAAAAAGAAAAAGGGAAACGGAGGCTAAGAATAGACCCTAAAGTATGTTTGGGAGAAGAGGACTCATGCTCCCAGTATTTTGTGGAGAAACCACAGCTGTGGGTCAGCACACATTCCCATAAAATAGTTATCAGATGCAAGCATGAAGTTTCCCAGCAGCACTCTGTGGTTCAGTTAGCAGCTAGCAATTCTCACCACAGAGCTGAAGTCATTTCCCTGGGTTTGCCCTGATTTTTTAAACAACATGAAACACACCGCAAATTCTGGAAAGCTGAGAAGATAATTCTTGAAGCCAATGCTCAGTTTGGGAAAACTATAGGAGGGGGCAGAGATTTAAGGTATGTGTACAAGGCATACAGGCACATCCTGTCTTGCAGTGTATCTTCATTGCAACAAAAGGAAAAGTTGTTTTCAGTTATTTTTTCAAGGTCAGACCACACACCACCCTCTTCCCAGCTTGCAAATTTTATCTCTTGCTCCCTGCCGGAAGGAATAGCTGAGATATTCATATCAAAGCTGCAGGCTGGGGTCGGAGCAAGCGTCACTGATGAGATGTTCCCAGCATTTAGAGTCATCCCTCATTTTGGTGGAAAGAAAACCCATCTGTCTTCTGTTTCCCTTTACTGGATGATTTGATCATGCCTTAGAAGGGTAACACTCCAAGAGTGCTGAGTGAAGATGAGTGCCAGCTATTCCATGTGGCTTTCTTGGACCCTTCCAAAAGGTTGAATCTGAACTGAAATCAAACACCAGTCCTTTCAAACTTGCTTCATCAAAATAATGTGTGCTCTAGATGGGAAACCAACTAGGGGAACCAACCATTTCAGCTTATAATGATTAAAAAAAAATTATAAATGTTTTTAAAGATTCTGGGTGCAGTGCAAATGAAGTGCATGTTGCTTTTTTGCAAAGAGGTCATGATGCTTTAGGGATTCATTGGCATGGCCATGGCCAGTAAATGCTCATGCAGGGAATACTAAAATTGCTAATTTCTGTTGTCTTCCATAGGAGTTGCTTAGTCTATTCTTAGATGGTGTTGCACTATCCTTCCATACTGACACTATGGAAGGATAGTGTCAGCACTGTGAATTAACTATGATTTACAGAGAAAAGAAATGTGGGGGGGAAAGGTGTTTTCTTGACTTTTGGCATCAGAGATGTCTCATTCCTCTATCCTCTTCTCTGACTTTATCTCTGGTCAGCAAAAAATAGAACATCCCTGGAAGACAATTCAGGGCACCTATATCTAACATCTGCTTAAAATTACCTTCTGGAAGAGTCTCTGCTTTGATCCATTAACTACAGAGGGAGAAAATCAGTTATATCTGGTGTTGTCAATGCTTCCTGACTGAGGGAAAGTCCATGAAAGGATGAGAAGATCACTCACAACCTCCTTCTGTTCTTCTTTGTACACCTCCATTTCACCTATCATAGACATGGATCCCACTTAAAGCTGAACCATGGGGCCCCTGATGTTCGCAATGCTGAGGCAATTAGATTAATTTGTCAGCATTAACCTCCATACCACCACAGAATATGGATGCTCCAGATTGCATCATTGTTTTTCTTGATGGACATATTATTATTAAATCTCATGGCATAGTTGAAGACAGGAAGAAACAACAATGTGAAATTGAAGATCGTACAGGAAGGGTATGAGACCAGATAGGAAAAAAAGTAATTATTTTTATTATCTAAGAAAGCATTTACATATGCTAGAATATTAAAATATGACATAAAGTGTTCCTTCAAAATGAGAGAAAATGAAAAATAGGGTATTAGAAGTACAAATCTTACATGCCAATCCCAACATGTATCCTGCTTTGTGACCACAGGCACTCTTGTGTATTTCCCACACTTTCTAAATAAAAATGATAAATAGTTGTTATTATTATCTAGCTCCTAGGTAACATTTTTATCCGTCAATTTCAAATTATATTGCTAACAAGGCTGCATTATTTTTGTTTTCCAGATTTGAGGCAGAGACGGTGCAGAGATTAGCAAAAGGACTTGTCCAGCCTTCCTAGCAGATAGAATTGGAACAGGACACACTTCTACTTTAGCTACTCCTAAGCAGAGTAACTGAATTACCTGCTGACTCCCACTTTGCAAATTTCTCACTAATCCACAGTGGGTTCTAGACTGAAGCAATCAAAGTTTGAGGAACCTACTCATTCTGAGTTGAAAGAAATGATGTACACTAAGTGCATAGTAAATATTTTATGCATCATGTCCATAAGACACCAAAGATTAGTATATCATTGCTCAAAATATAGGTAAGAATTTGCTTGACAGAAAAATGTTGCTTTCGTGACTATTTTGTATAGTTGGTCAGCAAATGGATTTTCCAACCAAGGGGAAAATAGAAACAAAACAGAATCTTGCAAAATTCTTTAATGGAATAACATGTAAAATAAAACCTGTGTTCACTTCAGGTCAGTGAAAAACCTTTATTCTGATAAACTGAAAATATTGTCTCAGGCAGACTTTTCATTTTCCTTTTAAAATAAGAAAATCTACTTTTAAGGTAATTTTTTATTGATTTAAAAAGAAATATGATAAAAATCAGTAAGATTTCCAAATTATTCATTCATTATAGACAAAAAAGCTTTCAAAGGTGAATTTTCCAACTATTTTCTTCTCCACATTTCCCATTTTAAATGTAGATGTTTACTCTGCAGTGTGGTCTTTTAACTGCTCTAAATACTTCAGACGTTTTACAACAGTTCCTATATTACTGTTTCAAACCATTCCGTATTTTTACAATCAGCACCCTAACCTTTTCTTATCAATGTATTGTAATGATTTACTTTGTTCTAGTTAATAAGAGACTTTTGTTCATATTTGTATTTCATGATATTTTGCTAATTTAGTTTCTGTTTAACAGTAATACTTCTAAGCAGATCCAAATACGTTAATGTGGTTTATTTGGTCTTGATATCAACAACAACGTAGCACTGATTCACAAGTTATCAGAAGTAAGATAAACAGTTTTAAGGAACAAACTACTCAGTGGAGTGGAATGCTTCTGATGCCAGCAAAGCAATGGATTTCCTTCCAGATCTTCTGGAGTAAAACTGCTACAACAGAAACCTTCATAGGTTTTAGATTAAATTTCAGAAACTTTAACAAAAATGATTATGGGAAAATCCCACCTGCCTAACTATTGAGCTGGTATTGCTATGTAGATATAGTTACAGATTAGATATAGATATGGATAGATGATATAGAGATTGGATGGATGGATGGATGGATGGATGGATGGATGGATAGATAGATAGATAGATAGATAGATAGATAGATAGATAGATGTCACTATAAGACACAAAACAACTCAACGCAGACATGCTGCTGTTCTCAAGGTAAAAAAGGGAAGTTTATTTTCTGACTCCAACATTTATAGATTTCCAAAAGTGACAGTGGATTGGAGGGTGCAAGTGCCACCTTTCCAATGACACTGGACAAGCCAACAGTCCATCAAATTTCTTCTCCTCCATAAAAGAATGCAAAACAATAAGTTATTTACAGAAAGTGTGTGAGAAAGTTTGTTACAAGAATGTAAACATCAGAAGGCTTAGAAAACCTTAAAAAGTCAGGGTGACAGATAGATAGATATTATATCAATATAGATGATATAGATATAGACATAGATATATAGATATATTCTGGTTATTAAGATTGTGTGGTGTGTATTTTTTTTTTCAGTGTGCTATGCCAAATCACAAGAAGGGAAAATGCAACATAGCCTTGAGATATTTAAACAAATCTCATATTTTCTGATGGCCCAACTTTTGACATTTGAATATTTTCATTTGACAACCGTGCCATAGCTTTCCATTAGCATTTACCAGGCTCAACCCCTTCAACAAGGTATTAGCATGCTGAATCAGAAAAGAGCTATCAGCATTGTAAGCAGCATAGGCCAGAAGTTCCCTTTTACCACAAACTGAAGATCTGTAGTCCTGAGCTGCTCAGACTGATTGCTTTTCCCATGGGATACTCTGGCTGAGTGTCTGGATCATGCTACCACCCTTACGTGTAATGGTTACAAGAAATGCCCATGGGCAAAAGTTAAGTGGAAAAAGAAAACTGAACTAAAAGCAGTCATTCAAGGTAGAAAAGAGCTAATATAGGCTTTTGACAGCCCTTTCTGATGGCTTGTAAAATATATTTGCCTTTCCCTTGATGGAGACACCAAAAATCCCTTTTTTATGGAATGACATACTTTTTTGATGCTTTTTGGTACTTAACGCTGCTTGTGATTTCTAACCCTTCTTTCTATCTCTTCTTTCTAACCCTTCTTTCTATCTCTTTCTAACAGATTTTCTTAAAATTAGACAAAGACCTCAAACATTATTAGGAAAGGTCAGATGGATAGATAGACACATGCATGCACACAGAGTATGATCAAACAAGCCTCATTTCCTTACAAGCCTGAGGTAAAAATAACATTTTGCAATTTCCACTGCCAGAGTTTCGAGCACTTCTCATTACAGGATCAAGAATGAACCTTGGCACTGCTGACTGGAGTCATTTATTGTAGACAGTGGAATTATTGTTTACCCTCCAACAAAATGTTTCCTCCTTCTTCTGGGCCTCACATGAGAAGTGGGCAAATTGCTTAAGAGGAGAAATCTAAATCCCACCATGGTTTCTAGAATCCCTCAACCTTTTGAGAAGTACCAAAGAATTGAGGAGTAATAGGTGAGGAATAATTGATTTGACATGCTTAATCTATTCCTTGTGCAGGGATATGTGTGAGCATGTGGCAATTTTCCCACATCAACCATCGGTTGAGGAAAGTCCACCTACCTCAAGTCCAGCAAGAAAAAGCTTGTCTGGCCATGATAACAGCACAGAAACCTTTTACAAGGTGACCTACAAAGAACTGACTGATGAAGAATGTGGGTGCAGAGCAATTAGTCTGTCTCATAATGAAGAAACCAAGGGTTCACAGTGCAATGCATTGATAACAGCATTGCTTCTAAAACAAACAAAGGGAGAACCTCTTTCACACATAACGTACTTTCAAGATTACAACATGTAATATAAAAATAAAAGGATTATAAAAATCAAAGCCAGTCAATGTTTCTGTGGAGCAGGAGGATAGAACAAAAGGAGGCTAAGCACAGCCATTAGCTGCCTCTCACCTTTTACTCCATGTAACTTTCTTCTCCACCCCTGAGAGCCACCATTATATTTTTCTCTTTCCCTGTAGCACAGAAACTCCAAGATAAAATGAACGACTGTGACATAGCAGCTGCCCAGGGAAGGAAGGATTTACACAAGAGATGGATCATTTTTCTCTGGCCTGAGCCCTTCCTTGCACTTTATTCCTGCCTCTTATTGCTGAAATACACTTCACAACATTGTCTTACCCAGGGAAAGTGGCAACTTTAGAGAGACACACAAGTTAATGAATAGCATCCAGGTTTTTAAGAGCAGAATGCAGTGGTATTGGTGACATTAGATACAACATGCTAAATTTTTACAGCTGAATCAAGGTAAAAGTTGTAACCTGTGCCTTGCAATAAAAAAAAAAGTGAATTTAACATAGGCAAGCAGTGTTCTCACTGCAGAGAGTAGAAAGAAAAAACTCCTTTCCATACATCCCAGGGAAAGGTTTCTGCCAGAAAAGTACTTTGGAGACATTTTCACCTTTCAGATAAAGAGGTGTGCAGCTACAATTCTGCTGAACAATGCTTGAATTGTAACAGCAGCTGTTCTGATGAGTGCCTAAAAAAATACAAATCAGCAACTTAAAAGGTGGCCCAAATTATTGCATATGCTAATGAAACTGAAGTCATCCAAGAATACCTGTAAAACCTCGGGCAAGGAGATGCCTGATATCTCCTTAGGAAAATGATGAGCTTTTCTTCATATATCACTGAACTAGCAATGAACTCAGATCTTGCAGAAAGCAGTTTGTACCTCATTGATGAATTCCCCTGTGTTTGACAACCCTGTAAAAAAGCAGCTGATGAAGCAGATGCAAAGGGAATGATTCTACCACCATTCATCAAAAAACTGTTTGTTTCAAGTTGTTCTAATTAAAAAAAAACCTCAAACTCTTCAAAAGCATGAAGTGACGCCTCTTGAAACTTTGCCAAAAGGATTTTTTCATAGTTATCCCAAAGAAATGAAATGGTGAAAAAATGACAGAAAGTCTCTCTGAACTGGAATTAGACTCGCCAATTCTAGAGGCCAGATAAAATTACTACAGCCATGTCATAACCAGTAATTATAGCTTTCAATCATTTTTAATGAAAAATGAGAAGAACCAACAAAAAAAATTTGCAGCATAAAATTAGGAGAATTTGCAGAAAACTTTTGTTGTCAGAGATTAAATATCTGTCTGTTAAAAAAAACCCAAAAAACAAGAAACAACAACAAAAACAAAAAAATCCAAAACAGAACAAAACAAATAAAGCTTCCCCTGATTTCTTGCAGGCTGAATTCAAAATCGAAGACTATGCCAACACTTCAGGAAATTAAACTGATGAAACTTTTCTGTGTCTCCAAATGCCAACTGTGAGTATTATGCAGATGCTAAAGGCAGCGCTCTTCTCAATGACAAAATCCAGCATATGCTTTGAAGCAAGAGAATTGACTCTATTTTGATAAGTAGGATTGAAATTTTGGATTGCTCTGTCATTTTCTAAAATTATGTTAAATTATGGAACTGTTTATTCATCAAGTAATTATTTTAAATATGCTAATACTACCTCATAGTACAATTATTTCTTTAACGAATTTTTGTGGTGAACTACCTGATGATGCATATTATCCACAGATATATGTGTGTGGTTACATTAATGAAATTCTATCTTTAGAGAAGTGCAGATTGCTTGAGATGTTGATTATTTTTGTCAATAGCACGTAATATAGCTACAAATTTCATTCACCACGTTTTGGAAGCAAAGCCTTAATGTTTTCTCTAGCAAAAAGCTGTAGAATAGGTCACATTGAAGTTGTTTATGGTTAGATGAAAATTCCAGTTAAGAGGGCACCTGTAGGTCCACTGCTGGGACTGAAAAGGATAATAACTGCTTCACCATATTTGTCTTCTTTATTGTGCCCTGGTAACTCTTCCCCACCGATGATTAAATCTCTAAATGGAGATTTGTGTCTCTGTCTTTCACAGGTTTTCTTTCATTACTTGAATGCAGTGCGCCATGAAGTACTTGGTTTCATATCTCTGCCCAGTTCCATCATCTCCCTGGCTGCTCTTTCCACTGGAATTCCATTCTTTTAGACATAAATAGACCTGTTTAAACAACTGATCTGCTGCATCATAGCCTTATATCAACTTCACAGCAAAATCATTCTTTTCTTGTTATAAACTTGCTGTTTACTAATATCCAGCAATTTAAATCATATTCCGTTTAGCCAAGAGTTTGTTTCCTCACTTCTGGCCCACTCTGAATACTCTCTGGAAGGTAGTGGTTAACATCATTATAGCTGTATCTGAGTTGTTGTTTAATATATCCTCACTTTGCTTTAACTCTCAATGTTTTTGTGATCCCCTGTTCAGCTTGTAATATAATTTGTATTTCAACATCATCTCCCTTCAGGACAACAATTCTAGAAAATTAAGGTATTACAAATTGCAGCCAAAAATAACACCAACAGCTGACCACTATAAAGAAATAACTTCAAATGGAGTGGTAGGGATAAGAGGTGATCTGTTAGCAAAAAATCTGTTAGCAACAGCTGTTAGTGTTGTCCTTTAAGGCCTCTTCCTTGGATAAGTAATATGTCATATTAAAATTTCAGGTAGGGGCACTTAGTATTTGTCAGTATAGTCAACATACAGACTCTTCTGTTGCTGACCACTCTGTGTCCTTAAGGCCTGTCCATCAAAATTATTAAAGGAAAACAGTTCATTAGGCCCTGCTGTAAAAGATTTTCTATATAACACTAAATCACTCAGAGGGAAGAAAAAGAGCTACTAAACAAAAATAGTGACAAAATTGCAGGCCTTGTATTCTTTGAGTAAGAAGTGAACTTAATGTACAGTGGGATACAAAATAATGATCTGAGCTCTACAGCAGCTTTTGTTCAAGAGTTCAGATGGTGGGTAAGGTGTCTGAAGTTAAAAGGAATGAAATGCCTCAGAGGCACTACTTCAGACAGTGTATTTTTAGCCTACTGAGCAAGAAAAAAATGAGTAAGACAAACATTTCTCAAAGTCCTTGGGTTCTGTATGATCTGCCTGACACAATCAATTTTAAATTCTTAGGAAGAAGTTCTGTATGTATTCATGCACCAAAATCAATGAAGTGTTATACACAAACTCTTGATGTAATTACTCAAGGTTTCAAGATTATCTACAGCCACTTGCATTGACAGAGCATTTCACTCCACATGAATTCCTGGGGATGTCTTTTCTTTTCCAGTCTTTAATAAATACATATTCAGACAAAATTCCTACTTGAACTGAGCAAAGGTTTTTGAGCTTAAAAACCAGTCAGAATCAAAATAGTCTGTGCTTAGAGGTGAGCTACAAGAAATCCCATAATCTCCTCTTGGAGAACACAGTATGAGAGCACACGAACAGCTGAATCAGGTTAGACAACTCTGTGGCTGAGATGGATAGTCATGTCTTTGTGTTTAATAAAAATTTCTCTGCTCCTTTGTCTTCTCCTTTTTCTTCTCATGATTTTTTCCAATCAGTTTTGGAAACCATGAAAGCTCCTAACATCTACAATTTCAAGGGACAAGGAGTTCTTCATGTCTGGCTGAAGAAATTTCACCTTTTGATCCATGAACCTGCTGCCTGGTTGGTTGATGTAGTAGTTCTTGTACTGGAAGAGACAGTGAACAATAATTTCTTATTCACCTTCTCCATGTCATTCATGCTTTTGCATATCTCCTTTCACTCATCTTCTTTTTCCAGGCTGAAAAGTCCCGGTCTATTTATTTGTTCCTCATATGGAAAATATTTCATACCTCTGATTACCCTTGTCCTTAAAAACTTTCCTAGTTCTATTACATTCTTCCTGAAGGTGGGGGGGGGAGAGAGAAGGAAAGCATCCTAAGTTGACCCCTATCCCTAGAATGCAGGTGCACATGTATTTTACAGCAGGAATTGATTGCTCCCTATTCCTTTCCGAATGCAGCTTAATGTTCAATTTGCCTCTCTGAGGGTTATTAAGCAAGGAACTAACCATTGATTATAACCACAAGATTTTTTCTCTTGGATATATTGACCTTTCACACATTTTTACTTGTTCATCTTTGCTGTATTTTTTCTTAAAGTCACAAATATTAAAAAAAAAAAAAAAAAAAGGAAAAAGTGTTCTTTAGCTGTGATATTGCAGAGAAATCAGCCAGTCAGCATGATATGTCATATTGCCTCATCTCCTTCCTTTGTGCTGGTCTAGCACATGCTGTGTTTAGTGTGAACCTCTGGGACCCTCCTGACAGTTTGCTGGGATTCAGGGCTGTTGGCAGTGGGAACGAAGGACTCCATTTCACTCTGCATTCCACCAGAGCCAGAGAAAGAGGTGACCAGCTGTTCCTTCCTGCCAGGCAACAGCAGCTTTTATGAGGGTGAAAAAAATATAAAAGATCTCTGGATCTTATTATTGCTAGGCATTTTATGTTCAACAGTGAAAAAAGAAGGAGGTGACTAACCAGGACTGTTTGAAGTCCAGTTGGTGCTGTTTGGAAGAGGATGTGTCACCTGTAGTTGTGAGGTACTGAGGTGAGGTGGCTGTTTAGAATGTGGGTTTGTAATAACTCAGTTTTTTATAACCTAAGTAATTAGCCTCTATCAAATACATATCACCTGTTGTTCCTTATCAAGCGTGCCTCTGATGGTTTTGATTCACTTAGTTCATTCATTTTTTACCGTACAAAACAGCATTGGTGGGCCTGGTCTCATAAAAGCAGATCACTAAGGCCCTTGGGGCACAGGAAACCAGCAAAAGCATGTTAAAAAAAAAAGAAAGAAAGAAAGGAAAAAAAGCCATATGACCTAGCACAGGAAACAAATCTAATGAAGGAATGTCCTCAGCTTTCACAGGAAATTATTTTCATTTTATGCCATTTTCTGCCTCCATAAAAAGAAACAGAGTTGACCTCCTGTGCTCCTACCTAACCTTTCGGCATCAAGGACTGGAAAGGAGAAGTGTTGCCTGAACCAACAAGATACTAATCCATTCAGAGTGTAACAGAGAACAGACTCTTTTCATCATGGCCGTCTTGACTGTCACACCACAGCCAATATTTCCTGAAACAAACCTCAGTAGGGAAGGGGGGATATTTGCTGTTTTGTAACCAGACTGAAGTATTTTAAAGGTGTTACATTTTTATCTAAAGCACTGAGCACTTGTTTTCTGGCAAACAGATCTCAACTAGGATATTCAAAATCACCGGCCGTTGCTTAAATCCTGATAGTTTGTACTAAACAGTGCAAAGCAAGGCTGTAATAAATTACAAGCAGTTGTAAGTGGGGAGGTGGTTTAACCAGATGTGTTTTGCCATACACACTTGTTGATTCTGTTTGGTTTTGATATAGGGTAGAAACTGAAATAATGTTTTTATTTTCACCTCTTTTAGTCCACACTTTAGTTTGCTTTAGCCTTGTGAAGGAGCTCAATATCTTCCTCCATGACAGACCCTGTATTCACATCTTTTATTGCTGATAAGACATCTCACAAAGAAATTGTATTAGGTATGGCCTAACTCAGAGAAAGATAATCCCACAAGATCCATAGGTTGCCTTGTTAATGCTGGAACAGTTCATGATTCAAACTCTTGTGCTTGTTTTCCCATGGCAGAAATAACAGCAATAAAACTTCAAGACATCAAAATGTTATTTTTTTGAAGTTTCTACTTCTGGACAAAATTCTACAAAATGCTTTGGGTCAGGAGGTGAGTACCCCTGTCTGTCCCCCTCCATTATTTTGACATGTTAATAGAACAGAAAAGGAGCCTCCAAAATTGAGTTTAAAGAATGCCTTACAGGGAATAGATGATCATCCTTTAAAAAATAACATTGTCTGCACTATATTCAATTTCTTTCTGCAACTTCCTGCAACTCTCAAATTAACAACAGTGCAATGAATCTTAGTAAATTAACAAGTTTAATGAGTGAACAAGAATCAATCAATCTCCCTTGTTTCAAAACCGTTAATAAGAACTTAAACCAAGTATAAACCTCTGAGTCACAGCCTCTTGCTAATAACATGCTCTTTGCTTTGAAGAGGATAATTAAATCATCACCACATTTCTTTTTCTCTGTAAAACTTCCTGTATGATGTGAATTTAGATCAAAACACCCACTTTCTCCCCTAAGGATTCTTTCTTATATCACATTAGAAAATTATTTCAGGAATTACTCTAGTCCTTGAAGGCATACAGATCAGGCTGGGACATTAGCAGTGCTGATTGCCTGAACCTCCAAAGGACTTGATAAGCCAGACATACCCCAAAATTTTACAACGCTATTAGATAGCACACAGACCTATGCTAAGCTTCTTATAAAGGAGAAGTTGTAAAAACCTGGGTACTAACACAAGGAGCACAACAGGTTAGTTTGACAGTGAAACTATATCAGCAAAACATGCATACCTGAAGAAAAATAAAGAACATTCAAAAAATATTTAGCAATGTAATTTCAAACTCTAAAAATGCATATGAAATTGAGGCCAGATCAAAGATGTAGGGGAAGAAGATTTTGCTCTGAAACTGGTATAAGACTCTAAGAACAAGTATCTAACTGCAAAGAAAGCTACATTATACTTTCTCTATGACCGTGGACCCTGGGTCATAAAGAAAAAAACATATTGTAGCTGGTTAATATTACCATTTTCTGGATCAGGTAAAGGCTATTGAATGCAAAATGCGGAGAAAGATCAGAGGCAATCCAAGTCTCATAAAACGGTGATAATGGGTGACCTTTGTAACCTGAATATATGCTGGTCAAATGTCACAAAGGGAAAAGGTTAACAGAAGCAATTTCTTGGTACCTTAAATGATTGCTTCTTGGAATAGCTATTAACCTACTGTATTTCCATCTGTTGGTGTGGTTTTAGTTCAAACAGGTAATGTTTGAACCAACAGCTGCATTTCCCACAGTTATGACGAGGTTCATGGAGCACAGTGAGGTCAGAGCACCAGCAGATGAATAAAGTGCAGAACCACAAGTAAGATGACCTGGTTTCTATTCCACATCCTGATAAAGATTTACTGGGTGATCTCAAATTCAGGTTCCTTGGCTTCTTCAGGGTTTCGTCTTGCCATGTGTGAAGCAGGAGCATTGTCCACTGCTAGAGGTCTCTGGGAAGCTGAACATACTGGTATGCAGAGAGCTGGATAGACATGTAAAATATCTCTGTACATGTTGAGAGGTTATTGTTTATGGTCTGTGAGTGCCTCAAAAGGATGGCATCTTTCAGCAGATGGTCTAAATCAGCAACATTGTCTCCAATTAGGGTGAAAATACCATGACTGAGACCAAATACATGAAGTCCACTCAGTCACTGACATCATGGCAGATTAATCTTCTTTAACAAGGGAAAAGCATACTCTTATTTCAAGTGGTGATGGAAAGAGTCTGAGAAGGCTCAGCATAGTGGCAGGAGCTTCAGAGAACTGTTTTCATGCTTGCCACGGTGCACAGATGGAGACAGTGGGGGATGTCCCAGCTCCCTGTGGGAAGGAATCTGTAAGCTATGAGCATTTAGCTCCTTGTAATGCATGACCCTAGCTATCAGCTGGTCAGCAGCTTTTCTTCTCCCATATAGAAGAGGGACTCCATTGTTCAACATTATTCCTTTGGCTGTCAAGACATTAAGTTAAGCCTACAGCCATATTTGTCTTTATGGTAAGCATAAACTACCCCCAAAAAAAGTTCCTCTCACACTTTCCCTCTGCTTTCAGCAGCTAACTCCTAACTCTGCATCCTCTTTGTGTACTATTTCAAGAAACATGACCTGAATCCCCCCACCTCAGCTTGTTTTTCCATCATCATTTGTTAATCACTTTATGCTTCAACTTTAAACTCCGTTTGTTTCCTCTTGGTCTAATGGTTGTAAATGTAGCATTTGAAATATCTGTATGTGAGTGCAAAGTTGCAACTTGCTACAAAATAGATTGCACAAGGTACATTTGTTTTATATGTATGTTTTTTGACTCTTTCATTATGTGTAATTAATGCCACCTTCAACTCTGTACTTTGCAGAGTTTTTACTTTTAAAATGTGTGCACTAAAATTCCATTTAGTAAATTTGTCTGCCTGTATCTTGAGCCAAATTACCAAAAGACAGTCCTGATCTGTCTGTGACCACAGGCAATTATTTCTCTTGCTGGATTTGGTTTAGTGCAACCGGAACCTATTTTGGGGAAAAGAAACATTGTCTCTTTCTTGGCCTCTGCCCTGGGAAAGGGGGAATTTTGCAGACTGGTATGCATTTCTCTGAAGAGTGTCTTTTATTTTTAATTGTGTTTAAAAATGGAAGGAAGCACAAACAAAGCTTTCATATATGGTATGTACAAATAGGATTTCAAATCTATTTTGGGCCTGGTCCTTCAATGAATGAATGGGTGCATAGCTTTCTGGAGACTCATGCCTTATCCCGAGCACATTCTAAATTCAAGAGGGATCAGACCTTCTGCTTTGTCAGACTTGTTCTCATCTTGAAAAAGACTGAGGATGTTCAGCTCATTCCCTCTCTACCTAGTGTTTCAATTTTTTAATAGGAGGTTAAAATAATTGCCTCAGCTGGAAAAAATTAGTATGTAAATGGGCAAGAAAAAGACAATTAAAGGAAGAAGTACATGTGCAACAGCACACATTTCTGCATATGCAGGTACAAATACAAATTAATTTAAAAATTGGACTCTTAATTATGTAAATGTAATTTACATAAAATTGTAAATTCAGCTCACAAAACTGCATGCTTAATTCAGGAACATTCTTGTCTAAGAGCTGCTACAAGCTCAAATGACAATGAATGGGTCATATACTGCAAAAATAACTGACTAGGTGTCAAAATGCTGCATGTCCATTCCCTTCTGCACATGTGATCCACTCGTGTGCAGAACTGTGAATGTCCCAGGACAGCACTGCTTATCTCCACTAATGCACCTTGCAGATGTAGCAGTGGGCCCGTGTTTGTCACAGACATCTTTTATGAAAAACCTTTTCTTTAGGATTTTTCAACTTGAGAAACTGAGAGGTTTCAGTAACAAAATGTAAACAATGATTATCTGCTGCTGTGGAATGCAACAGGTGGATCTGTGATTGGTCTCATGTGTTTGTTTCTAATTAACGGCCAATCACAGTCAGCTGGCTCAGACTCTGTCTGAGACACAAGCCTTTGTTACTGATTCTTTCTTTTTCTATTCTTAGCTAGACTTCTGATGAAATCTTTTGTTTTATTCTTTTAGTATAGTTTTAATATAATATATATCATAAAATAATAAATCAAGCCTTCTGAAACATGGAGTCAGATCCTTGTCTCTTCCCTCATCCTCAGACCCTTGTGAACACTGTCATACGTGTTCACCAGGTGTGAGGGGCAGAAATATCCACCCAAGCTCCTCACAGATTTGTGCCTCCCCAGGCCATGGTCCAGTGCTCCTCTGGAACAGGATTTCAAGTCCAGAAAGCAGGAGAGCCTTCAGGCTGATCAGCTTGGGCCCTGCTGGTAATGCTCAGTCCCTTGAGCGTGGCTCTGCTGCCCCTGGACTTGAGCAGGTTCTGCCCTGGGGTTGTGCTGCCCTTGCACCCTCAGGCTTACAGAGCTGAGACACAGGAGTTTCTATCACCTTCCCTGCCCCCCTGCAGAGCTCCCAGCCATGGAAAAAGTCTTGTCTCACAGCTCTGGTTTTAAATGTGCAAGTGCACTCTGGATAAGTTGGAGAAGCTTGCATATTCTGAAGTGTTTCTGTGTAATGTCTTGCACTTTAAGACAAAGTGAATTTATGAGACAATATAAGCACAGTACCTAAGAAGTTCTTTTATACTCACTTTTCTGAGTATGACTGTTCTTTAAATTATTTAGTGATATTTTAAACATTTTACTGTATATTGTGGTTTACAAGTAAGGACCTAAAAACCCCAGAATGTAATATTTGATATTTTCTTGCCAATATATCTAAATTCTAATGTTTCAAACTGAGTTGCAGCAATAATACCTACTGAGTTTGTTCACCTCAGTTTGTATCCTCTGGAAATCTGAGGAGTCAGAATGAGTATTTCAGGGCTAATATGTACATTAGTACTGGTCAAAAAACCAAAGAATCTTCCCATTAAAAAAAAAAAAAGAAAACAAAAAACAGCCTTTAGCCCTTTTTTGGGAAAAAGAACTCATTCACACATTGGAATGGAAAGTCAAGAGTTCTTGCATGCAAACTCTCTCAATTACATTTGAAGATACTTTGCATTAGAAGTGTTTTCAGGGGAAATATCTGACATTTAAGGATTGAACTTCTTATATATATCCTTTTTAACATATCCTAATGGTTGGAGAAGGTATGCACTTTTTTCTGCATCTCTGTCTCAGAACTGTAATGAAGTCTCACCTAAAAAAAGGAAGTAATATCTTTTTTTTATAATGTGTTATAATCAGGGAAGAAAATTCTCCTGGAAAACTGAAGAAAATGTTAGCATTAGCACCTTTGTAAAAATTACAACTTCTCAGCACTTTACTTCTGAGAGCTACAGCCTCAATATTTACTTGTGTGTTTTGCTGTTTCAGTGGCACAGAGAAGATGAAAATAGACTTTTGGAGTGGAAACTTCAAAGGTTTGTGTATATGACAAGATCTCAGAAGAGGGATTGAACCTAGTTAAACTGGGCTAATGAGGTTGCACCTAATCCTACACTGTAGCTGAAATCCCTGCCCTGAATTGGAAAGATATTTACTGTGAAAATGGTGGTTCTCTCATGAGAAGCCTGGTCTTGCTTTCTCATCTTTCATGAGAAGTTCCTGTCCCGTTGGACAAAGATGTGCTCAACTGGTTCACAGTTGAGGCAGATGGCTTGACAGAGTTGATTCCTCTCCTAGGGTAGCAGGTAAAGTTCAAACCACAGTGTAATCTTTTGTAAATACTCTTACAAATCAGGCCAGTCTCAAGAGGAAACATAGCTTAGTAAAAAACAATGCTTAGTATAGAGCTAATGACTTGTGTTTTGCTATAGACATTTACTTCCCCCAGGTGAAAGAGGAAAGAAAGAAGCTGGGCTCCTTCTGCACACAGCCCAGATAAGATGTGACACCCTGAAAAAGCCCTTTGTGGTAAAGGCTCTGCTCAAGCAATAATATTAGCAATGGGCTCCAGATTTTCACAACAGCGGCCAAATTTGAAAACTTCAGATCAGGCATCACTATCAGATCACTGAATGGTCCTTTTTAAGCCCTGTTTTACTCTCCTTTTACAAATGCACATGGTTCACATCACAGTTAGTCAAGATAGTTTATTTCACTAACCTCTTCAAAGAGAGGACTGAGATAAGCCACATGGAAAGGTGAAAGGGGCAGTCAAAGATAATGAACATCAACTAGGCAGTCTAGAGATCTACACATAAAAAAAAAGGTGGAGAAGATATGCACTTTCTAATCATCAATAACCTTTCGTAAAGTGGGTTGTGAATGTTTTCCAAGTGCATTAAAGGAAAAAATATTTGTATACATGATGCCCTTCAACACACATATTTTGAATATGTTTGGGGTCCTAGTGGGTTCTGACTGGGACTAGACCTTCTCAGCTCATATAGCAATAGCAATTCTTTACCAAAACCATGTGGTCCTGAAATGTAGCCTCATGAAGAAGCACAGATGAAAAACACCATCATTTTCTTTTAAAGGCGAAGGAAAAAGCAGACATGCTTGTTTATAATCACCTATCCTCACACCCTCAATTTACTCCGGTTTCACACTCAGAAATGTTGTTTGTTAATATTAGGGAAGTCTCCTAAGTGGATGTGGGAGGAGAAGAAACAAAACAGTTGCACTGCAAACTCTCTCTATGTGCTCTCCTCTGAGTATTCCCACAAGACCAACACAAGCTGTGAGCACTGAACTCTGTTTTAAATACTAAACTGTGTTTTTAAAAAAGCAAAATCATAAAATTTGAGCCTGAAGCCAACCTTTGGGTCTGGAAACCTCTGTAATTTGGGGAAGACTGAATCAGTATCTGAGCACTGTGGCTCAGACTTCCTCCTGAAATATCACAGCTGACCTCCATCTGCCCTCAGCGTGTCCTCTTCTCAGATGACTGCGGCTCTTGTGCTTGCTGTGGCCAACAGCTCCAGAACAGGATTGCAGCAGAGGGCTGTGACAAGACAAAAATAGTAGAAGTGTCTTGGTTAGGGCAAATTTAGGAGGAAATTTCCAAAGGGGTCCTTCTAGAAAGTAAATTTAAGTGGCCCTTTCTCTACCTTGTTCAGAAGACAAAAATCCCCTCTGAGAAAAGTGGAAAAAACCTGTTTATTTAACAAGCAAAGTACTCCCAAACATGGAAATATGAATACTATTAAACAATGGAACCTCTTGTTGTTCTGAAGAGATGGCAAATTGAGAGGGACAGTCCCTGTTGTGGGCTGGAGCTCGGCTTGCTCAGTCTCTTTTCCGTCCCTCATGCGCTGGAAGACGCTGCACCCTGGGCCCTGATGGACCACAGGTGTGAGCTCCCAGTGTTCTTCTGGGCCTTCAGTCCAGAGCAAGGCTGATCAGTTCCAAGAAAAAGAAAAGCCACAGTCTGGGGAACTTCTCTGCCTCAGCTAGCTAAAAAAACTAATTAAAAGCAAAGGAGAGCTCTCTGCCACTGTCCATGCTGCAGACAGCACCATCCATGACAGAGAAAGCTGAAGCTCTCATTTCTGTGTTTTTGAATCCAGCTGCTTCAGACATGAAGCCATCTCTACTGTGATATTCTGCAGTATGTTTTTTTATAAGAGCTTAAATGAGTTTTAAGTGAATGATTGTTACTTGTGTCATTATATCTTATCCCTTGAATAAAATCACAATAATAATAACTGCAAGTTTTCAGTGATATTTATTAGCATTTGCACAAAAATTGTCGCTTTAAAATTAGCAGCTTTACTTCCATGATGTATCATCAAAATCTGCTGCCAGTCACTGCCTACTGTAGTGATTAAATAAACAAATATTCCACCATAATTTACACCATTTCCTAATGATTGAGGTGATTTTCATTCTGCAATACCCTGCAATATTTTGTAAAATTGTTGCCATAAGTTAAAAGGTTTATACTTCAAAGACCCAAGACAGTGTTAGATTTATTGAAGCATTATTTTATGTAGCATTTGATTTGCCTTAGAGAGTTGGGAAATGTTTTGTAGCCTATTTTTGTTAGAAGCATTTTGTGACAGGTGTTCAAATAGGTTCATGGATCCAGTCTTCTGCAGATCCTTCCAAGTAACTTGCTGACTTTGTAACTTGCTTGTATGCTTGGATTCTGGATACAGAATTATTTCTGCCCTGCATTCATAAAAGAGTAATTTATTACTCTATTAAGAGTAATCTGCTATTTTTGTTGCTAAGTTCATCTGAAGGATTCTAAAAGTCTTCAGAAAGAGAACACAGCATGGTCTTCACCCTCAGTTATTTTCCAATAGTAATTTCTTTGGACCTAACCACTGCAGTTGCATCTGTATTTATGGAAGTGTGCCTTCAGTGAAACTGGAATACATCCACTGACCCCACACCCATGAGATCTGCAGCTAATGGATTCTGTGAAATTAGAAAGGATAAAGTATATTGCATCTCCATGGTGTTGCACTTAAGATGTAAAGAACTTATTTTTGCTTCAAAGCCCCAAAAATATTTCTGTTTAAATGTGCAGACTTGCACCTACAGTCTTGCAACACTAAAAAGGAAAGAAAAAGTTACCTCTTCCCAAGAAGTATGCCACTCACAGCAGGAAAGGGTTTTTAAATTCAAAACAGTTTGAGTGGCCACAGTTATTTGTGAACTACGCAGAAATAAATCTCCTGCAGAAAGGTAATAATTGGCACCTAAAAAAAAAAAAAAAAAGAAAAAAAAAAGTGGGTAAAGGAAAGGAAAGGAAAGGAAAGGAAAGAAATAAATCAAATATTTAATTTTGCAAATAGGACAAACACAAGGAACAATATCTTATTTAATCACATTCTTCTTGGTGTAACTCTCATCAGAAAAAATGGAGTGACCCACATTACTGACCACACATGGTATCTGTGGTGTAATCTGTCTGACTTTAATAATTTGTGGATGGGATTAATTGTTTTCACTGGAAAAGAAGCAATTTTAAAAAACCTCAAAATTTCTAATTGTCCTAATTTATTTTGCAAAGTAAAAAAAAAAAGCTAATTATTTCTTATAGCTCAGTTATCTTTTTCAAGATATTTGGAAGTAGAGATATGTTATTAAACCTGATTGTAAAGAAGGAAAACAAGAACAAAAATGCATAAAAAGCTCCAGATTTTCAGTGAAATTTAAGTTTCTGTAACCTATTGATTTCTAAATGTCTTAACCAGGGTGAAAAGCTTTTGTAACAAAATGGAGACCTGAAATAAGCTAGTTCTGTATTCAGTAGAACATCTTTCACTTTAATGGCTATGGTGGTAAAAATCCAATGGTATTTTGAAAAATAAATTCAGAAGTATATTAATATGTAGCTATGTTACTACAAAGTTCTTAAATTCAGAACACACATTACTACTTTTTTTTTTTCTCCGTGTTATATGAAATAACAGCATCTTCAGGAGATGTCATTTTCAGCCACATCTGAAAATAATGCAAACATTTAAAATGCAGGCATGTGGGAAATCATGGTGATTTAGTGACTGCATAGTAAGTTTGCTTTATGAGGGATCCTAGTTTTTGCCTGAACTCTGTGAGCCAAGGAAGAATCTTCGGCAATTCAGTAGAAGAGTGGGGGAAAAGTCCAACAACAAAAAAACTTTGGCACATTCTGGTGGACACAAAATAAGCATCTAGACACACACGTTTGCGTGATCAGCAGTGTGTCAGATGGTTCTATGGATTTAAATCTTAATTTAGTGTGCAGGAATGATTATACTTTGGTTTTCTTTTTCCCTTGTACTTAGTTCCTAATTTGTCTGAATCATACACACTTAATGAAAACCTGCTTTATAGTTCAGGCAATGCAACTTTGAGCTCAGTGGGGTTGTTTTCCTTTATGCTCCAGGCATATCTACAATATCTGGCTTGATTAATCTGTTGCCTTTGTGTAGCTCATTTTAAATGTCAAATGGATTATTAATGTGGGAAAACATTCTGGGCCAAATTCATCTTCCAGCTACACCTGTGCTGCCTAAGCAAAATCCAAGGCACCCTATACCAGTTAAAATAGAGCAGAACTTGTAGCTTTTTCTGAAAAGAGAAAATACTCAAATCTTCGGTAAATTTTTCAATGCTTGTAAGAGTTGAATAACTATAATTAAGCCTCTCATCAATATTAAAGGAAGTCCACTAAAATCAATGTTGTTTAAAACTTACAGAACCAAGATTTTCCTTTTACATCACCACATGAGCCAGGATTTTTTTTTTCTTCTTCGTAAGGGCAACTCATTCATCTTTCCTTTTACATGTATCTGTATTTGCATTTTTCATTGTTTGAAACATTTGTATAATTTCCATGCTTTCCACCTAAAGTATTGATGAAGCTGCATAAAGATATTCTGTCTTTCTAACCAAAGGTCAATATAATGTCCATAAAGTTAGGGATTTACTTCAAAGTACTAAAATTTGCCCTAAACCAGTACACCTGTGTTTCAACATCAGTGGAAAGAACCTTCAACTCTTCACCTTAGACTTGCTCCATTTTTCCATGGTGCTTTAGCTTGACCAAACTAGTTTTAATTAGCCAGCCTAAATTCATCATTTTTTTCCCCTAGTTTTGGTGGGGGTTTTGTTGTGTTTTGATTTGGCTTTTGTTTTGCCATGGACACAGGTGATATCTATATAACCATCACAACCACGTGAAGTTACAGCACTAGGTGCCTGAGCAATATTTATGTGTTCATGGTCCTCTGCAAGTTATTTATAGATGAAGAAGACAGAAAATCTGTCATACTTCAGGTAACCTGAAGAAACTAAATAGGTAATGGAAATGATCCAGTCACAGAGGCAGAAAGCTCCAGCAAGTTTAGGAATAACTCCCACAGATCTCCATGCTCCCGTGGCTGTACCAAATCTCACCCCAGTGAGTCTAGAGAGAGCCTGGGTGATTGACTTAGCCTGAATGTTTAACTTAGCTACCTGAAAAATCTCTCATCCTAATAAACTTGCTCTAATCATCATTAATTGATTTTGCAGAAGGGTAATAAAAAAGTCCAGGCTCTTGAACCTCAAGAGAATTTTTCTCAACAGTCCTGCAGAGAATAAAGAAAGCTACTGAAAGTTAGTATGTAATATATTGAGAACGCAGACAAAACAGACTGCAGACTGCTTAAACTATCACCAAAAATCAAACTTGAACTCAGTGATGTGGTCATTTACATACTACAGATATATAATTTTTTTCTGACTCAACAGGATTTTTTAGTGTGTTTTTTGTATATGAACTTTTGCTTTCAAGCTCAGCAGTATTCTAAGAGGTTATGCTGGCAGGTTAAATCTACAGGTATCTCTTTTAGAAGCATCCCAGAAGGATTCCAAATATTGCTTGCTACAAAGCTGTGAGTTCCTTGACCACTTCAAAGGAAGGCCTTCCTGCTGATCTAGCAAGCTGGAAATGCAAGCCTTACATGGTAACAAAGCCTACGATGCAAACCTAGAAAAGCTGATCAGCAGTGAGCATGCTTCATATATTTGAGAGCTGAAAATGTGATGCCTTTTCTTCACTTAGAGACAAACACTCTGGTGAGTGCAGAGCTGCACCAAGATGCAATAATGGAGGCCCTGCTGCTTCAGCTGCTTCTTGAGCAAAGAAACTTAGGTCCAGCGCTCATTTCAGCAGTATAACCTCAAAACAGTCCCAGCTTCAGATCCACACCTGGAATACAGACTGTATGCAGTGCGAGTCACATTGAAATCACAATAGACATAAAATTCATAGGGGACAATACTGAAAGAGCAAGTCTGAAGGATAACCCTTTCTTAGCCCTTCTGACTAGACAGGCTCTTTCCCTTTTCTTTGGAAACTACCTTGTATCAAAATATGTTTTTTAGGCCATTGACAAGTCCAATGCAGCTGTTTTGATTAGCTCTCCTTGCAGATGTGGAGGCAGCATATAGAGAATGTCTACTTCAGAATATTTGCTGTGAACACCACTTTAATGCTTCTCTTAGCAGTGCATTGGTCAAGTTCTCCATTCCCAATCCACTGCTTGTGATATACCATGGCTAACACAACGGTTCACTGTTCTTTTATTTGGTTGTTTAGTTGCCTCTCAATTTTTGGTCTCAGAAAATACTGAACTGAATCTTGCCTTGTAAAGCCCATATATACTCTTTCCACACAGACTCCATGATATTTTTATCAGAAAATATAGCAGCATATCCTGAATTAAAATTGCTAACTTCCAGTAAGACAGAGTTTAATGATTTTAGTGACCTTAACAGGAAATAAGTTGTCTTTTCATCCAAATCCTTGAAGATCTACTTCTGCTTTAAGTTTTTACTTTTGGTGAGTGAGGTATCTTAAGCTGCAAGTCTGTAGAGCCTTGCATGGAGGGGAAAGCTCCACAACAAGAACAAGAACAGGAACCTAACTCAGGCTCACAGAGCTGCCCTGCAGAGCAGCCTGTGCAGGAAGATGACTGTCTTCAGTTAGGTAAGTTTGTGGATCCAGAAACCAATTCGACAACCATGGAAACTGAGCTTTTCAAAAGCAGCCTGAGCAGCAATATCAATGAGAGCTTCCTCTTCACATGGGCTCCAAGCCTGGTGAGGGGTCACAGGAGGGAGTGAAGATTCATTTGCCTGTTCAGTCCTTGGGCTGCCATCCAAGGCCAACAGCAAAAATGTCAGTGGTGGTGGAGGTTTTTGTGATGTGGTGTACCCTCTCTGTTGCTCCAAAATTGTCTATGCTTTCCTTATTCTCTTGTATTCTTGGAAATTCCAAATTTTTTTGGTCTTCTTTTTTTTTTCTTTTTAAAGAGGGTAACCAGAAACATTCTATAAATCAACAGTATTCTTCCAGAAGTGCATTTTGCTGCCTGCTAGCTACCCACATCACCTTAACTCCTTAACAGCCGTTGACTTTTGAGGCTATGCTTCTCAGTGTGCCCAACGTCTTGTGGTTTCCTGACCACTGTGGTCCTTAAGGACTGATGAACAGAATCAGCTCAATGCAGAATTCAGTGTTGACAGGAACACAATCACCCCAGTGTAGCACTGCAAGTAATTAAATGCCCAAATCACACAAAATTTAGTGAGATTTAAGCACAGGCTCTTGTCATCTGCCTTTAGTCACATTAGTCATCCCAGCCATGGTAACAGTTTGACCACAATTTGAAAATCCAAAAAATGTGTTCTGTTTAATGATCCTCAAGGTACAGAAAGGTTCTTACCAGTAGGCAAGAAATGCTGCAATGATTGACAGGAGACATGGAAATTATTAACTTACCACCAGACAAGCAGAGATAGTTTGGAGAGTAATTACAGGATCACCAAAAGCAGATAGAGTGTGGCTAAATCAATTTTTATCTATACCTCTTCCAGCCCAGTTTTTCTAAGCACCTAAGGTAGATTACTCCTGTATAACTCACTTCTGCAGCAAATGCAGTTACATACAGAATCTCATGTTTTGCTCCTACTTCAATTACACTGTACTGTAATTTATTAGTACAGATTTCCTAATGATTTTTCTCTTAGACAATATTAAGCAGTCCCTGGCTCAGAAATATAACTGACTGCCATGATAAGTTCCACCACCCAATATACTGACAAGGAAAGGCATTTGTTGTAGTGGTTCCAGAGAATTGTCCTTTGAGAATGGCATTTTAAAGTGTACATCTAAATTATAGTTGTGCCATAAATATGACAAGTTTAAACTAAGGCAGCTGAGAAATTATATATATGAAAAATTACAGGGATATGATCTTTTTGCACTGGTGCATAAAGATTTAATCTCCTGGGTTAAGTACCCAGAACACAGCAGTTGTGTCAAGATAATAGCTAGAATGATGCTCAGAGAAATGTTTCTCATGGTTATTTCTCAGAGCTTTGATGTTTTCTTTGAAGGAAACGCCTTTTGTGGAGTACAGGTGCAAAGCTAGTGTGGTGGCCCCAGGGTGAGCACTCTTCTGGGGAAACATTGCAGGAAGGCAACCAAGGCAAGTGACCACTGAAGGTTGGTCTCAATGCCAGTCCATCTCTGAGCCTATCAATTCTAAGAATGCCCCATACACGTCTGATTAAAGCAGCACCAACATCAAACAGGAAAATCCTAGAATTCCAGCAGAAGTTGGCAGAAATTAGGCAAGAAGATGGTACAAATAATTCCTTCAACCTTTGTAACAGCACCAGAATACCCCAAGAACTTTCTGAGACATCTAGGTACTCTGGAATATATAACCTATAGAAAATCTGTAGATTATTTGGGCTGTGATAATGAATACTGTTTTTTCCTTCCAATTTTTCTTGGAGTAGAAAGTATGAACTGTACCTGTTATACCTACCCTGGGTAACCATTCCCATTATTTGACTTGAACTGTAGTAGATAAACATGCAACCATGAAACTGCAGCTTTTGGTGTGATGGTTATCCTTGCTCAACATTCCAGCTAAGCTCCTACGCATCAGGAGTCTGAATAGGACCTGAGGCATATTGGGTGCAAACACAAAATATATTCTGTGACAAAAGAGATCAATGTCATCTTTAGCATGCAAGTGAAGGGTACTGAGCCAACAGGGAGAGGAGACCATGCCCGGTGTGCAGCACAGTCTCCTGTTACCCTCTATGGAAGGATGCTGCACACTTCACTGGCACCCTACACCTTTTAATTGCTGCAAAAATGCTGGAAAGAGTTCAGAAAAAAGCTTAAAATGTAAAATGTTTTGGTGATTATTTTTTTGTCTATGGAGACACTTAAAAGGTCTTAATATGTTTATCTGATCAGAAGGAGAGGGAGAGTTTACAAGTATGAATCCTTTTCCCAGGAAGAATAGAGTGGATACTAAGAAGTGCTTTTATGTAGGAGAGAAAGCCATCATGTATTACAAGAAACAATGGGCAAATATTAACAGTGAGTGTTGTTAACCAGTACAACAAACCACAAGCAACACAGATGGATTGTCTTTCTAGAATGCGACATTAAGATGAAGTAGAAGCAGATATAGCTTTCAAAAGAATAACTAGGTGATATTTAAAGGACTGTAATATATCAGAGTCCTAGGTAAATAGCCTAATGGTAACTCTTGGCCGTAAACTCTGGTAAATAATTTCCATTCATGACACATATATTTATTTCCTTCACATAATATAGGTTGCTGTTAAAAATATACACCATAAAAAAAAATCAAATGGACAAGGTCAAATTGAAATAAAATTAAATACAGAAGGCAGATTCACACACACAGAATCATGCAAAATATGCTGACTTGGAAGGAATGCACAAGGATCATCAAAGTCAACTCTTAGCCCTGCACAGCAACATCTTTAAGAGTCACACCATGTGCCTCAGAGCATTGTCCAAGCACTTCTTGAACTCTGCAAGCCTTGGTGTTATGATCACTTCTTGGAGAGCCTGTTCCAGTGCCCAACCACCCTCTGGGTGAAGAACATTTTCCTGATATCCACTCTAGATCTGCTCTGAAACAACTTCATGGCATTCCCTTGGCTCCTGTTACAGGTCACCAGAGAGAAGAGATCAGAGTCTGCCCCTCTGCTTCCCCTCCTGAGGGGCAGTAACTGCAATGAGGTCTCCCCTCAGATTCCCCCTGGCTGAACAGACCAAGTGACCTCAGCTGCTCCTTATAGGGCTTCACTGAAGGGCTTCACTGAAGGCCCTCACTATTGTTGTTGCCCTCCTTTGGACACTCTCAAACAGTTTAATGTCTTTCTCACATTTTGTCACCCAAAATTTCCCCCAGCACTCAAGGTGAGGCTGCCCCAGTGCAGAGCAGAGGAGGACAATCCCCTCCCTTTCCCAGCTGGCCATGCTGTCCCTGATGTCCCCCAGGACAGGGCTGGCCCTCCTGGCTGCCAGGACACTGCTGGCTCAGGTTCAACTGTCCAATGACCAGGACCCCCTCAGGTCCCTTTCTGTGGTGCTGCTTCCTTCATTTCCCAGTCCATACACACATCCAGGGTTGCTCCATCCCTGGTCCAGAATGGTGAACTTTCATCTTCTTGAACTTCATTCCGTTGGTGATTGTAAATCTTTCATTCACATTCCAGATTGCAGACTACAACTGTAAATAGCTGCTTCCACTGCAGATTAGGTGAAAAAAAGGTGAAACAATTATTTTTAAGTGTTATTTTATACTTTTCATAAAGTACTTTCTGCATTTAAATCTGTTGAAAAAAATCTAGGTAGCACAAAGTCAGATAAAAACTGTGAGTCCGAGCCCTCTTCACTTTTTGGGTTCTTCACAGTCTGCTGAGATGTAAACACATGCCCGACAGCTTTCTCTCTTTTTTTTCCCACAAAAAGTGTCTATTTTCTTATGGGGAAAAAAACAGCTAAATGTGGAATAAATCTCCCAAGGACATTTTGGATGGAATACTGCATGGAACTGGATCTCTGCACTGCATCATGTAGATACCTAACAAATAACTTTTTTGCCATATGCATGATAAGGCCAATCCTTTAATTTTCATGTTGCAAAATACTAAACCTTTTTCACTAGATGGGAGGAAAAAACAAGCCAAACTATACAGTGGGATTACTCTGTAACTCTTTAAGTACTTTCTAGAGGAAATCAACTATTACTCACTTTTTTACATGCAAAAAGAACATCTCAGTAAACTGCAGTGATTCATTCAAAGTCACCAGATACACAAGTGGCAGAACTGAATGTCTGCTTAGTGACCCATGCTTCAAACAATCTTAAAAAAAAATTCTTTTTATATATATATGAAGGGATTCTTTTAATATATATATTTCACATATATATATATATATATATATATATATATATGATATAAGGGATTCTTATATATAGAATCCCTTCACATTTCTTTAAATCCCTTGTGCTTAAATTGTGTTCAGCTCTGTGGACTCTCTATAAGATTTCTTTTCTATATGTATTTGTTCTTTGCATGAGGCTGGCAAAGAGAGGAGGTAAGCTAGCCAAAACTCAGGTATTTTACTGTACATCTGGAAGCTGGTTTTGAAGACCTGGGGCGAAATTCTGGCCCAACTGAAATTAATGGCAAAGCTTCAATGGGGAAGAATTTCACCTCTGGGAACCAAGTAAAAGTATCTCCACCCTTATAAGCTGAGAACGGAAACTTGCTTTCAACAAGACATTATTTGCTACTACCTATTCCACAGTAGTTCAAAATGAGTTTTGTAATCTGTTCACTCAGCTCTTTATGGGAAATAGGAATAAAAGTCATAGTAAATTCCATCCCACCTGTGTATGAATACAGAGGTCAATTAATTAATTCATGTACAACAAAAAAATAATAACAAAGCAACACATTTATATTACAGATATCTTTTTGTTACTGATTTAGATGCAGGCTGTTTCTGTTAAGATTTTTTTTTTCCAGATTTCATATTTATATCTATTTGCCTTGACTTTGATAAAATTTACTACAGGGTTAAGGGTACACAAGTCAAAAGAAGCAATAGTGCTCTCTCACAAAATCCTAAACAGTCAAAATCTGATATCCCAAATTAAAAAAAAAAAAAAAGAAAATGTCTTCAAAACTCAGAAGGAAAAAAATCAACAGGGTTAGGGGGAAAAATAAAATTCCTTTGTATTTCAAACAAATGTTAATTCAAAGCTAAATGGAAAGAAACATCACAATTGCTTCTAAGACTTATATGTCTGGGCCTCATTTGTAAGGAATTTTCCAAAATCTTTCAGTTCTAAGGACCTAAAGTCATTCTGTGCCTCGTGACTGGATGCTACAAGGCATTACTGAAAGTCAAACTTTGATGCCAAGATATTTGTCCAGATGTTCCCTATTGTTCCATTTTAAAATTAAGACTGAGGGGATGAGTAAACCTGGATGGAATCCTTCTTTTGCTTTTTTGCAAAGGGTAAAAGCTGTGAAATCTCTGCGGCTGGCCACTAGGACTTCAGAATATGTGACTTTAGGCCACCATTGAAATGGGCTGCTGAAAGAAAATGGACTCTGGAATTAAGGCCCACCATTGCCACACAACAAAACTGATCACTCAGGTCCAAGTGATTGTCAGCATCAGTTTTATAAGAGAAATTTTACATAATTATTGGTTAACTCTGCAAGTTCACAGTGAAAGGCTGAAGACTTGCCCAGGCCATTAGACAGCATTATTTATTTCCATTTACTTTTTTTGTTGCTTCCTCTCTATCTCATTAATTTTATTTTATTTGCTCTCTGGTCAGGTCTCAAGACACTCAGCTTCCAGCTTCAGACAAAGCATTTTCTCAGGTGTTGCTATCCTAGTAACCTCAGTTAGTAATTGATTCACATACATCACTTTCCAAGATGGCAGAGCTGAGGTTACTGTGAGAAGACACGAACAAGGTAGGCTATAAATTACAGCAGCACATTTAGTGGGCACAGAGGAGCACAGCCAAGCAGCAGGTCAGCTGCCTCTCTGCTTATATTCTCATGTACTTGGAAAAGAAAGATATAAACACTCGTCATGTTCAGAGTATGACTAAAGCATATTAAAAATCATGCTTTGAAATGCATTAGTTACCTGCTGAAAGAGCTAAAATGACATATGAGATTCTCAGACCAGTTTGATTCAGTCAACATTGGGATTTTATGCAGATGCAGCTAAAATGTCTAAAGTTCACAAATTAGGAGAGTGGGCAAAGGGAAAAGTCACAAATATTCCAATAAATGGTCTTACCTCTATCTATGAAGTAGTCTATAGTAATGGGAAAGGGTTTCACTTCAGACAAGTGAGGTCAAACTATTGAGAGAGCTCAGCTAAATTTACAAGCATCTGGAGCAGGGGGCAGACTTTCAAAAGAGCCCATCTTAGGCTCACTTGCGACATTTATTCCTTAGCATGACTTTGCCTTATTTTATGCATACAGTTTTATGATTCACCTTATTACCTATTGTTTTTCATTCTGTTTGACTGCCTTTCTTTACTTTGCTGTTTCTCTCAAATCTTTCCCATTTATGCTCTCCTCTTTGCTCTTAACCTTAATGTTTTTTCTTTCCCTCTGTATCTCATTCCTATTGACTCAGTTATTAGTGATTTTCTTTCCAATTCATCTTCTATTAATAATGCATGTGAAGGTTATTAAGTGTCACTTACTTTGTTCTTCTCCCAAAGTCCTTGTGCCTTTTCCTAATACAAAAAAACATGCAGGATGGCCAAATATGGGAAGTGGGATACAAAAGGGGGAGGCAGTTAGGCTTCATGATATGACAGCATAGCTTTCACACTATTTGGATCTACAGGGTGGGGAAGTAAAATTCAAATGACTGAAAAAGAAATCTAAGTTCTGTTTGCACCATCTCACGAGATTTTGGTGCCTGGCACCAGACATTCAACAGCAAACAGTTGAAGGTTTATGTGAAAAATACTGTCTCTCCCTTGAAAAACAACAATGATCTCAGGCAGGCAGAGAGACACCTTTGCAAAACTGGAATTCAGTGTGCCAACCTGCTTCCTGTCTTCTTCATATATTTGGCCAGAGAAAAGTAGTTTGATGTTCTGGTGCCAAGGCAGGCGGTCCAACTCTTGCAACCAATCCTTTCCCAGAACATACTTTGTAACAGCCTGAGGACTTGGAAGACACTAAAGAGGCCTCTTTTTT
The DNA here is from genome assembly GCF_047830755.1 of Zonotrichia albicollis. Lineage (NCBI taxonomy): Eukaryota > Metazoa > Chordata > Aves > Passeriformes > Passerellidae > Zonotrichia > Zonotrichia albicollis. The sequence continues at coordinate 145,102,420 of NC_133819.1, forward strand.
TGCTTACTGAAGCTGTATGTCACTTTGGTTGTGCATCCTACCATATGAGTTTTCTTAAGCCAAAATAAAGAGAAGGCAAACTGGTTGGATAACAGTTCAAGATTTTACTCATCCTTTGACATCAGTGGGAACTTTTTGTCTGGCTTGTATGACTCGTTATTAGTGTCCACATTCACTGGGAATCTGCAGAGCACAACACAATGATCTTGTCCATAGTGCACAGACCTTCAGAGCTGGATCCTGGCAGGAACCATTTTCCCCCTCTCACACAAATATGACAGTGAACAGGGAATGTTCAGCATCCAGGCAATCAGGGCCTTGAGCTGCTCAGACATTCCCTTTCTGTTAAAATAAAGGCAAAAAAGGCTTTTAGTTGAATATAGCTGTGAGATACATGTCCCCTGTAATTACCCAATTTAGCTGTAAAAAAGAACACCATGCTCAGACCTGGAAAATGGTAGCATTTTTGGGAACTGTTTCGAAATAGACCAAATTTGAGTCCATCTGATATCACTTAGTTGTTGTGGTATCATCTTTTGAAGTGGTCTCTTTCAGCATTGGCTTGGGCCCATAAACCAGTCAGCGCTGGTACATGTTGCCCACCCACATTTAACTGAGAGTTAAATGTGGGAGCAAGGCACAGCTGGAAATAGTCATTGCTCTAGAAAGGAATAGAAGCCAAGCAAGCAACGAAAATGCTGACTCATGTCTTTGGCTAGCTTGGCTTTAGGGAATTTGATGGGTTTTGAAGGGATGAAATCTAGAATTGTTGAATTGATTATGGGGAGATAGCGGGACCCTGTCAGAAGATACTAGCTCATTCTGACTACAAAAGGTAAAATTTTGAGTTTCCTTCATTGTAGGGATTTATGGACTTTAGCTGTAATTTAGCAAAAATATTAAATAAATGTATGCTACTTGTCAGCAAAGACTGGGAGAGGTAAAGAAAAGTAGTGCTGGTAGATCTGTGCAGCTTTACTGAAAAAAAGAATTAAACAGGGTAAATTTGCTGAAGTGTGGAACCAAAATTTGCCTGGAGTTTAATGACAAGACATTAGAGCAACAAGTAGAACAGTGCAGAAATTAATCAAAAGTAAATAGACCATAAACTTGCAAGGCTCTGAAAAAAGTGCCAATTTTTATAAGAAAAGCCCAGTGAATGACTGAAAAATTCTCATCTTTCTTTCACCTACAGTGCTTTAAAAATGGTACAATGGTAATAAATACCTAGTAATTAATTTATTTTTATTTAGTTATTTTTTGTGATCTCCTGTAGTTTTGTAATTATGTTTTCTGCAGCTTGCTAATTATTTGTATTACAATAATAGAATAGGGAATGTCAAGGGGTTACTCTCACTTAAGTGCATTGCACAATACTAGTAAGTGTCCAAAATGTAAAAAAATCCCAAAATTAAGAAAGAAAACAACAGCAGGTCAAATAAAAATGACAAGGGAGGGACAGTCTCTCCAGTTTAGAAATAGAGCACTGAATTATCCCTAGTGTTTAGATGGAGCACTAAGGTCCTTTAAACTCCAAAAAACACAATCAAGGATGCAGAAGTGATGGGTGCCTTGGAAGCAGAGCAAGAACATTCAAAGCATGGAGGAGCAGAAAACAGCACCTCTGTTTTATAAAACACATCCAAGCTTCAAAGGCATTTTCATTGCTATAAAGAAGGCAAACAAAGCTTTCCAGAATTTCTAGGAGGAAACAAGTGAACAGAAAGCTCCAGGAAGACCTGGCAATAGGTACTTTCATGTGTTGTGGGAGACCAGGCTCACAGATGCTACAGAAAACAAGAGGGGACTTGAATTAGAATTTTGCGACCAGTGAAGGCCTGAAACTCTGCATCAGTTCATCTGTGTTTTAAGTGTCATCCTAGAGCTGCAAAAAACAGTCCACAGAATTGATGGGGCATTTTAGCTTTCATGAAGTGTCAATTTTCCCCAGCTAACTTCTGTAAAAAATAAAAGATTTTCCTCCTGCTCTGTGTCCTTGTTTGTTATGATGCAGTGCAAGTTGGCATCAATTTTTTCTGTTAGCAATATTTTATTGATAAAAATTTTTGTGCAACATGGGCATATAAATTTCATGTTTTGGACTTCAAAAGGATACTGGAACTATACTACAAAATAAAATAGAAGTGATTTTGATGCTAACATCTCCCAGTCACTCCTGGCAAGGCAGACCATCATTTTTTATTGATTAAGTTAACTTTAAACATATTTCCTTCAAATGAATTACGGTAGGTTGAAGACCTGCAGTCACTTTTTCCAGTCTCAACTAGCCTTTGTTTTCCACACCATTCATTCCAAAACTGACAACAGGAAAGGTCAGGTAGGTCATGCCTAGCTAGTCCCAAATGCCACAGTATATTATCCAAGACAGAGAATATAATTATCTTTTCACAAGTGGCAATTAGTAAGAATAGCCCCCATCAATTCTATTTAACATTCAACATTTGTAACGTGCCAGAAGCCAAGGCATTACAACAGCAAGACCAAGTTACCTTAATGAAGTTAAAACTAACATCAAATAGAGAAGATTTTTGTGTGAGCAGAATTGTTCAAAAATATGAAAGTTGAAGAAAATATTTATTTCAAATTCTTCAAAGTAATTTTATAAATTTTTTCTTGTGAAAAGATGTATTTGGTTAGGCTGTTCCTTCTGCATCCCAGTGTATCTTACACTTGCAATGGATAACAAATAAGGAAAAAGTGATTTAATATTATTATGGGGTAGTGTGCTGAGGGTATTAAGATCTTCTTTCCATAAAAAAGCAATTTTTTACAAAGGAAGAAAATTATCCTCCTTACTACTAACCTCATTTACAGGGGACACAGAAAAAAATGGAGTTAAAAAGAAGTTAAGTAAGCAGTTAGAAAAGAGATAGTTAATTTGGGATACTTCTGTTTCTGGATGCCTCATGTAAGTACTCAGAATTATTTTCTGAAGTTTTCAATTGTGGTCTGGCTTCAGCCCAGATCTCCTCTCTTCCAGGTCTGTGCTATAACCACAAGATTGTTCTTCAATCCCTCTACAGTGAGTAAAATGAAATTATACAGATATTCAAAGTCTTCATTTGGGTATCTATGGACTAAGACTGAAAGTATCCTGGATCACCAACAAAGAGTCCATACACTACGAGTGTTTCTTTCCCATCATGCCATATCCACAGAATTGTGTTTTTGCCAAGTTAACTTTCCTATATATAATGGTCTCCAGTTCCAGCACTGAGTGAAATGGCCTTGGACTGGATCATGTGGGATTGTGCTATGCACTGTTAGCATGAACACGTCTCTCTGATGTCTTCCGAGTGATGTCTGCTCTTCTCTTATTTGTCCCAAAACTACAAAATCCTTTTCTGATGGATTCTCAGTTGAAAAGTTCTTTCCCTGTTTTGTCAAGGGGAGCAGATACATTCAGCTTGGCACCAGACTCACAGAGAATTCCAGTAATTCCCATAGCAACTTAGCCACATGCCATTTGGGATGATCACAGAGATGTCCTATGGGAGGGATTGAATTAAATTTCCCCCACCTCTTTCAACAGCTGAAAAACACACTGTATCCTTCCTTCCTTTCTCAAAGAGCACAGCCAATCCCTGATAGTCAACCAACAGTACACTTGCATCAGACTCTGACTCTATTTTTTATTCAAGAAAATCATCATCTGGTAGTTATCTAGTAGTATAAAAAGTCATGATATATGAAGGAAGAGTGATTTTGCCTTTAATTTTTTTCCTTTCTAAAAAGGGCTGTTAACGCTGCAAACAATCTACCAAAATTGAAAAAGTTATTAACAAAACTTGCACCGAAGTGTCAGAGTTTACAGGATTCCTGATAAAAAAGGAAAGACTTATTGTCAAAGGGCAGCTACCCTTGAACTGAGTACAGGGTGTTGATGGAGTAACAAATGGACAACGCATTCAAGTTCCTCCCAAGCATTCGTGGGTAGCTCTGGAACACTCACACAAAACCCTTCTGTAGATGCCTGGAGGGACTTTGACAAGCTCTGACATTCAACTCTTTCAGTGACCCAGTTCATTGAAAGCTTTACACCTTCTCAGTATTACACATCAACATTCACCTGATTTCACTGGTAAAACTTCACACTTAGCAGAAGCTAATACAGAATACCTTTTTATTGGGATTGGATCAGTGACCAGTAGCACATCACAGACTCTATTTCCATCTACCATAAAGATAGGCATAACTCTGTATCAGGTAGTTGACAATTATGGCTCTATCAAGACCTTTTACATGTGTCATTCATGTAGAAATTACTTTTCCTTCCCTCCATCTGTCAAGAAGATGTAACTGCCTTGACAAATATTCTTTAACAGTTTATAGAAATCACGTTGGCCTTTAAGACTTAAAATTGCCCTGACTGGTTACAGATGGAAGAATTTGTTTAACTGCTTCAAAGTCTATGAGTTCTTGTCTTTCCATTTGCTATTTGATTACAATGGTGCATAACATGCTGACACTAACTTCAAGGTCTGAGAGAATGATAACTGGGCACATAAAATATAAAAGAAAATAAATAAAAACTGCTGGATTTTTATGTGCACGAGCCTCAGACAGTAGGATGTTTGCCATAGGTCACACAGAGAGTCATCATCAGTGTCAGACTGGGGCACCAGGCCCCCAGGTATGTTCATCTAAGCCTTCCACTTGCAGTTGCCTCCTCCAGGCTCTGCTCAAGGAAAGAACTGTTCAAAGCTCAACACCGTGAACTCACCACAAGTCTGAAGAAAACCCAATTAGTTACCAGCAATGACCGCACCCTGACCCTCGTTTCAAATGCTTGTAACATTAATTATTAACCAGTGAAAGAACTAAAACCTTGCAAGGGGCCGCTCTGAAGCACGGATCAACAACAGCATGCGATGTGCTAGAGACAGACAAGCAATCACCAGAGATGCTCTTGTCTGATCTATTTTTTGGCATTTGGCTACAGCTTGAAACCCATTAAAACAGATATATCCCACTTCAAATTTCTTTTCCCCAAACTGCTACAGCAAGCAAAAGGAGCTACCAAGCAATGAAATAAAGAAAAACAAGGGGTTACAGAGGAACAGTTTCCACTGTGAATATCACTGACAGAACCATTTTAAGGCACAAAGGTAAAAGGACTGTTTTATAGGTGCGGAAATCCTGGTAACACAGCCTCTTTGTTTGCAAGCTACTGAGGTCAGAAAAAGCTTGCCTGAGCTCTTTATGTTCAAACGTCCAACATCCTTGTTCCTGGCTCACGGGAGGCACCTCCTAATGCCTGCTGTCAACTCATTTGTGACACGTAACCATAGTCAAAAGGGGGCTGAATTGCAGGGTTTGTAATGCATACACACATTGTTCAAGATTATCTAACAACATTAGCCTCTGGGAAAAGGATGGCTTCAGGGTTCTAATTAAAAGAAATCATAGACAGTCAAATCAAGTGCTTCCTATTTGTATTTTATTTAATAAAGAAGGAATGACACAGATAGAATTTCCCTCAGCCTTGCCTTTTCAGTAAGGGGCAGGGGGGTGCAATGGGCCTTTCAGAGCCCTGCAACGGCCGTAAACTGGTCCCAAATCGATTGCCATCCCCAAACACATTCTCCAAAGGCTTAATGGTATTTTCACATGGGATCCAAAGCAGGCGGTCTTCAAGGAAAGTTATTGCATCTGGTCAAAAAAATAAAGCTGACATTTTTGACAAGACCCTAAAGTATGATTCTCCCAGGAGGGTTGTAACATAGAAGAGGCTGAGCAGGTGGTAATAATCAGCATTACATACATTTGAGCATTTTCTATAACATGGATTACCATGGAATTCCTTCCTCCCCCTCCTCTTCTGGGGGAGACTTGCACAAATTGCAAGCATTTTCAAGTCGCTTTGATAAGCATTTCTATCACCAGTTTCACAGCTGTAGCTAGATTGCTTAAAATATATAAAACACAACCCCACCCACCAGCAGAGATAAGGACTAGGGAAGCAGGGGACTCTCTTCCCTCTCTTTTTCAGCTCTTATTTAGCCAGTTTTCTAATTGCTACCAAAAATATTCTACTGTTGTACTGTTAAGCACATCATAGAGGTGCTTAAGCAGCAAGAAGTTGCTGTCTGCTTTGGGGTGAAGGATGGATGCAAACCCACACCTCAGACAAAGTCAGTGGGTAAAACCAAAGGTAACTAAGCAATGGTTAGTGTGTGCTATAAAAAGGGCAAGACTAAATTCAAACCTTTTTCCCCAATTCTCCTGCCTGCACCAGAAAGAGGTCAATAGGTGGAAGGTGTAATCACAACCAGAGCCCCTTGCAAGGCTGAGGGAGGAATCCACAGAGAAAGAGAGATGTGACAATATTTCTCCCATATGTGCAGTCATACCCAAAGTCTCCAAACTGGGAGCCTTGGGTGCCATCCTGATCTTGGGAACTCAGCTGCCTGTGCTGAGAAATTGTCTCTGCCACAAGGACCTTACAATTTAAAAATGATGTAATGAAACAATCAAGTTGTCATTAGTAAATGCTTTTATAATTAGTTTGGTTGTATCATTTCACTGAATAGTAAATTGACAGAAAAAATGCAGTTTCTGGAGGTCACTGAAGCAATTAGGAAATGGTGAGTGGTTTCTGCCACAAAAAAGGAGAAGAAATGAACTGTGGAAATAGGGAACAGAGAAAAGACCTTCAAGATAATTACTTATTTCTATTCAGAATTTTAATCACCTTTTAATTTTTCATTTCAGGACTTCTTCTTTGTTTTTATACATTGCTTTTATTGGGATTGAATTTAAGACTTTTTTTTGTTTTGTTTTGTTTTGTTTTTTTTTCTGGGAGAGGAAGATTTTGCTAAGGAAAGAAAGCACTGGCCAAAGTGCTTGGATCAAATAATCCTTTCTGAATCAACATAAAGCAATTATTGTTGTTTCTTAAAATCCACATCTGTATCTTCTTGGGTTGTTATCTATGTTTTTAGGTTTAGAATATTCTACTTAAAAATCCATTTTTTAAATAACTGGGTTAGCAATGTGCCCCATTTACATCCCCCTCAATCTTTTAATATTTCTACATCTGTGTAATTATTTTGTGAATTGCTGCAGCACTAGTTTTTAATACTTGAGCAGTAGCAATGTTTGACCCATTTGATTCTATCTCAGCCTCACTCTGATAAAATCAGGATTTAATATGTAAGTCTTTGTAAAAGAAGAGTGTGAAGATGTGAAGAATCTGTGGGTTTTTTCCCCAGAAGAGCTCTATTTGTTCAGGTAGTTATTGGAAACTAGTTTTTGTTTTTAATATCAACCCTGATAATTAGGATTATTTTTAGCTGAAAATCCTACATGATAATTTTTCTTTCATCACCAATATGCTTACCCTCCAAAGATCAACTCTGTCAGCTCTCTCCTGGTTTCAGTCACAGTCGTGTTATTTGCACTTTTTATTATTTCTTTTTTTTGCCAGAACACTGCAATATGCTTTTATTTTACTTAAATTTTGGAAGGGCTTCAACAGAGGGAACCCACAATAAAACTCTAGCATGTTCTCCCATGGTCTCCTCTGACTAAGTAATGTTCAAGTTTCAGCACAGTGAGGGATTTATTTCCAAGGCATACAAGCAATTTCCCCTGAAGCCAGAGAAAATAAATTATATTTTTTCTGGTTCATTTCTATCACTTGTGTTGCAACTGTGCCTAACAGCATGATTAAAAGCTGTTTATTAGGACTATATATTCTTACATGAAGAAAATTAATACTCAGTTTTGCTTTAAAAGACCATTTTGTTAATGATATTTGAATAGCATCTTGGAAATATTAGGGATGTGTCCAGAGAAGTGTCTCTGTGTGTAGGAGAAGGAGGCTGAGGAGGCTACAATGTAATCTTGGGATACGTACAGGATTGTGTGCCTGTGTTTTCACAGTCTCTGCAAATTCATAGCACTTTTGTGAACTAGCATAAAGAGGAGAGAACTGAGGTATCACTGTACCCTCAATAAAAAAAAAGCCCTTTCAGTGAGCTTAACAAGATCTAACCATCATAAATCAGGGTAAAATTTGAGTCATTGCTGTTTCAGATAATGCTGTTATTCTAGAAAAGTGCCCTGGCCTGGCCTTGTGTCTTTGTCCTCATATTTCCCAAGTGAGCTCTACCAGCTGGGTGTAAGCCACCAATGGGAACCGTCTGGGATACCTTCTTCTGCCATTTCATGGCTTACAAGGATGCTCTTAATGGAAAGAAGATCTCTTTCAGGCCCTGTCTTAAGGACTGGGACTTCAAGACCAATGAACTCATTCAAGATCAATGAACTGTCTTGATTCACCTTGGACAAAGCCCTGTAGCCTTGAGACTTCCAACTCCAATGTAAAATTTGAAGCAAGCCTCTGCAGTTTCATAAATAAGGCATTTAAAGCTTGTTTCAGATGCCTGAGTGTTGACACAGTAATAAAGCAATCCAGAATGAATTATGATGTTCTCATGTGACAAGGGATGTCATCTTTCTATTGATAAAGTGAAATATTAAAACCAATTACTTTTGTCTGATACCTGGAGTCCCATAAATGCACATGGGAGAGCAGACTGGAAAATGAGTGTTGGCACTAAAGGTGGCTGAGGTTTGATTTGCATGCAGCCAAGTGAAACAAACTAAATAAAATATGTATGCAAAAGCAGTATTTGTACACGAAGGGAAATATAAAAGACTATTCTCACAGACATGTCTGTTGGGGAAGGTAAAACATTTCTAAGTCTGTTGTATTGCTATGAGACTTGCTGATTCTGAGCTCAACATAATGAACCCACTAGCTCAGTTTGCGGTTCAAGGCAGTCTTTTGTGGATGCAAATCCCCTTTAAGGGAAATAAAATTACAATCCCCACAAAAGCTGGTCATTGTGGCAAAACATGGAGAGGGAACTCCAGTAGCAGAGGTGGCATGCAGTGGTCTCAGGGAGTTTCTAGCCTTTAGGTTCAGCAGTGCCTCTGGCTAATGGGCCCATACTTCGTTAAGCCAATCACTTAAAGAGATTTTCAGACTGTCTTCCTTTTCCTTCCTGTTTCCTCACTTTGCAAGCTGCCTTCTATTAGACATCTTTTTGCTGCTGCTTTCAGCTGAAGCATCTGCATGGACACAGCAGGATGCAAGTCTCTGATTTCCATTCGCACACAGAATTCCTGTTTCTAATGGGGAGGCTGTGAGATTTTGAACCTCAAAGGGAGAATAGAGGGCAAATTCACAACTGGGGAAAGTGCAGCAGAAAATGTGGTCTGAATTACCATGCAATTCCAAAACATTGGCTTTGGTGGTTGTCAGTTCATCCATACAGCAGTGCTCTGCAGTGAAAAAGGTTCATCTATCCTTGGACAAGCACATCCAAGACACCCTGCCTGGCTGACATCTGTCACTGCTTCTGATGCCACTGTACACACTGCCCAACATCAACCAGGCTCCAGTTCCATCAATAAAACTATTGATTTTTTATTGTATCTTGACTCTGAAGGTTTGCAGTGAAAAAAGGTCCTCTCCTTCAGGAAACTTCCCAGAATCTAAAGTCAGTGCAGGTAAGGACCAAGCACGTTCTGCTCCACTTCCATCTGCATCTGCTGCTTTTGAACCACCATATTATGTTGCAAAATTAGGTCTCTGAATTTGATGAACTGAGAACAGGCTAAAAATATTGAAACAATGTTGGGTGTTTAATGACATGCTTTTCATAGTCCACAAAGGACAAATAAATCCTGCATGGATTTCATATTTGCATGCAGAATTATACATTGTGATGTATGAGACATTTGATACAATCTCTACCATTATTACACCTTTAAAAGGCATTTGGTTTATGAGCGTTTCTTCTAAAGTTCAAATTTAGGCTCTTAACATCAAGAAAATACTTTCTAGAAGATGTGGGATAGCTCATACAAGAGCATACAAGTTCATTTTATTTCCTGGAGTACCTATCATTAACTGGACTTTGCATCTGACTTCTCATTTTACACTTAGGAAACTAGATTTGATACACTTTTTTAGCATTATCAATTAATCTTCAGAGTTCTCAGCAGCCTATGCTGGACAAATATGGAAGAAAATTCATGAAAAAATGAGTCTTTCATGAAAAATACCCCAACTATTGCTGGTTGCTGGCTGCAACCTCCCCATGTTTTATCCTGTGGGATATATGCCTTGAACAAAGCTGAAAAGATATGCTGATACACTGTTCATGCAAGGGAAATATTTATGCTCTCAGTTTGCCTTTGGCAGAGACTCTTCTTTCTAGCAAAATAGCTGCGGCCTACATAAATGCTGACTTGTAATTGCAAAACACATGGTCAAAATGCCATTTGCAAGCCAGGGGCTACTCATCAGTTCTAGAGACTTTCAGGTCATTGCCCTGAGCCAGATGTAAGGCCCAATTGTTTTAATGTTAAAATGTGATTGAAAAAGAGCCTCTACTCTGTTACTGGAGCTATGAAAACCCATTGCACAAGATGCAGTATTAGGCATGTTTCAAACATTTCAGGAAGAGATTAGTTAAATTGTATGCTGGGCCTTTTCCTCCAGCTTGGCCCACAGGCAGCAATAGCAAATCCAGACTTTTCACTGGGGTTGGTAATTAGGTCTGCCTCACTCCCAGGAGATTAATTCTCTGCAGAACAGATTATTACGGTCCAGCTTCTGTATCCATGGGCAGACTCAGTCAGCAGGCTGATTTCAATTAGAGAATTAAGTGCTATTGACTTCTCCCATATACAAGAGATAGGCATGGCAGGTAGGAGCCAAATCAGAAACCAGATTACTGACTTTATCTTACAGTTACAAATACTAGAAAGAACCTTAATTTCTTATTTCCTGAACAAATAGGTGAAGATACATTTCTTTATTTCATTTCTGAATATTTATAAATTTTGACTTGGAAGAAAAAATGGTGTGGTTTTGTTCTAGTCGTCTATCATATGAGATGAGGAAACACAAATGTTTTGTCTCACCAATTAAAGTCTGTCCTGTTTTGTTCTAGTCTTCTACCACATGAGATGAGGAAACACAAATGTTTTGTCTCACCAATTAAAGTCTTGTCTACCTCAAAAGGCACTCTGGTGATGGAGGACTAATCAAGTTATAACCACATAAGAGGGAGAGGGCTGAGGTCATGGTTTAACAGCACAGGAGCTGACAGCAGTATTGCTTTTCCATGGATCTGTTTCCCTGGCAGTGGTGATATATTCCCACACTGTTAGTACAAAGCAATGTACCATAGCTATGACAAAAGATAGTCCTCTTTTTGAAGCACTTGGCCACAGAGAGGCTGGAGCCTCTTCACTGTGCATGGCAGGTGGCCAAAGTCTCAATATATTTGTAGTCCTTGACAATCTCAGCCCAAGCAGGTGTACTCCCTGGGGAACAGGTGCATCTATATTGCCACCTGTCTGTTTCTTGGTCACTATTTTCTTAATACTGATGGGTCAAAATGATCTCACAACTCCATAAGGTGTCCAAATCCTGTTGAAAATTAGTAGAGATTAATTTTGCTTTCACAGTGATAATCAAAATGATGATGTTGCTGCCCCATTGGATATACCAAGAAGACTCACAATGTGATGGATCACATAGCATTTCTTAAAGCATCTATTCAGGAAGTTAGAAAAATGTTCTCAGAGAGGAACATGCAGTCTATATATCAGAGGTTGTAAGGACAGATGTAGAGGAGGGCTTGAGAATATTCAGTGTACACTGTTTCCCTTTGTTGCACTAGCAAAAAGGCCAAATGTTTTCCGTTCGGTGACAGCAGGGGCTGCTGAGCAGGTGGAGAGAGATGTGCAGGTGGGGAGATCACACAGGTTTCAAGAGATGCTTCACATCTGTGCTCAAGGCCTGCTTTCATCACAGCATTTATCTCTTCTTCTGAGCAACCTGACTGCAGAAGGGGTTTGGGTTTTTTGTTTTTTTTTTTTTTTTTTTAAATAGCTCACGAGTGATGATCGAATAATAATGCTTACCATTTACCTCTTCAAAGTCACAATACAACAATGACTTCAGTCTCACAATGGTGCTGTGAAGTGGATGAGTTCTTTCAGTACTGTTATTTGAAAAAGATATATGAAGAGATATAGAGATGTGTCTTCAGCTTCCTCAAGACATCCAGCCAGATATTGGCAGAACCTGGGACACAGCTTGGAAAACGCAGCAAACATCTATGCAGTGTACTGCAACATGGCAGTGAGGTCAGGAAGCTGAGCAGTGGATGGTTCTGTAGGAATTCTTGTGAAGGGCACAGGCAGGTTGTAAACTGTGCTGAGACCTCCTGTGCTCAGCTCCATCAACAGCTTTGGATCCATCTTCCCTACTGGAAGGACAAGAGAGTGGAGGCAGATATGGGCACTCACAGGGAGGACTTCGTGTGTTCTTGTGCTCTGCTCAGATCACAGCTGGACTCTCCTAGATCACATTTGTAGAGGCTGTAGTGGACTTACATATTCAGAGTTGAATTTTCTGAAGTCAGTGGCTACAGTCTGCCTGGATCGTACTTTTGTTACCTAAATCATATTTCAGGTTTTCTCTTCATAGCTCGACTCCACTGTTAGTGTCAACAATTATTTTCATTCAGAATTTTGCAATTCCCTTATTTCTTTGCATTATTACTAGGTGGTGCTGAAACATGACACTAATTCTGCCCAGGTGATTCAAATTTTCTGGTGAATGAAGAGTCTGAAATGTACTAGAACTTATTACTGAAAGACCCAGTCTGATTAAAATTTAAAGGGATGACAATTCAAATCAGTTCTACTTTTTCCAAATCAATTAATCCACCTGTGACAAAGCTACAAAATTATCAAGTCTTCTCCTCAATACGTGTGTGAATTTCTTGCTGCTACTGGAGATTTTCATGTGCTCAGCTTCTGTACACAGAAGGACTTCAGTCACTGCAAAAGGTGGGAGTGTACATCTTAACAGAAATTTAAAAGAAAAAGTAGATTTGACAGAGTGTTATTTTCAAAAATAATCACCATCTATTTAGGTGAAAAAGAAAGAAAGATGATGAAACTAGGAAAGTCGTGCCTGATAGCAGAAAGAAACCAAGCGGTTTAAGTTTAGTAACAGAGTTATTAGAAGTCCATTTTATATACATGTACATCAAGAAAGCCCTGCTAAACATTCCTCTTGTAGGCTATAGTCCCTTCCATTTCCATTATATATATTACTGTGTTATGATATTGCTGTTTCCATATATATGGAAAATATATATATAGATTTATGTGTATATGTGGAAACAGCAATATTCTGGCAAATTTCCCCTCAGTACTATTTCTATATATCTGTATAGCAATATACATTCAAAAAAAGGCAGAGGAGATCTGTACCCTGACAGTCCCCCAGCAGTACACAAAGTAAAACATTTTGACCAAGTGTAGAGATGAAAAGTTACTATAAATTATTCAGCCAGGTGTATTCCAAGGGCCAGATTAACTGTTCCTGAATATCTCATTATATTTATCGCCTGTATTCTTTAAAACTTCCTTGTGGTACAAACTTCAGCATTTCCCTAGGCAAGCTATTCCAGAACTTAACTTCTTTTACTAAGATTTTTTCTATTGCCAAACTTAAGTCATCCCCTCTGTGATTTAAGAACGAAGCTTTTTGTACCATCCCTACTGAGCAACAGCAATAATTTATTTCTTTCCTGATGCAAGATGAAAGTGGGTAGGTCTAAATTATTATGAATTCTTCACAAAACAATATGAAATTTTTTCAGCTTCCTTGAGGTGTCCTTGGAAATCTCTGTGGCCAGTCACCTGGGCATGCTAGGAAGAATTTTCTTAAGGCATGGATAAGAGGTATCAAACTTACATATGGCAGCCCAGCAAGTTCATCCAGTGTCAGATTTTACAAAAAACACTTAAGTCCTTTCGGCTCCTTCTACCAATCATTTCCCCTCTCATGCCAATCTTATTCCGTCTTCTTACGGTAATGCACTATGAAATATTGTACTGTATTAATTTACTATTTGATCTAATTTTTGTCTTTACTCTTCTAATATTTTTGATTTTTCTTCCATCACCTTTGCAATCACTCTCTTTGATGCCATGTCTGTTTTTCTCTTTGAATGTGGGGCTCAAGTTCTTTGAAGAATACATGGCTTCACCAAGTTTGAATCTCTCTAAATTTCTCTGGGGTTTATTTTGTTTGCTTGCTTGCTCTAAAATTGGACAACTTATTCTCGTATCTATAATATAATTCATTATAAAACCTTAAATTCTTTTAAACACATTGATTTAGCTTGGTTTTGCTGTGGTCCATATCTATAACAACAAATAAGATTAATGTCAGCATAAGAATGACATTATTGTAATTTTCTTCTTCCCACCATAAAGAGATCACATTTGTGTAGTCTCCTTATGGTAGGAAGAAGAAAATTTCTGTTTCACAGACTCAGGTCTGAGTCCAATCTCACAAACATAGGTAACATCATCACAAAGTCTTATATGCTTTGCTTTCTGTAAGTCTCTTTAAAATGCCTCATGCTCAATAGGCAATAAAGATGACATAGTCACTGACTTATAGGAGATATAAGAACTACAGCAGGTAATTAAAATTGTCAGGTATCATATCTCCTGAACATTTGCCCAATTCATAAGCTCTTATTTGATCTAAATCCATTCCAACCACTCCTAGTGATCAGTATGACTGCAGTCACTGTGTGCTAGGAATATCTTCTATAAATTAACAATGCTGTTTTGAACTGTTTCCCAGTGTGCCTAGTCAAAAGCAGAAATATATATTCTGCAGTGTATTCCAAAATTCAGTAATTTTTTGCCTGAATTAAAACTAAAATCTAAAATATAGCTGCAAACAGAAACTAATTCAGGACACCTTTCTTCTTTGGTACTATTCATCTAGACAAATTCAAATCTTCAATATAAGAAAATTGCTATCTTACTATTGCAGTTGGTGTCCTAATGTCAGAATAAAATTAAAATTATTTAAAACATGCAAAATATACTCTGTGCACAAATCAGAAAGAAACAGTCACCTTATTAAAATGAAAAAGCCAATTCTCTTTAATAATTGTTTCTACTTCTAACCACCAAAATTGATATTGTCCAATTACCTGCCATGATTTTTATTAAAATGATTTTTTCCTGCAGAGTCTAGTAAAAGAATTGATTGTGTCTCTTTATATTCTAATACCACTGATGAAATGTAAGTGAGACAAACAGGCAGAAGTGAATCACCGAAAATAATCAGTTGGATGTAATTAGCCAAATAAAAACGACTGTTATTGTACTATTGCTTTGGGAATTTTTTTCTCCCATTCCGTGTACACTTATGCACTGATGTTCTTCATTCATAGCTGAGGACCTCACTCTGAGATCACATTTCCTCCCACACTAATCCCCTCCTGATGCTGACTGAAGATGGTGAGTGTGTATGAGTGTAAACAGATAAAAGTTTTGAAGATATCAGAAAATTATTTGGCTGGTTGAGCAGAGGTACAACAGTAGTGCCTTGCTCTATTACAGTTCTTTGGGATGCTGGGGTCTGTGATTTTTTATTTTAAGAACAAACACTTAGCACCATGTAAACATGCTGACCATCTAACTTTGGAGTACGTTTTTGTCAACTCTCTGAGACTCTCACCTTCCTTTCTCACTCCTTTTTCTCCTGTTATCCAGAGAAGCTTGGGCCTGTGGTCTGCATGAGTTCTATAATGCACTACTGTGCAATTGTTATGTCTTCAAAGGTGCTCATTTGAAAAAAGGAAAACTAGGAGAATTCAAACCCAATTACTAAACTTAGGGCTCTGGCTCATGACCTTTGTAACAAAGGCTTGCACTTTTGGAAGATTCTTGTTTATGACCTGAACCTTGTAAGTCCTTCCCATTTACCTGAAATCAGGGTGGGCTCTTGCTATTTCTATTCAATTGTGTGGGACATTGAAACTTGTGGTCAAATCTCACTTGACTTTCAGAAAAAAACCAAGTTGTAGTACGGGAGTCTAAAAGGCTCTCTTCCCATTCTGTCTTTTCTTGAGTGCCAATTTTACCCCATTTATGTGTCCATGCAGTGGTAGCTGGACATGGGGGCTGGAGGAAGCAGCTGAGAGGGGCTGGGAGGGACTGACCACAGCCCATTCCCAACCCTTGCACCCCCTGGGGGAATAAAGTGTGGGGAGAAGTTGTGGATTTTTTGTTGCTTCTTCTCACTATCCAAATTTATTTTAATTGGTAATGATTAAATTGATTTTTCCCAAATTGAGTGTTTGCCTGTGATGGGAGCTGGCAGGTGATTTCCCTGTCTTTATGTTAATGAAAGAGCTTTTCATCTTTTTTCTCCCCTACCCTGTTGAGAGAGCAGCTGGTCAGGCATCTGGAAGCTGTCCAAGGTTAACCTGCCACATTGGTTTATTGGAATACTATTTGTCCATATTCAGGAGCATTCCTAGTTTCTGTCTCATTATTGCTTTGCCAAAGAGTTCAATTGCAGCATGCCTTTTAGATCCCAAAGTTACTGTGTGAGAGCTGGACCCTGCTTCTTCTCTACAGTCAATGAGAGGAGAGGGGCCCTCTAGAATGGATTTGATGATTCAGTGCAGCCTACCTCAGAAACACTGGAGAGGAAGGGACAGAGAATACATTTCTCTGAACTACGGGCAGAAAGAAACATTCATTCCTGCATTTAAGCTGCAAAGAAGGTATTTAATGCCAGGTACGGTTAAAAAAAATTGCCTCCTACGTGATAACTGTGTTGGGAAATTCACCATTTCCCAGCACCCTCTCTGGCACACTATTTCCAGCACCTTCTCGGGCATAGATATTGAGCAATATAAAAGGTTGTTTTAAACTCCCTTATCTTTTAAAACAGCAAGGGCTGTATTCTTTTTGTTTAACATGAATGACCTTTGGCCCTACTGTTTCCTGAACAATACACAGAATTGTCTAGAAGGTTGTCTGGGAACAAAGCAATGCCAAGGGCCATTCTAACAGTACAGCAATATAAGCAATCAAGCCCCAGAGCATGGGAATGCCTCCTGATACTGTTTGACTTCCTAATACAGGTTCAACTTTAGAGTCAAATTTAATCCCTGAAACAAATTTGAATAAGTGTGTTAAGACAAAGAGGTTTTGCAGAAGGTTAAAAAAGTCAGAATCCCACAGATGACCCTCAACACACACTGCTCTGCAGGCTCACAGCTCCTGCTCTGGGGCTGTTCAGGTCATTTCTTGCAGTAGGTGAGTTCCCCCTACTATCAATATCTTCTTGTCAGGAGAAGCAAATGATCCCCACAGTTTTGCTGCACTATGTCATTTCCTTCACAAGCTGCTCCTGACATGCCCCTCACATGTCCAAACTGCCATTGACATTAAAGCAGTATGTAAAATATTGGGCAAACCTTGCATTCCAAAACCCTCTCTACTGTTTTCAAGCACCTTCAAGTTTCAGCAAGAAACTAATCAACATCTACCACAAAGGCTTGAAAAATCAATTCTGTCTCTGTAATTGAGAACTTACTTTCATTCAGTGTGGGAAGAAGCATGAAGATGATTTACTGATTTAGGAACTGGGTGGAGTAGACCACAAAGGAATAAAATGAAAACATGTGGTGTGAATTATTTGCAAAGGAGGAGAGAAAGGGGGAAAGAAATGCCTATAGATCTCTACAGATAGATCTGGATATATAAATATATAATGTGGAGTACCAGTGAAACAAAGCACAGATGATTAGGCCAAACCAAACATTCACATTAAACATTGCACTTGGCCTCCTTTCAAAACAGGCAGCAGTAACAGCAGGGAGAGATGGCTTGCCAAAATTGCATCAGACACACATTAGGGAAGAAGGAAATGAGTTTACTTGAGCCAGCTGTGACATCAAAGGGGTTGGTCTTGAAATGGATTGTGGGAAAGGGTTCCCCCTTCGGTAAAGTTTGCAAAGTTCAGCCAGCCCTTTATAAAGAGACCCAACTCTAAAGAGAACTTGACTCTTTTTTTTCCACTTTCCTAGAGAAAAACAGCATTCTCAGTCAGGAGTGTGAGACTGGGGACTAGTATAAGAGGGGAATAAACTTTAAGGGAAGGTGTAAAGGTTTGTTCTGGAAGAAGAGGATTTTATCCTAGCTGGAATATGTCTCTCTTTTACCAATATGCTTTAGGAATAAGTATTGCTCGGCACTGAGGTGGTTGCAATAGTTTTTCATTAAGAACAGTCTTACTGAGATGAATGAGGAAGGCAAAAATATGAGAAGCCATCCACTGGTTCAATAATTTTCCTGAACTGCAGCCAGCCTAATGGAAACTGTAGATAAAAATTAAAAAACAAATTAAGATGAGACAACTCCTGGCATCACTGAGATCAATGGCAAAAGTCCCACTGAAACCAGGGAGACAAGAACATATATCAGTGCACCAAATGTTCACCTAAGCCATTTTCCCTTTACCTGCCTTAAGGCTTGTTGCAAGGATGCAAGAATGTTGGGCTAGGGGACAGATTTAATTTTAACCCTAACATAAATCCTAACTGTAGCCCTGACTTAGTGCAACCTCACTGATGATAAGAGATGCTTCAAACCATGCACCAGCCACACTGCTTTTTTTCTGGGACCCTTCATATTCAAACTCACATGAAAAACAAATACCGTTTTGCCATGGGGCTTGTTTAATCTTTAATGCCACTTAAACAGCTTAATCCCTTCTCTGATGTATCTCTGTTGACTCTCATTTAATGGCATGTATTTCTTGTTTCCTTTGATGCTAATTCACAAGACATTATTGCTGACAAACAACACAAAATAAAACCATTACTATTCAGAAAACTTCATCTTACTCTTTTGAAGGCAAATTTGGTGAAAATATGTAATAGTTTTCTCTTTATGTTCAAATAGTATTTAATTTTATTTTTTTGCCTAGTATTTTCCTAAGATCATTTTTACTTTGAATTTGCCTAGCTGTGCAGTCCTCCTGGAGAAAGTCTAGGTGAATCATAGCAAGTCCGTGCACAATACTCAGCATAGTAGAAGCTGTGCAGCTGAGCATTAGCACCGGTGAGAAATTTGGTATTGCTTTCCAGTGGCAGATGAGATTTGTAGGCACGTGCTCTGTAACATGTAGCAGTCTTACATTCCTACTTGGGATATTTTTAGAAATCAACAGAAAAGTGAACTGTCCCAAAACTGAGACCTCAGAAAAACTTCCAAGGTGGTTTATGCTTTGTGAAGTATTTTAAGGCAGAAGCCCCAAACTTTCTTTGAGAAAAAGGAGAGAATACCCATGTGGTGTTTCAACTTCTATTCATCTTTCTTGCCTGGTAGTTGAGGCAGAGGCTAAAAGAGATCTTCCTTGATTCCTGTGGTTCGGGACTGTCTTCTTTCATATTGTGATGGTCTAAAGAATTGACAGAGTATGATTGTCTTTTACTGGGAATAACATAATATCTTTGTATTTTTATATAAAAAATATGTATCGCCTTCTTTCTAGTTTTTCCACAGTGATTTCAGTCACACTACCTCCTTACAAAAGTCACTTGAATTTTGTCATGACCTACAACCCTAAACAATTCTAACCACGAATCCATATCAATCTTCTTACATCAGCTAGATCTGAGTCTGTCTGCCTCCTCCTTTTATCTGAGATCCTTATACTAGCAAGGATCAAATGCTGTTTGTTAATCTTGCAGTGTAAAGTGTGAGATAAATTTTGCTGCTTCACAAAGAACCCAGTTATAGAGCTTAATCACCATTTATAAATTGCTTTGAGTTTTTCAGAGTTTTGAGAGTGAAACAGCGACAAGACTATGCACAAATACTTATTATTACTAATATTGTAAATCTCTCTTGTCAATGCTTTATCAGTTAGATACAAAATTATTTCAGGTGCCAACCCAAGGACAGTAGCCAGCACTGGTAATTGAATATATTGAAACTATTATAATAAATATAAAGAGAGGGTATGAAACAATATAAATCAAACATGCAATGTGCGGAGGTCAGAATAACCAATTTATTTTCACTCAAGGGATACAGCCTTGTGTAATTGGCATTTATGGTTTCTCTGCACTTCACCACTTGTGAATTCTGTGGTCGTCCCTCAATCATAAAGATAAACTGCTCTGCCACCATATGCAGTAAGTGAAATTTAAAATAATTGCTAAACATTTTGTTTCCATTATTGTAGTTGGACTTCAGGTCTTGCTATAAAAACTTTAAAAGAAAAGAAATGAAGATGTATGCATGGAAAATGGGAAAATCTTGAGCCTGGACAAAGACTTCCCTATTCCTCATCTGACTGCATTGTTCTAAGTAATTGGCACATTTATCTTGCTCAGTTTTTTCTGTTAGACTGTAGTTTGTCTGTGGTGGGTCTTCCCTGTGACAAACAAAAGTTCTTGTGCCTTTTGGAGTATCAAATAAACAAACAAATTACACCGGTACTAATCTACCCTGATGCCCCATCCTCCAGGGACTTTGTACTCAATATGTATTTCTCAGCTGTTAGGAGTTAATTCCCCCATCCCCATTTCCTAGCAGGTCTCTGTTCCATGACTTCTTTAGGCCAGAGCTTCTGGCAGCAGCATAGTTTTGCAGAGACAGACACCACAGTTGTTTCTTTGAGCATGACCTCACTTTCTCAATACAGTAAGTTGGAGAAATACTCATGTAATTCTATGCCATTCACATTTTCTCTAGTATTTATTATACAGAGACTTTTGTTCTTAGTTCCACATTCTTCTTGGGAAGCAGGACACTGAATTTCCCAAACAGGCTATTAACATGAAAAATTGCATTCAAATGGGAACATGGGTGAATCTTACCTTCTAATATTAAAACAACCAGAAAGCTTAATAATTTTGTTTCTGAAGAACAAAACATCCTAACACTAAACTTTGAAGTGTATATCTTGAGTCTTTTTCAATTTTTAATATTGTTTCTTCTCTCTGGTTAAAATTAGGTAAATTTGTCATTGCCTTCCGTTGCATAATAATTTTTCACTCTGTTTAGCAAGCCTGGAAGCCTGTTGTATTCCTGAAGCAATTTAAGTACAATGATGTATAAAATACATTGTTTCAGTGAGTTCTTCTAATCATCAGATTTTTGAATGAAGAATTCAAACTGTTGCTGCACGAGTTGTGTCCCAGTAAAACTAAAACTGAATTTTGGCTTCACATGTTACTGCATGTGTTTTGGAGCTGAGCATAATGTTTCAAATAAAAATACAGACTTTGAATGAAAATTCCTGTTCAAGTAAATGTTAAGTCATTTTTTTCTTTTCTAAACTCTGTAGGCTCATGACTGCTCTCTGTTGTGTATAGATCTCAATGCCTTTAATACCACCATGGTCCCATGGCCACGCAGTCAATGCCAGCCTGGTAAAATGGACATCAACAGTGGAAGTCACAGCTGCTCATTTAACCATGCTATTGAGCCACTGCTCAGCAAATCCAGAATGGCTGGCATGACCCTTCTAGAGTACATAAAAACAGTGCCAGACAAAGGAGTTAGAAAGCTTAAACTCTACACAAATTCTCATTGTTCTAAATTAATTCCTTGTAATCTGAAAGATATGTTAATTTTATTTTGATAATTGCATTTTGAGGAAGATGAAATTTTACTGCCTAATATTCTGTGGAAACTACTACTTCATTATAAGACTTAAATTTAGTGGGACTAATGTAACAATACCTTTGTATTTTTGTATTAAAAATATATGGTTTTCTCCTTTATAATTTCTCTGCAGTGGTTGCAATACAGAAAAAAAAAGGAAAAAAAATATTCATTATGAATTTGCCAAAGATTTTTAAAACCCTTCTTCAACCAGATCAATGAAATATGCACAATGAAGATTTTATCCTTTTATTTTCTATCAGATGGCTGGTTAGGATATTTTCCTTGCATTTAGGAACACTTCCTTCATTTCATTCTACATCCTGAAGTGATTTCAGCTTGTTATAGACAGAAGATGGATACAGAAGATGGATACAGAAAATTTCCATTTTCCCATTTCAAGCATCAGTGTAACATGGGGGTAGAAGGAGGAGAACTGACACTCACTGTTGTTAACATTGCCCCTTCCACTGAATGAATAATTAACCCTTAACCAGGGCAGGACATGGAGTCCAGATGCTCTGTTGCCCCACCAAAGATCTTAGGGATCAAATCCGAGCTACTGTTGATTCTCAGTGTATGTGACTTAATCTCAGGGAAAAGACATTTTAGTTTGCCTGTCCTGAGGAACCATGGTTCACACCTCGCCTTATCTTGGATGTTGTTCTACCCAAATTAGTGGTAAAGCAGCTGCTTAAAGGCTTGTTCTGAAACAGGCTTTCCACTGTCTGCAATTAAATCTGTTTTCCTGTATATCAGATATTTAGCAGTTGAGCAGATGTTTCCTATAAAAGGCTAATAATCTAAGTAGTGGTCATTATAATGGGTTTTATTCTTTGCCTCTCAGAAATAAATGCTCAAAATTACAATTCAGTGTCTGAACCTAGTTGGATTCCAGATATGTTTTCAGGCACAGAAGAGAGGTTTTACACTGTAGAGGATACTTCCCTTCCCTGCTAGAAATGAAACCCAAGTGCTATAACTTCCTTTGAGCCTTTTTTCCTTGATTCTGGTTAACCCAGGGAAAAAAAAAATCCTGTAAAGTAGTGAGTTAATCATGTCGAGGAAGTAAAAGTCATTTTTTAAAAAATGTTTTCCTTATTTTTTTAAATCTGTAAGTACACAAATGAAGCTAGATTGACTGGCCATTTTACCATATGTTTGCTAGAGCCCAGTCACAGAGGGAACTGTGTTACAGTGAGCCAGTATCTGTGCAGGAGAGAGGTTTGCAGTGCTGCACTAGTGGTTCTTGGATTGTTTCTTTACGGGAAAGCCTGCTAGCATTTCCTGATTAAGCTGGCTCTTAAAAGATATTTAAGACAATGAGCTCATTGTCATTGTGCCTACCTACACCATGATTTCTGAAATTATTTTAAAGTCTCTTGCCCAGGGTTAGTATTAATATTTATTCCATCTCATACATAATGAAAGTAACTCAGTAAAGTAATGCTATACATGTGTTGATTAAGATTTGGTTTCTGGAATTACATCTTTGTTTCTGACTAAAAGGTAGTTCAGCCAAAGAATACACACAAGAACTACCCACAAATAGATTTACTTTTTGTTCATACAATAAACAAATCCTCTCTTTTTCTTTAAAGGAAGCTGAGGGGTAGGGAATTGGTTTTTTGCCTCTTTTCTAGCTTCTCAAGGGCAAAATAATAGTAAAATATATTCAGATCAGATGTAAAAATCTTATTAGGACCATCTGTGCTAATCAATGTTTACAAAAAATGTAAATAAATTATACAGGGAGGGAATATTAGAAAAGACAGTTCTTGGTTTTCTCACTCTTCAAGCTATTACATAAATAAGACCTGATCCTCCAAATCTGGAGTCATATGAGCATTGTCTTTGAAGCTGATGCATTCATTGAGTTAACATGAATAAATTGCTACTCACATGACTCAGAACTTGGATGACTGAAGCTCTGATATAAATATTTTTCTCCCCTGCACATCAGATTGAATACATCAGCAAAAGAGGGTTTTTTTCCAACTTTTTGAAGACTAAGAGATCAATTTAAAACTGTTTGCTATTCCTGGCCTTGACTTCAGCTTCAGCCCTAAGTCTGATCCTTCTCCAAAGACTACCAGGAGTTCAGAGAGGTCATCTACCCAACTGGAATCAGGGAACAGAGCATTTTGACTCTCCCCACTGGACTTTCACCATGCAATTTATTAAATAACATGCAAAAGCCAGGATAGTGAAATCAAATCTACCTTAGGAGGAAATCCTTTTGTGACAAAGTTTTTATCTAGCCTTTACCTGGGTGGCCGTTTTGCAAAGGTGATTAATCTCTCCCAGCAGAAATTTACCTGTGGCTAAATGCAAAAAGGATATTTTTTCTCTCTCCACCAAATGTGGGATCATTATTCTGCACTGACCTTCATTAGCCAAAAACAATTTGATGACAAAATATACGGCCTGAGAAAAAAATGTTCTTACCCTGAATTGTTCTTTAGATAATTTTACTAGCCTTGACTCAAGCAGAGAAAATGTTGTAAAATAAACTGTAACAACTTACAAAATAGCATGATCTGACCTGACAATTCAGAAAACTTGGCTCATGCAAACTGACAAAACACAGAGATGTATCTGCTGTGATTTCATAAATGCAGCACAGAGGATTGGAACAAAGCAGTGGTCAAACCCATTGATTGCCTTCCACCTGAATTGTTTCTGGGATGGAGGCAACAGGGCCTTATAAACATCTATACAGACCAGCTGGTGATGAAAGGCACAAAAATAGTGCTTTCAACATTTTTCTGGGAACAAAGGTTCACTAAAGAAAGATAGATCTATATGAGGAAAATCACTAATTATCTGCAAATGCCAAAAATTAACCAGTAACACCCTTAAATTGCATTCTGTGGTAGATTCTTCTAGCATTTTGAAGCTTTTTGCATGTCTAGCAATTTTTTAAACATGAAAAGCCATGATCTATGTTAAAATTGGGTGAAGTTCTTATAGCAAATGGATTTTTTTTTCATTTGCCCTCCTTCAGATTATAGTGCTTGACCTCTGTTTATTTCTATTTTCAGAATATTCAACCATATGATCCTAGATTAATGATTCATTTTGCACACTCAAGAAAGGAGATGCCATACTGGAACAGACCAATGACTGTAGGTCTCCTTCCTTTCAGTAATAGTCAATATCTGGTGCTTCAGGGGCATTTGAAATGTTAGCACTATGAAAAATGCTGGTAATGTAATACCCTGTTAGTAATTCAATTTACCATCATTCAAAACAATGTAGAATAATCCCTACATGATTCAAATTCTTTCTACTCTTCAGCTGTGAAGTTATAGAATGTCAAGAAAAGTTCATACTTATTTTCACTCAAGCATTGTCCTTTTCTATTATTCTCACTGACTTTTTAGATCTGTTCACTAGGGTATGTTCAGGTGACTGAAATGAGCAGGTCTCATCTGTCTTTCAACATCCATTTTCACAGTGTTAGACATAACGTGCTGGTGATGGAGGTGCCAGAGCTGACTTTTAGAACCATTCAGAGATGTACAATGTATAATTAGTACACAATATAATGTGTATTAATATATGCATATATTTAGAATTTAAATAAAGGCTCTGAATTGATTATTGAGGTTAATTCTGAAAGAAACTTCTTCCTTCTCTGTGTACAGACAAAGAAAACAAAGAAAGTTTTGCTCATATTATGCAAGGATAAGAATCAGTATACTGACATAACTTATGCAGAAATAGCATTTTCTTAATCAGACTGAATCTCTCATGATGACAGTTTTGTGGAAAAGTCTATGTTTACACTACACCAAAGAACAAGTTATTTGGGTGGAGTTGGAGATAAAGATATTGGACATCTTACATCTGCTGGGGCAGATTGTTGCCAGCTGTGCCATAATTTCACTGGATACTTATGCAGGTTTGGATGGTTTACCTTGCATTTTATTTTCTACCTGGCATTAAATATTTCCCTTCTTCAAATCAAGCAGTCAAATATTTCCAAGTTACACCTCCAAAGTTAGTTGTGACTTTTAGGAATTTGGCCAGCAACCCTCATATCTTGTGTTTTCAGCTGTAGATATTATTGGTGTCTATTTCTGAAAGAAAAATGAATCTGAAGTTCCTTATCCCTTGGGTTTTGCTTTATATCATGACCAGCTCTTACTTTTCAGTGCCACTACATCACCACTATCAAGATTATTTTTTTTTCTTATTCTTACATCATCACTGTAGTTTCCACCTCCTCTTGTGTAGTGCAGAAGCAAACAATCGAACAGTGCTTAACTGAGTGGAGCACTTAGCCTGAATGGTCATGGTACTTAGCAAACACTGTTCATTCATAGTTTAAGCACTTATTCTATGTGTATCCTTTGCAGAGAAGCATTTAGCCCATGATGTGTCCATAAATAAGCTATGGTCACTAGAATCTTGGAAGTCACAACTTTAAAATCAGTTTTATTTACTGGCAAGTAACGATCAGTCCTTATTTATGAAGCTCAGTTAAGGATTGTTGAGCCTTCTCAGAATATAAAAGGAATTATATTCAGCTACAGTCCCACTCTGGACCTTCCAGCCAAGAAAGTTTCAAGTGATGTGATTTGCCTGCACTGTTTATCGAACACGTTTCCATGTCTCCAGGAAACAAATAATCTTGTCACAGTGGAAACTTAAGGGATACTCCATATACAAAGAGGACAAATCCTGCCTTGCCAGCTTCATCCTAGCTATAAACCTTTTCAGTAGGCTGGCTCTGTGGTATGTGGAGAGCACAGGGCCTGCTCTGTACCTAGGGCCAAGACTCACTGTTCTTAATCCTCCTGCTGCCAGTGTGGAGGGACTCAGTCTCGTTCCCTCCCTGGACTGAAGCCCAGGACTTGCACCCTGGGGAGCTGAGAGGTGTTCAGACCTCATGTTCTCACTTCTTTCTTTAAACAATTAAAAAAAAAAAAAAGTGATTTGTGCTAGGAAGCTTTAAACCTTCCAGTAACCCAATAAATAAAGAAAAAAGTCTAGTACTTTGTCAAGTGAACTTGCAGGAGAAAGACAAAGCCTCTTCATCCCACACAGAGGCAGATTTCGCTTCTCCAGGGAGAACTTGAGGGAGCAGATGACTCCAGGGCCTTTGATCTGGACACCTACAGGCATGAACAGAATAAGGGCTGCTCTTGGCTCCCAGGTCTGAAGGAAAAAAATCATCACCAGCTCCACAATCAGGTCTCGCCTAGGTCCCCTGGTTAAAGTCTGATATAAATCAAGTGTGTTACCATGGCAGGGTGCCCAAGACTTCTGGGAAACACACTCAAAAAAATGTTATGCCAGAGAACTCAGCAACACTTCAAGAATGGAGGGTGAGCAGGCTATAATTAGGATGTTGAACTACCCACGGTCGTTTGCTCAGGAATCCTTTGGAAACCTCAGACAGTGAGAAGACAATCACAGTGTGTTTTCTGTTCAGGGGCTGAGCACTGCCACAGATCTCCTTCAGGTGTGAGCTAATGATTACTTTATCATCTGAACCTTTGCTTTAGCTGTCTTGCCCCACTTTATCATCTGGCCCTTTGTTTTCGCTGTCTTGCCCCACTTTTCCCTTTCCACCATGCCACCTCTTGCTATCACACAGATTTTAGGTAATTCTCCTAAAGACAGAGATACTCAGAAGTAAAGTTCCTACTCATATACTGCATCACTCCAAATAAAGCCAGCATCACCACAGCAAGACTTTAAACTCTTCTGACAAGTTTCTTGTGTGGGCTTTGCATTATTATGTTATCTCTTATACACTCCTTTTATTTTTTAATTTCTGTTTTGGAGTGGCCATATTTTTTATTAATAAAATTTCAAAGGAAAGATTTAATTAGAAAAAATTACCATAATCCTATAGTCAGGTGGATCTTTTCCTCCCAGTAATACCCTCTTCCCAAACAACAGAAAATCTGCAAAGGAAGGGGCACTCATCACTAGTCAGGTAATTTCTGCCATAACTCTAGTAATCTATTGAACTATTTCTCTCATTGTCTTTGCATGGATTTTGATAAAACAGAAAGGCGCAGCTCTGCTCCACAGATTTTCAAGGAAAGTATTCTGTCAAACAGGACTGTCAAAGCTGAGCAGCTGTCAGGACATGGAGACATCAGTCTGAGAATATGTATGACAGTGTCTAAAACAGCTGTACCTACACAATGTGTGAAATTTGGGATGACATCTCTGGTAGGGGCAATGGGAAGAGCTGGTCTCTTCTTGACAGGTCTGAACTTCAGCTCTACAATAGCAAAATGTGGCTTTGCCTTCACTGGAAATGTTTATGACAGATTCAGGGAGAAGTTCTCACTGGATGGAGAAGCAGGGTGTGGATTCACAAAGCTCTGGCTGCCCTTTGGTGTGGGTGGGCACCAGCACCAGGGCTTTGCAGGACACTCCATAAAACATTCATTACTCAACACTATCTTCTGAAGAGGGAAGGGGTCCTCAAAGGCACATTCAAAGAATCAAAGGAAGGTTCTTGCTTTGAATAATTTTCTGTGGGAACCTCACTCTTTCCTTTGAATACAAAGGCAAAGACGCAATAAAATATTTTAAGGAAGTATCTACAGAATAGCATCCTTTTCTTGTAATGATCAGGGTTATTTGCAATATGTTCCTGACCAGGTTCTAACCATTGTATTTTCCACTTTTTTGATGGCATGGTAAGATTTTTTATTACAAATATGTTTAAGCCATCAATAGCCAGCATGTCTGGTTGTCTGTACCCATAGCAATTTCAGTGTGTGAACTTTACCTGCTGCTCCCAAAGATATGGTGAGTTTGTATCCATTTCAAAGATCAGATAATTTTAAGATGGTTTTCTAGTAGTAATTCTGCAATAAAGCCTTTGGTTTTACAGTCTGAGGGCATGACTGAGGAGATTAGAAAGTAGTAATTCACACTCTTGATACCTGAGATTGATCTTGAAAGGAGCAGCTGTTCTCTCCCTCCCACACCCCCCCAATTAGACACTTTGCATATATATCACACCATTATTTACCCTCAACAGTGCTATCTTCATGTGTACTCTGAAGAAATCTTCAATGTTTCAGCTAGAACTATAGTGAAAAATTAAATAGACACATACAAGGCATTCATCAAGCCCATCTTTCATAACATCAAATCAAAACCCACAATGCACAATTCATAAAATCTCAGTACTAGAAAAGAGTGATGAAATTTACTAATCCATCACTTTGACTATGTGAGATTATTTCTGGCAGCGTGTAGTGCTCTGATACTGTCTAGACATCCAGAATTAAATGATCAGCTGTGCAGAACTGAGACCATTTTGTGAGCATGTTTGTGTCAAAAGTATGTGTCAAAAGCAGGATGATTTCTGGTATTTACCCCATGTGTTTTCTCAGTGAAGACAATTTCTTTGAATGACAAGAACATGATAAGGTGACAGTTTTGGATAAGCAAAAAGATTTAGATGTTCAGGTTTCTTATTTTATGTTTCACTGCAAATACTTTGAATGTGCATGTTTCTTGACTTGTGTCCTGGAGTCAAGGAGCTAGAATGTGAGTTTACTGCATCCATCTGCCATGAGAGAACAGCATCTGTTTACATTTAAAGACCTGTATTACCAACTGTTAGGGGAGATTCATCACCAGCATCTACAGCCTTACAGTAGGATAATGAGGCTCATTGGTTTTGAGAAGTTAAGTTGCCATGAAATGGCAGCTATTTTTGAACACTGTTGCGAGAGGAAAGTCCCAAGTCATCTTTGTTCATGTTATTATCATTTTAAAATAATTTATTAAATATTAATTTTAATAAACTTTTTCACTTCTGAATCTCTCAATTTATTTTCTTATGTACAAATTTGTACTCATCTATCATAGTGGTAGAGTATTAAGAGAAAAGAGTAAAATTCAATTTTTCCATGACAATAAAAATGATTCATAGTTCTACTAAGATGAAAAGGATCTTTCAAATGTTATTTAACTACTAAATACTGTTCCAGCTTCACACTGGTGTCATAGTTGAGCATGATTTCCTAATTACGTATGATAAATCTTATTTTTTGAACTTATGGGTTTTTTCCAAAATTCCTGGGTTCAATATTCTTGGACATGGGACAAGACACAGTTCAGAGCTGACACTGAAGATGGCAATTCTTGTATCCCTTACATGCCATGCCAAATCCCTGAGACTGACCAAAGTGGCAAACTGAGATACCCCAGTCTCCTAACTGTGGTTTTAATGGCAATCCTTTAGGAACAAAAGCCCAGTGAAAGAAAACAACACACTAGTGTCAGTGTGTTTCCAAGGACTGGCCAGAAACAGGTAATCTGAAATGTTGTCTTATTCATGATGTCATAAAGTTTAAGAAGAAAAGTGCTAAGGCAGCAGATTCCATTAATACTAACTAGTTAGAAGAAATAAAAGTAGAGACCACACCAACTGCATAAAATGTGAATCATTTCTGTGTGTATCTGCCAGAGAGAACTCAGGCTTTGTCCACTCTGAAAAACTTCTCTAAGAAAAGTCACTTCTCATCTATGATAGGGAAGGGCCATGGGATATTTTTATATATGAAAGGAAGGACAAGACAGTGAAAGCATATATTTTCTTTTATCATGCTAGATTTCTGCTTTTCTTCTGAACAGTTTTCCAGTCTAATCTCCATATGCTTTCGCTTTTTACTTGGCTGAAAAACGCTGATCATCTTGTCCACTGTTAAAATGCATAGGTGTGACTTAAGTACATGAAACCAAAATTGATTTATTAACAAATGTAACAATTCCAATGCCAAATCTGAGTGGGCTTTGTGATCTGTGATTCAAAGCCCAAGTGCTGCAGGTCTCTGGTGAGAAAGAGCCTTTCTGTCATGTCCTGGAAGAGGATGTTCTGCTCATTCACTAAAAGCTTAGAGAGCAGAAGTGTGAGATGGAGCCATCCCAGATCTTACTTCCTTGCTGAACTCACAAGTGGGACACAAAAAAGGAGACCAAGGAGAAGTAGAAAACATCTGACAGCCTCTGCTTGACTGAGATTGTGGGTTTGCCTACTTAGATTAGCAAATACTCAGGATCCAGCCGCGAGTTCTACTGCACAGCAATAAAAGACCCCAGGCACAGCCTAAAGCTAACTTTTCTGAACCCAAGCAGATGATAAGTTTTGGTAGTCTCCACAGAAAATTACATTTTGCTCTACTAGTCAGTGTGTGAAAGGAAGGAGAAGAGGAAATCCCTCAAAAATACTCACATACATTAGATTTTGATGTATCCCCATAAGTGTTTGCATCCTGCTCAGAGGCCACTGGGAAAGGTCAAATCCTGATAGAGACTGTGATGTTGAGAGCAAAAATGCTTCCTCAGTGGGTCTGGCTTAGAGTTATTGGCGCATTAATGAGAAATAAACTGCCTTTCAGGATCCCAGAGATGTCTCTCCTAAACTCCAGGAAGCCAGGCATGGACACCAGTGCCTTACACTAATTTAAATTTCATTACATCAATGGTGTAGGAGGGCTGCCACTCAGAACCACACAGCCGTGGGTACTGCTGCACATCCTGGTAGCTAGCATGGGCAAGGACAAGTTCAGAGGCAATGCTCTGAAGTTAACAAATACATCTCTGGGTTGCAAATTTTTATTACTTTTTAAGTGAGCCAATATACTGTAATGTGAAATGGCATTATCGCTAATGAAATAAGATAATTACACTAATGGCATGACCAGTGATGGTAAGTTCACATTGTACAAGTTGTAATGAGGCTTCTGGATCAATAAGTAGCTCTTTGGCTGGTCACATCTGAAGCACAGGGTACAACATTTGTGAGAAAAGCCTTTAGGGAATGCAGATGGTTAACTCTAAAGATGCTGGAACAATCCTTAAGAGTCCTGGTTTTACTCTAGTTGCACTGATCTGTCTTGCTGTATATTTCACTAAATGAAGTGAGACAGTTCTGTGTTAGAAAATCCAGTGAGCAAAATTTTCTCATTTCTTGTGAATTATGAAGGGAACAGGCATTGTTGTTATTCTTTGGAAGACTTAAATACTATTCATTCATTGAGGATGAAAGATTCACTAATTTTATTGGTAAAATAGAACCTTTGGTAAAGAGAATATTGGTGAATATTGGTAAATAGAATCTTTCCCAAATTGTGAAATATTTTTCAATGCTCTTCTATTTTCTTTCTGAAAAAAAAGAAAATAATCCTGTGCAAAACTATTTGGAAAAACAATATATTTCTCTGAAACATCCAGTTCAGTAAGCAAAGCTTTTCTCTGCACTTCTCTCACTGTCACTGCTGCTGGGAAAGAACATAAGGACAAAGATACTGAAATCTTTTTCCTGTCTTTTTCCCTTGGTGGTAATATTTTTTTTTCTTTTCCCAGTGAAAAAATTCTGTACAGTCCATAAAATTATGTTCTCCTTCTTCAGGAGCCAGACAAGAAAGAAATAAGTATCGAGAGCAACTGGTTGGAAAGGAGCTTTGCAGCTGTTCCCTGTCCTCCAGCAGAACACTGCAGTGTCCACACCATGCCCAGCAGCAGCACAACAGACTTTTCCTCCTGGGAATTTCCCTGGCTGTGCTTGGCGAGGGGCTGAATGCCTAAGGAATCAGAATTAGAGGGAGAAAATGGATGTGGCTGAAAGCAAAACCATCTGAGCACAGGAACTGTCCCTGCAGATCAAGATGACCCCGCTTCAATCAGGCAGGGAGGTCTCCAGGCTGCTTTAGCTGCACTCCTGGATGGCCTTGGAATATTGCTATTGATGGAAACAACGTGAATTCCCTTGGCAAGTCATTCATGGGACTTGAGGGCATTCATAGGATTTAGTAAGACTCCACTGCTATTGCCAAACAACAAGAACAGCAAAAATAAGTATGGTGTGACTTAAAATATCCCAGTAAGGATTTTTATTTCACTGAAGTTCTTCAAAATGCATTTTCTACAATGCAGAAAAATTTACAGCCTTCTGCCTGAGGAAGGTATTAATAAAAACAGTGCTCCAGGCATTGTGCTGGGGCTTTGTGGAATGACTAAAAGGCAGGAGAAAATTATAAATGACAACTTTATTTAATCATAAACAATACTAATATATGTCCAAGTAGTGTTTTGGTTAATTTTCAAGCCTTTATTTGCCATTATTGAACTAGGTTGGAAGATGATTGCTTAATTGCTGTCCCACTGGGCCCATCTCGGAAATGAGATGTGTATCTCAAAAGCTCATCCCTCAGAGTTATGTTTTAAATAAGTTCCATGTCAGCTAGGAGATTTAGATGTAAAACTGATGCTGAGCAAGAGCTTACAAAATGAAACTGGTGATAAAAGGGAATTTCCAGTTTTCTGAAATTCCATCATTATGAGATGTGAGATATAATCACATGTTTTAATTGCAAAATATTTTAAATCTAGAATTTTATACAAGTTCAATGTTTTTAATATTCTTTTATTATAACTTAATTACAGGAAATTTCCATTTAATGACAGTTGTTCAAACTGGAAAAATATTTGTTCCCACGTCCCTTTTGTTTAATTTCTGTTCATGGTGTTTCCTGCAATTTAATAAAAAGCAAATAGTTTGGTCTAGGACAAGTATTAAAACATAAGTGGCAAATCCCTAGTGATTCTGAAATATAATTTTAAAAATTTTAATCTGTCATTATAATAAGCTGTAAGTAAGTGACATAAAATCACAAATGTTACAAGCTGAAATTAGGAATGCCAAAAACATTATTTCAAAATAATTTCAGTTTCAAGAAAAACTGTTTTTTAATTCAGAAGGCTTCAGACCCACTGCTATCAGGAGACACAGACTAACAAACCACAGCAATGCCTGCAGCAGGAGATGCACAGCAAAACTCCCACACCTGAATGGCTCCTGCCCCTCTTTGGATTAGGGACATCATGTAGGGACATGAGATAGGGGCTTTTCTTCAGAAGTCTGTGGCTTAAAGGCTCTCTGAAACAGAGACCACAGCTTTGCTTTCTATAGCTGTTTGAGTCCCTTTTCTTCTATGAATTTCTAGTTGAATTTTTAAGCAATTCATGAGTTTACCACCCAGAATCCAGTTTGTCACCAGGATTCCTTAGCCAGATTTTTCATCCAGAATATCCTTACAAAGGCATTCAGCAATTGACCCATGTTTTCTGTATAAAATAATAGAAAGGATTCTGTCTTAGATGGAAAACTCAACATTTAATGTTTTTAGGTCCCTAGTCTTTTTAAATGCCCCTGTTAAAATTCATTGCATAGACAAAATTATGTCAGTAGCAATTCCATTATATACAATCCAAATCTATGCATTTGAGGTGGTTGAATATTTTTCTCTCAGAATTGAATTTGAGGAACTTTAAACACACTTGTCATTTCAATTATAACCTATTTCTACATTGGAAGCTAATTCAGAGAATAGAAATGTGAGGCTCTGTAATTCTGGGTAATTCCTGATTTGAGAAAAAATCTGCTCATGTCTTAAGAGGGGAAACAGAGTAAGCCTTGATTAAAGGGAACTAAGCTAATCACGTTCTGCAGTTATTGAGGACAGTTAAAACATCATTTATAAAATAATGATTATTTAAATTATCTTAGTGAATCCATTTGCCAATCCCTAATAATTTTTTTTATTGCTGATCAGAGGAAATAGTTTCACTATTGGCATCAGCTTGTCTATACAATAGATTTTAGCAAGAAGCAGTTAAAAATCTCTATCAATCAACCAGCCTTGCTTTGCTTTGTTTCTAATTTATTTTCTAAAAAAAAAAAAAGAAGGAAAAAAAAAACTTTTTAGGTTCACACTCCACAAAATAATTGTTCAAATCCTGATGTCACATAATTTTTAAGGTGTCCAGTTTGGGGTTTTTTTGTTGAAAATTGCCAAATAAACAGATTAGTAATTATGAAAATTAAGATAATAAAGTTAAAATCTTACTTTCTGTGAAATGGACATGAATTAACCCAATCTGCCTGGCTGTTGTGCTGCTAAATCAGTTGTTTCTATTCCCATGGTAACAAAAGGGGTCACCCCAAGCAGCCTTCCTCTTAGCAATTCCTGCAATGTAGACAGATCCTTGCAATGTGGCAGATCTAACTTCCTTAGATTTTAAATTTCTTGTATTTCCAGGCACTGACTGCCAAGATTATTTTTTTCTTTCTTAGCAAATTCAACTCTCTTTCCTGTTGAGAGAGGATGGTGGGAAGAGACTGTTTATTTCTTCTAGTTTTAATACAAATTTCTTCTATGAACATATTTACCATCAGCAGCAGATAAATTCTCCCCTTCCCATGAGTTTTTCTTCTTTTCTCCATCAACTCCTACTCCCTCCCACCACTGGCCTGGCCATTCATCCCCCCAGAGTATCCACAGAGATCTTGCTCTCAAATCCTCTCCCAGCTGTGCAGGAACTGCTTTAATTTCACTGACAAAGGCTATGGCAGCTAACTAAATTATGGCTACTTGATAGTGTAGAAGACTGCAATGCCCACTCTAAAAATACAGATTCCCACTTCCAATCTTGGTTAAAACACCTGTATTATAATTAATATGCTCTGCCTATGTACATGTGTGAACAGTACAGCTGCATGACAGCCAAGAAACTTATGTTTCAGAGAAGCTTGAATTCCAGAAAATAGTTATCACATGTAATTAACTCAGTGAGAGAGACACAATATCATTTGTGGTTACAAGCAACAGCAGAAACAAAAGCATGAACTGAAGAAATCCTGGCTAGCTGCGCATATATTAAAGTCTCTGCTCTCCATAAATTTCAGTCATGCATTTTCCCATAGAGAAAGTTATCTAATTTTGTCTAAACGGGGAAACCAGTGATATAAATTATCTGTATATTAATTATGTATATAGGTCTCTTCCATCTCTTTTTTCACATCCCTCTGAAAAGCCAGCATGGTCAGCTGACCCATGGCAAGGAAAACCCCTTATAAAACATTTGTAAATAGGTGAGAAATGTGATTCACAGCTCCAGGAAAAAAAAAAGAGACAAAATGCAGAAGGAAACAAAGACCAAATGAAAGATGTCAAAGTTACTTTGAGCAATAGAGTTGAAAAATTACAAAGAATTCCAGCCCCCAAGAAGAAACTGCAGACTCAAACCTGTCAGCATGTTGGAGACCTTGGATGCTACGGCTTTCAAAGCCACCTAAGAGAGTTAAAAGTATGGCAACATGAGATTATTCTGACTTTTGGCAAGGGTTACAGAGCTGCACTTTGAAAAGCAGCAGGGACTCCTGAGAGTATATTGCTTTACCATTCAGTCTCAATAGGCAGCTTGCAAGACCTTGCAAACTTTCCCGTGAGCGATCATCACGTTCTAGTGAATGGTACTTAGTGGAATAGCTGGAGGTTAATTTTTGAATCCCTCTCTGTCATGGTGAATTGCACTGCTTGTAACTGGCAACACAGAGCAGAGTCAGGACTGGCACATGTGGAATTAGTGAGACTTTGAGTGACTTTTATGCATATTGCATCATTCTAGTTTTCTACAGCGTTAGTGGCGTCAGTTGTTCATTTTCAGTTTGTTCAGATCTTTTTGGACTTTGGATGACCCATTGTGGTAACATTAATTAAGCACAGTACAGGAAATTTTTTTATGAGCTATGAAGCCACACACATATCATACATTTTATGCTATAATAATGGCAAAGAGCAAAGAAATAAATTTTTTTCTTTGTTTCCTGCCAAAGATGAACAAGAAAGAACAGGGGAAATGGTGCATAGCTCTCAGGTCTGTTCTTCTTCCTTTTAACTGTATATGAAACCTTTTTTATGCTTTAGATATGCAGAAATAATAAGTGGCTCCTATGAGAGGCAATATTTCTGGAAGTCTAGAGAAACAATCAGTAGCTGCTGGGTAATTTATGTGCCTTCGCTTCAAAATGGCCCTAGTGTTTTTTGTTCTAGTATCTAAGAAGCACAGTTATAATTAGAAGCTTTTAAAGCAGGAAACCTGGTCTTCTGGTGGTGGTTGCAGGGTTCCACCTCACATGTTGATGTGCTCCCCAAACTTGTCATCCCAGATTTATTTTCATTGCTGTTTTTATGTTTCCACCATGTAACATTGTTTTGATCGATTTTACAGGCCATAAAAACTGTAAAAAGATTGTGCATGTGCAAATTCCTTTGAAATCATGGAAGCTGATCTCACAGCCTGGTGCACACTGTGCCGTTCCTTCAGCCCCAAACATGCTCAGCTCTGCAGTCCTGGATGGCTGCATTGCCTCAGCTGCTTTGGAGATGCATTTTTAATTAAATAATTTCAGCAAAATGATACAACTTTCTCCTGTTCCTACAAAGTAATGGTGCAGAACACAGCGTGCAACATATTTGATGTTAAGACCAAAATTCAATTAATCACTTGTTCTGACTTAAAACAGACAGTTCACACCCCACCCATAAAGCTAGCTTTGCTTCACAAACACCATAGAGATTTTTAAAAATAAACTAACAAAGTAATGTAAAAGAACACTCTGTTCAAGCTGTTTATCCAGGCTTTGTGCATAAAAAGGAAAGACACAGTTTTTATACTTTGATCTAACAGCTTTAATGTGAAAAAATGGAGAGGAAAGACCTAATTTTTTGGTTTGAAAAAGCAATGCCACTCATTAATCAGAGCACTGAAGAGAGAAAACATAAAGTAGCTTGAGTTGGCTTTTATCACACAGGCCTGATGATAAAATATCCACTTCTACTGGAAACCCCTCCATCCCATTTTCATTGAATACACAGTAATTCAATCATGACTAGGAATAATTTATTTGTAACAAGGAAGGTTTCTGTTTCTCCATAATGAGTTGATTATATCTTGTCAGAGGAACCTTAAACCCATCAAATGTCAAAAGAATTATATCAAACATATTATTTTCATAGCAGCTGGATATGAGTAACTGATGAAACAGAGGTCTTTACTTTCATTTTGTACTGTGAATGATAAAATATAGCACATAAAATGGAGCCTGTGACACAAATTCATGCAGGTCCCTAATTTCCTACCTTTCAAAGGTCTGTTTCATTAATTTGATCTACTCATTTACTCTAAATATTAAATCATTATTTGCTGGGGGAATTGTACATCAAAATGTTCTTCTGAGATTTTTTTTTTTTTACATTTTAATGAAAGTAATCCCTGTTCATGATGCATGCCCTGATAATGCACTTATCCAAAAATTAAATTTGAGATAACATTTGATCCCTTCTGTCTCTAAAAGCACTTGCTGGAAACAGAAGTGTGGCAGGGGGACTGCTGCTATGGCAAAGGATGGGAGTAGTTGGGAATCTATCCCAAAGAGGGAGAGGGAGATGAGATCCTTGTGAGCATAAATCATGGAAAGATAGTGTGAACAGATCAAATACAATCTGCAGCAGCTTCTGGGAAATCATTAAAGCAGATATTGACCAGTTTCAGAAATATGCAGTCCTTGTTCACTGCTGCATGAAGCATCCCACTTTGTTAAACTTTTTGGTAGACCAGAGACAATCTTTGAAGTAGACCAGGTTCAGCTCTCAGAAGGAAAGAAGAGGCTGCCATATATACAGGGAACAATTTTCCCTGGATGAAAGTTGGAGAAAGCAAGAGAGAGTGGGCAGCTCACACACCTGTTCACACTCCTGGTGTTCATGGGCATCAGTGTCTGCTCTCTCTTCACTGCTACATCTGAGCAGATAAAGTTTGCTCACTTTTTAAGTAAAAAAGCCCAGCATTGTCCTGTACTTGTTTGGTGTAGAATTTAATATTGAACATTAACTCTTCCATAGGAAATGGCTGCTGTGGACAGATAAAAATTGTAATTCCGCTGCATTATCTTGGGAATAGTACCTTTCAAACAGGATTTTTCTGGGCTTAACTCTATGTCCTTGTAATGCATGAAATGCTGAGCTTGCCACAATCCTCTAAGGGAGAGAGGGAGTAATGGACAGCAGCTGCATGTTGGAATGAGTTGTTTGTCACTCCACATGGGGACAGCAGAAATTGCAGCTAAGAGGTGAAATTTACTTCTCTTCTGCCTTGACTGATAACCTGAGGAGCTCCCAGAACAGACAGAAACTCAGAGCTGGAGGTAGCAGAACTGAGCAAGGCAAGGTGAAAGAGAAGCCAGAATTCACATCTTGTTGTAGGAACCATCTCTGTGACAAATTATGCTTTTGACACATTGCCCCCTGAGTTTTGTAATGGGATTTTCTAAAGATGGTTGGGCAGCAGGAGGCAGCATCAAAGATGTTTCTTGTTACAGATGACTGCAACAAAATTGAGTAAATCCAGGTAATAATTCAATCAGTATCAGTAAAACTAAACTCAGTGCAACTGTTTTTTACAGTGATGCAAGAAACAATTTTAGAGACTTAAGACAGACTGTATACTTGAACCATGCTGAGATCCACCTCCAAGACAGTGAGATGAATGTGGCAGAGCAAGAAAAGGAAATGACTGGGTTTTTTCTTTTAGGAAATTCACATCTTTGGACAGGGAAATGAGATAATGTCTGAGTATCACCTTGTGTTTGGATTTTTCTCCCAAATTCTAAGGTCATTCTCATTTATAAAGTATTTCTTTGTTTTATACAGAATTCCTGTTCCTATAGCTACAGAAACACCACTTCTGAAGAGAATATGGGGAAGGTATTTCTTTTTCATGTGCTTCTGGGAGTGAGTTCAAGCTAGCAGTATTTCTCTGTTTTACAAAGAAATGAAGATGTTTTACATTCATCTCTTCTTGCTTTCAATAGTACATTGCCAGTAACAAAAATATGCCTGGGTGTGGAGTTAATAGGAACCACTTCATCTTACTCCTATTAACACATTGTAACATTGGTAAGTGTAAGTTTATTGGGGTTGTTGACATCAATAGTGGGTCATGGCAAGTTTTACTTTCTACCAGGTAGTGTGGGACTCAAATTAGGAGAATGGAGAAGGCTGTGGAGAATGACAGAGGGCTGTCACCCAGCTATTTCACCTCTTCTCCCTATATTTTGGCAGGATCAGTGGGCAGACAATAGAATTGGAGCAGGGAGGTGTCTCCCTTCAGCAATTTTGGTTTATTTTCAGCCTTAAATATCTTACTTGGATACAGAGTCAAATATACTAGCTAGGTTATAAGGCATCATAAGGAATCACATTTGTAAAGAAAAAACCAAAATTTCTTCCAGTCCATGCTAATAGCTGTCAAACCAGAACAATAGCACTGAAAAAAAAATCATTTGTGAACAAGAAGATACTTGCACATTTAGTAACTGGTGCTCCTGAGCAGAATGCCAGACTCTCAATCCAGTGTCCAGAACTCTTTAGTTGTTATTTTCCCGCATCAGAATAAGGAGATGAAAGAATTTTGTCAAAATTTTCTGTTAACAAAACTGCCATTTTATCAGTGCGATCATTCTCTAAGTGAATGGAAATATTCTGGAGTTTA
The DNA here is from genome assembly GCF_047830755.1 of Zonotrichia albicollis. Taxonomy (NCBI): domain Eukaryota; kingdom Metazoa; phylum Chordata; class Aves; order Passeriformes; family Passerellidae; genus Zonotrichia; species Zonotrichia albicollis. The sequence goes on from NC_133819.1 coordinate 145,142,374, forward strand.
CCAGAAGTTTAATATTTTAAGAGAAATTATGGACGGATCTAATATTTTCTGTCACACTGGTAGCCTTGCTCCTTCATTTATACCAGGAAAAAGTCAGAATAAGTGTGTACACTTCAGTGAAAGCTGTTCTGTTTCCTACACCCTGAAAGTGAAGTGGGCCTCCCATTTCTAGAGTCAACCCTTCAGGAAACCTAGACGCCAGTGCACTTTAACTGTCTAGATCTGACTGAGCTGTGGTTATAGCCGAGTATTTAACAGCATTTCACACTTCTTCTGTCATCTGGATTACATAACAATGTGCTGATTTTATAAACAGCAACTACTCATTCTTGCGGTCGAGTTTTACTGGATGCACAAGAGAAACATCTAACCAAATAAAGCTGGAGACAGGGAAATTGGATGCAGAGGAAGGGCAGGCATTCCTCGGCGCATGTAAAACCAAACGGTGCCAGGATTTGCAGACTGCAGTGCCACCACTCAAGGGCCCTGCATACACTTCCAGCCAGGGGATCATAAGAACTCACTTTCTTGTGGCTGTTGAAAGTTCTTTTGCTTGGCACATGCACTTAAAAACCCTGCAAATGCCACTTATGCTATTAAGTGCACAGGGGGGAGGGTAATTAACTATTCATCTGCAGGAGGTTAGCAATGCCAAAAAGTGTTAAAAATCAAAAGAATCCATATGTATAAACACAAATGTTTAAAGTGTAGTAAAACTAGTGAGGCAGACCCTCAAGCAGTCTAAATCCAATGCCTCTGCTGGCCTCAGCAAAGCTCCATCAGCCTGGGCTAATTTGGGCTGTGCTCTGGTAAATACCTCCAGACCAGGCACCTGTGTCTGTGCTGGAGTCAAGCTCTGCTGAAACAACCTTCTTTCAGCTATTGCCTAAAGAGTGTGATGACATAGTGTGTGTGATTCTTACTACTACTGGAGCAGCATGAATACTCAGGGGGACCTTTCCTGCAATGCTTCATTCTACAGCAAAGGACTTCAATTTCCATGTTGTTGTACTATGAAGGTGGGAGGAGATACTTCTTTTGGATATAGGGCAGCTGAAAAAGTGCTCAAGAACATTTATAAACTCATCTCCTACAAAGAAGTTCTGAACTACCAGCATTTTGCAGATTTTTTGAGAGCCACATGAACACATCTACTCTGGACTGAAAACAACATTTGTAGCCTATACTTAAGAAATATTCCATTGAATATTTCTTAAGGATGAAAGGATGAAAGCCTTTTTGCCTACTGTCTCAGAGTTCAGGCAAATGTGTGGTCAAGGTGAAGTGTCTGTAATGTATTAGTGCAGCAATAGATTGTTTAGGACTCATTTTGACTCCATCTTTGCTTCCCATTTCTCATTATTCCACTACTATATCAAGATGAGGCCTTAGGGATAAACAACCTTAACTGTCCATTTCCTTCCCTCATTTGCTGCAGTGGTTGGTTCTGATTCACACTGAAAAACTTAAAGCCATAAATTTAGTTGGAAATCAACAAAAAAATCCTAACCAGTTTTGCAGTTTCTTTTTTTTCTGAATCACAGTGGGTCTCCAAAGAACCATATGTTCTGTCTCACGGATTTAGGGATGACGATTTCAGAGCTCACTCTGGATTGAGCCACTTAGAGGTGGACCCATCCTTCCATGTGGGAAAGATATTACACAAGTCAGGTCCCTCTTTTATGGGCCAGTGACTTATAAATGCCTTAAGGGCAGTAGCCCAGTGACACAGTAAGTCAGGCACAGATTTTTGCCACTCATTGGATACTGTTTATCTCTATAGATGGATTTCCACTGTTGCATCCTGATCAAAATTCTTAAACTTGATGTAGAGCTCACATCTGAGGCTTCTCGTCCCTTTTTTTGTTTGTGACTCCTCACCAGACAGCACAGAAATGTTAAATAATCTCAGGAAAACTGGTTGGAAATGTGCTGCTAGGAGAACTTTCAACTGAGTAGGGGGGAATTTTTCAGCGGAATTTCTTTTTCTATTTATTCTTTTAACAGTAGAGAGCCAAATTTAAGGAAAACACTCAAGTCTCTGTGATAAATATACACCAGAGTCTTCCACTTGTTTTCAATAGATTTCTCTTTGTTCCAGTTGTCTGCAGCTTCTTATCCTTAAAACTCCATTTCTTTTGTTGCCATAATTTTTGGGTATGAGAGAAGGTTCCACCTTGTTACAGTAATTTAGAAACACCTGTCACCATATATTTTAATATGGCAGTTACACTGGAACTAATCCCCACATAATCTTCTTAATACGAGGTACTATGGGCTTACTCTACAGATAGGGGCCTTGCATTTCATGTCTCACTAGATTTAGAACTTAATTTTACTTCTGATACTTCCATAGCATGTCTAAATGTATCTTTGCTTGGCATGGTTGGTTTGCACCAATTTTAGGGAAGAAAAATAAACCCTACACTTTCTTTTTTTTCTCTCTCTTTTTAAATACTAATTATTCCCACCAAGTGATTATCCCTGGTCTTACTCCTTTGGCCCAGCTGAACAGCAGCCCTTGCAAGCAGCATGGTGCTGCTCATTTATTCCCCATGGAGAGATGAGGAGCTCTGTGCTCACACTCTCACTGTCTCGAGGATGAAGAAAAACACTCAAACACATGCTTGACTTGAAGCATGATTCCATACCCTGTTGATAACCAGACACCTTCAGTGTAAACAGTAGGATAACAAACTTCAATTTAGAAAACAATTCCAATATATAATCTGTTTTTTCCATGCTATTACTGTATCATTATCACATTAGTAATTAAACTTGTTTATTTAAAATCCTTTTGCCTTCCTTCCTGACTGAAAGTCATCAGCCATTTGAACTCTCATAGACAAAATTTTATTTTATCATACATACTGTTGGTCTCTTTATTTCTGGTCCATGATGTTTCATGGGTTTTAAACTTTATTTTTACATAATTTAAAATATTTAAAAATACCTGATTCCCTATACTTTTTGCTTAATTATAAGTCAAGTATATCTATACACGGCCTATATACAGAAGGCTATCTGGTTCAGAGGAATATGCATATTTTGGAGTGCATAAATACATTAAATCCAACCCTTATGTTTAAAGAGCAATAAGGTGGTAAGATCAAGTAATCATCAGTTAGGAAATGCCATCATTAAGGATAAATATACAACTTCAGTTATACCTTATATGCACGTTTTATCAAATATCCTTTAATTAGAGAATGACAGATATTTTTATGTGCCCTCTTTACTATGCAAAAGCAATTATATGCATTGAATTTACATCTTGCATTTTCAACCTCCAACCTCACTAATTTAAGTGTCTGCTTTCATGTTTGTTTAGCATACTGTCTACCAACACTGCTCCAAATATAACTACTCTGGCTTTTATCTCATTTCTTCACAGACATTGGGAGACTATTATTTTTGTGATGCCTTTTAGAAGGAGTATCCCAAGTTGTGGATTGACATCCTTTGAACACTTAGACTAAATACCAAATTAAATAAGGCTACAAATTTTTCTTTACTCTGCAGCTGTTCAGAGAAGAAACTGTTATTCTCCTTCTACAAGTAGACAAAGTGAAAATAATCATAATGATTTATCAATCTCCTTATGCCCAGATATTTTTTATGTGCCAACTCTCCCAGTCTTTGAAAACCAATTTCAATTTCAGATCACTCCCAGGAGTGTTGGTTTCATATCATGTTCATGCTCCCACTCCAAACTGAGATGACACATCAGAGAACATTAGTTGTCTACACATTCTGCAGCTTCTCACCTTCCCATGAAAGGAAAGATCAAGTTTTAGGCCAGAAGATAACTGTGAGGTGCTCAGAATGGACTGCTCATCTGGACAGTAAAGGAGGGGAGCCTGGACCAAAACATTGGACCTTTCATGGTTTCAACCTTCTTTCCTGCCAGGTTTGCTCTTACTTGACAATGTCTTAACGAGCCCTATTCACCCTTTGCATGAATATCAAGGTTAAACATCTCAATTTACGTCAATGTTCCCTGGGTCATTTATCCATAAAAAAAACCCAGTACTACAGGTTTCTTCCCAGTTGAGAACAGTGTTGATACACTGTAGTGCCTCATGTTAATAAGAACAATAAGAAACACCAGGAGAAATTGCTCAAGTCCTGGCAAAGAAACTAACAAAATACATTAGTCAGCTAAATTCAGCTACTGCCTGTGTTGTTTTGACACATGCAGACACATTTGTTGTACCTGTGTGTTGCCACCTTCACTCTGTTTGGTCTGGCTTTTGTCCCATATGAAGGTGAGGGAAGAGACCCTCCTGTCACCACACCAGGATTTGGGGATGAGGCTATCAGGAGGGAGGATCTCACCAACACAGTCTGGATCAGAAATTATGGGGAGAAGCGTATTCAGCTGTGCCATCTAAGCATGATATCCATGAGGAGAGAGGATGTGGAAGGTCATCTATCCAAAACAGAAGAGTCCAGCAACTATTAATAAAGGATTTTCCCTTATTTATATCTTAGCTACTTATGCTGAGATTTCCAACATGACATCAGCAAGAGATCTATCACTAATAAAGTTCACAAACCTCTAAATTTTAAACACTTGCTTCAAAAGATGGTTTTCATAAAATGTGGTTCAATAGTAATGAAACTTCATGTTTTTCCCTCTAATCTTTTTCATTAAAATAACTGAACTTTTTTACTGGAACTTGCAAATAAATCCCTCTCAGGCATATGCACAAAAAGAACTTCCTGAAATAGAGAATTGTCCAAAAACGTAAATAAGATTATTCATGACTGGTGAAGATAAAGTACTGAAATCAGAGACAGTGTGAAATGTCAGACAAACATCACCATTTATTTTCAAACAACCAGTCCTTTACACCCCATAAAATACACCCCCAACGCTATTGAACCCATACACAATTACACTTACACATTAACTTATGTGTTTAGGTTTCAATTGATCATTTTTTCCCATGTTTTCTGAATTTCAAGGAACAGAAAATAGAGTTTCCAGCACTGTACAGAATGCTGCAGACAGCTGCTTCATGTGACATTTGCATAGCTTTACAGCAATGATCTGTAGGAAGGAACCACAAATGTCCGTTCAAAAAATTGCCACAAAAATGGCCCTGACTTCTGCAAATGTAGGAAATTACTATTGAACTCATCTTACAGAAGCTGTAATACTTTAAGCTTATATTTCCATTGAAAATTATAGCCTTTGCAACATTTTGGACCACTTCTCTAGAAGAAGTACCACTTACCACCCTTTTCAATTTCAGATGTTGAAAATAGTGAGATTCAGAGCTGGGAATGGCCCTTCCACTTCTAATGTGAAGCTCACCAAACACCATACACAAGATTAGTTCAACATCTCTGTGTTGACCAAGAGCTGATAGTACACATAGGGTTTTCTTCTCTTCATGCCATGTTTCCCGGAGTGTCAGGGCCCTGAGCACACCTCTTTAGAGCTAGGAGTAAATAGCCTGTCTTTCTCTAACCTTGGGATTTGCTTTTAAACTGAGGCTTTGGCCCTGGCTCTCACCTGTGCTGCATTGCAGTGGCATCACAGCTGTGTCTCTGCCTGCCCTTGTACCTTCTCTCTTCAGATTTCTTCACAAAACCTGTTACCAACAAAGGTAGATACAGCCTGATTAACCCCTTAACTCTGGAAAGGAGATGCACTCAGGGTCTTGAGATTAACACATGCATCATATGTGAAAAACATCTATTGCATGTGTTAAAAAAAAGAGGTTTTCACTACTATCTTTAGAATGACCATTTATACACTCCACTATTTGATATCATGGCCTTTCTAGTTCATTTCCATGCTTATGGAAGTCTTTGCTTTCCTTCAAGGCTCTTTAATTTATTGCTGAATGAATATTCAGAGATCTCCATTGGTCTTCCAGGACTTCATGACTGTTAATAACCAGTATTTTTTCCTTCCTTCTCATTAACTTCTTTGCCTGTACAGCTAGACAGACTTCAGCTCTCAGCAGTAACCAAACTACTAAATTAGCAGGACAGCAATGTCTTGCAGTTTTTCACAGTTTGGTTTTGTTTCTCTGTAGCATATCTTAAAGGGAGCTATTTACCATTACTGTGAAGCCCAATCCATTGGTGATTTAGAGCTACAACAATATTGAGGCAGATGAGCCTCTGCGGAGATATTTAATGACATTATGTAAATGTAATCAATGGGCTCAATAAAGCATAACAATAACAAAATACTGTTCACATTATATATAAATAAATGGGCATGGACACATCTATGTGCTTCCTACATAATTACTGTAAGAGTGCCTGTTTATACTGCTGATCTTCCAGCTCTCTATATGCCATTTTGATAGTGCCTGTTTAGGCAGCCTTATTGAATCCATAACATGTAACTAGCTGATTAGGACCCTGACTTATGCCAGAAGATCCTGAATCTTCTGAGAGGAAGGGAAAAAAGAAAGCTGAAATTAGAGCAACTCAAAGTCATCATGTGTTGTTGCTCAAAACTTTCAAGTGTTTCTTTTTTTAAAAGAGAAATATTTCAGATATATTCATATGTTTGTGACGTTCTGTCTATAGTTTGATTTCAGTAGAGAGAGATGAATTTGTAGCCTTCAAAAAGAAAGAGAAAAAGAAAACAAAAATCTGTTGGATTTTTTGTTGCCAGGCTATGACATTAATCTAAAATTTCTACTATTATGTATTGAATCTGGATTATTAGGTAGTACAATATCTGGGTACATTGTGGAAAAAAAAAATGAATGGAGGAAGCTGTGATCAGCCAGTGTTTGCCCAGCTTCAGCTACTGGCTGACTACTGACTGTATCTGCACAGATTTTTGGGGCAATATATAGATGTTAAAATGTTTATACATGAAGCCTGATCTCACAGTACTGAATTAGATCTCTCAACACAGAACGACAGGAAAAGCTCTGGTCCTTCATGTTCCATGCTTCCAACTACATAATCAATATAGTGTATCATTTCAGGTACTGCTTAGATTCTTGTTGGAGGTGATTAATAAATTGAGCCTAAGTGTTACCAAACCTAGAAGATGATATATTGTGTACTATATTGTGAAAATACATGGCATTTCTCAAACAATGTGGCATTATATGTTTTCAGTCTTGAAGGTCATAAAAGGATGACAGCCCCATAATACTACTAGGACTCTAGTGGAAGAAAGCTGGGGCAGTGATTTAAGCAGAAATAAAAGGACAAAGCTGGATAGAAAAGAAAAAGTGTATTTGGCAAACTGTGCTATTTTAACATTTGCTTCCATATTGCTTCAGAATATTCTTTTCCTAACATACTGTAGGGAAAAACACGATCACTCTGTCAGCAAAAGAGAGGGTGATGCCCTGCCACCTGCTAGGATATTTACACGGAAAGTGGGAACTCAAAGTTCACTTGTCTGTTCTGAAAAAGCCATAAAGGTTTTCCATCTTGACACAATTTTCACTACAACAATTTGGCACATGTCCAGGTCGTTGTCTTTGGATTATCTGAGTTCAAATACTGTCTCTTCTTTTTTTTTTTTTTTTTTTTTTTTTCTGTAGGAATTTTTATGTAGATGATAGAAACAGATAGAAGTTGAAAACTTGGATTAAGATTTATCTGGGTTGAATAGTACTCTGGAGATAATTATCTTTTTCTGATAGCTATTTAGTTGAAGCAACATTGACTACGCTCATAACTTAGTTGTCTCATTTAGGTATTTAATGTTCTAATCCATGAGTTTCATCTCTTCTTTTAAAATGTGTAATTCTTCCTCTACCTGACATGAAAGCTATAAAAATCAATGTAAAAATAACCAAAAACCTGATGATAGATGCAATTGTTTCTCCATTGGTATCAGAGTAATAAGCAAACTATCTTTTAGGGTGGGGAACACAGACAAAATGAACAATGGCAATTATCTTTAGGTGGGGCATGGTAGGGGGAAAGGAAAGAAAAATGAGAGAGAAATTCAGAGCCACAAAATTCGCAGATGTCTAACAAAATGGAAGAAAGTGCATTGAAGAGCAGAAAACTCAGAACTGGGAGGAGGAAATGAGATGATGAATGGACATGGGACAGTACATTTAGACTGATAAAAGACAAGAAGCAATCTTTGTTACTGCGTTTCAGTATCACTTGACTTCAAGTGCCACCAGGAATGTAAACAAAGGGAAGTGTTAACTTAATTTCCATCCCTTTCTTCCAACCTCTTAAAAAGGTATTTGCCTCAAATTTCAGGCAAAGAACCGGAGGGACTTTTTTCTTTACCCAAGTGAGATCTTCGTTGCACAATTTTAAATTCATTAAGGTAGCTATGTTATTCATTAATACATTCCTTCTCTTTTTGAGTTTAATTATCATCTGATCAGCAACTTGGAACTTGACATAAATCTCAAGGTAGAAACTGCTTAAGAAGAAGTTTAATCCAGTGATTATTTTTCCTTAAAAAAAAGAAAAAAGAGAGAGAAAGAAGAGAAAACCATAGAAGTCTTTGAAACAGCTGGGGTCAAAGGAACTGCGCTTTCTTCTAATTGCCCCAATAAATTTTAAAGATGTTATTACTCTGTAGTGATTAAGAAATGGTAAAAAGAGATGCAATGCTATAACATCAAGGCCATTAAGCTTAATAGTCCTTAACTGATTGTCACCCCGCCCCAACAAAAATAGAAGCACTGTTCCCTGCTCTCCTGTCCCTCCTCCCTTACCCTTCCCCCTCACTGAAGGCTTCTAAAATCACCTCCAGCCAAACCTAGGGGAATTTATACTTCCTGCAATAAAATCCAAAGAACAGAACAGCTGGCAGCTGAACTTAAGATTGCTAAAACAAACATTGTGACATTGATGTGGGGAGGGATTTGGTTATTATTACAACACGGCATGGCTCGTTCTGCAGGGAAAAGATGCAAACAGAGCTTTTTTTTCAGCATGCAAATAAAAGGCTTTTTAAAAAAGCCAGTGAAACAACAAAAGCAGCACTATTTGCTCTAAAAATACCTAGAGGGGGAAAAAGAAAAAAGCACTGGACTAAATTCACAATGTTGGCTACCTAAAATTTAGATTCAAATGACTGAAATTACATGAATAATGTTCCACAGAGACACTGTAGTAAATAGGCCTGACAGGATCATTATTAATTGATCTATTCTGACATGTACAAAATATGCAAATGAATACATTATATCATATAATCCAATATATATCATCCTCAACTTCTCTGGTGTGTTGAGTCCTGCTTCCTGTGCTAACTGTTAGCAATCTTCCAGAAACCACCCAACTTTACCTTGAAGGTTTCACCAGACAGCCCATGACCATAAAATCTAGGCAAGTAGCAAAGTATTAATAAGTAATTAAAGGTTGGATTGATGACAAGAGGTGGTGGATTTATAACAATAGCAAGTGGATTGAAACTCCAGTATTGTGTGCTTTTTTGGTTATTATTTCACAGCAGAATATCTTACATTGCAGATTCCAATGAGAGTATCCTTTTTCCCATAAGGTTCAAGGACAACCCCTAAGCTTATTTAACCACCCCCTAAAATTTGGAAATCCCAATACAGAGAGTTAAGAGAGAATTTTTTTTTCTCTCTCATTGAGGTTAGGCACCTAAATTAATGGTCTTTATACTAGATAGACTATTAGATAACTACAGTCACACCTTCCAAACAACTCTGCACTGAGAGCACTGATTGACTGCTCTTGACTTTTTCCTAAATTTGATACCTTCCATTGATTTCTTCAAAATCCAGTGATGTTTTTGTCTGCAGGATCTCATTATAATGAGCATTGTAGCCTTAAACACTGTGAGGGCTAAATAAATTATTTAAGTTCTTGTTGTTTGCACTTGCTATTCTTTATCCTGTGTGAAAAGAGACATTATCTAGCATAATTTGCACTGAGTTGAAGCTTTTTTTCTGGATGGAATTAAAAGCTTGAGGTGATATTGCAAGATTGCACATGCTGAGAAATGTTACAGTAATGACAGAAAATTACCAGTCATCCTAAAAGGTGTGGGAAAAAAAAGTGTTTCCTTGTTCCACGTTTGAGAAAATGGGTTCAGGTTTGGGTCAATCAAAGATTTAATCAAAAGTGTCAACATCTCAATTGAAGAGAGATTTAAAAGCATATGAAATACAGGTTTCCATTGTTCAAAATGCATGAAATAAATAAAAAATAAATAAAGCAATAGTAAAAAGTTCATATATGCTTTTCCTAAGGTGAATCTGTTTATTTGCACTTGTCCCAAAGTTAAGAAGCTCTGGCTTCAAGGGGAAGGAAACATTTGCCAGCTATAACAATCTGCCTGTTTGCCATCATCTTCAAATAACACCAATGCAACCAGGTCATTGCACATCACAGAGGCCTCTTCCTTGTAGATATAGCAGAGGGCAAAGGGAGATTAATCTCTCAGCTATGCAAGAAAAGGGTGGTGGAACATAGGTCAGTACCCTAGGGAAAAAATAATACCTCTGCTTCCTAGTTGGGTGGTGGCTGTCCCCACAACTCCAGATGCTGCTTCTGACACCAGGTGGTTCCTTGGTGGTTTTTACCTTTTCCGAACAGGTGTGAAAAATCTGTTTGATGATGAATTGCTCTGGGTTTCATGGTTGAGTTTTCAGTTAAAGAAGAGAAACCCACTGATGCTTTGTCACATGGGAAGTTTAGCCTGGGACATTGATATAACTCAGCTATTAACCACATTGTCTTCCAGGTTCATTGTACAAAACAGCTTTCTAAGTTTCAAAACGAACATGCAGGGCTGAAGCAAGGTCTTTAAAAGAACAATTCTCAATCATACTTTAATTTCTATGTAGTTGTATCAACAGAGTCTTGGAAGCATGCACACTTAGAATGTGGATAGTTCCCATCACAGACTCTTCCTCCTGTGTCTTTGAACCTGCAGATGTGTTCCAGTTTAGCTTAAGTGTTGGCCTTAAGCTTGGCATTAATTTCATTGGAGCTAAATATATGTGGGAAGCTGCTTAGAAGCTTGACTTGCTTTCTGAAGTAGGAGACAAATCCTGAAATGTACAGTTTTAAAACTGTATAAGCTGGGCATTTTTTCCTTTAGGTCTAAAGTAATCCTGTGATGTAAGTACACATGAGCAACTACACTATCTCACATCAAAGGTCAGTTTGGCTCTATTGTAGATCCCCATGGAAGAGCTAGGGAAAGCATTCAGGGATACTTTCCCAGAAAAGAGTCCCAGCTGCCAATAATTTGTAATTTTGTGATGTTCTAAACCAGACATAATTTTTTGTGTTTAATAGCCCTCAATGGGTTTTTCCTTCATGAAGTGGTCCAATTCCTCCTAAACCTAGATCCCCCACATCCTATACAGCTTACCAGTGTGTTCTATGAAGAGCTGTCTCCGGACTTGGTTCCTAATAATTTTACATGACATCCCCCTGTTCTGTAAGAGGCACTTTCCCTGCATTGTTTATGATTTTACAGACTTCTATCATTACTGTCTATTCTCTGGGTTGAAGAGTCATAATCACTTAGTATTCACCCAACAGGAGCTGTCCATGCATTCTATCACCCATTCTGAAACCTGGTGCTCTTGTGTGGCTGAGGATGTGATCTTGCAGATTATGTTTAAACTGTATGGCCAGATCAGCTCTCACAGGAAGAGTTCCAGGAGACCAAATCTTCCCACAGAATTCACTGTAGTTTTGATTGTTTTATGGAAGTAATAAAACTGATAATATTCTAAATTTTTCTCTTCAGGTCTTCATGGTCTGGCAGCTGCTGGGACCATGAAAGAAGCAGAAATACACAGGTCTTCCAAATCAATATTGAGAGAAGAAGGGAGAAAAGGGACCTTGCTACGTTTCATTACAATAGTAATAAAAATCATCAAAATAATCATAGAAATACTTTTTTAAGAATCTGGCACTGAAATGGCACAAATTCACCTACTATGTCTAGTTCTATAACTTTCACTGCCTCTGTCTTTCACTCTATCTGTATTCATGTGCTGGTTTTTAGCTCATCCTCTGGTCACAAGCTGTTGGGTATGTGCTCAACTCTTAGCTGCAAGAGGCCAGTGTAAGGTCCAAATTAAATAAAAAATTAATAACAAATCTTTAACCACTCAATTGTTTATTTGTATTTAATGGAACTTCTTTAGCCCAGGAACTTGAGCTACTCCTGAGATTGTAAGGATGCCATTTCCCTTCCAGTGAAAGTCTAGTATTTTACATTCTCATTTTCTCACATCCTGAATCAGCCTAGATAAATAAATCCCTGCTAACTTATAGTTTGGAAAGGAAATCTAGATAGTATAAATTTTATCCAAATGACACCAGGAAATTTCTTATGATTTTATGGAAATTATATTCCACAAAAATATTGTCAGTTCTGATCAATACCATGTCTTTCCATTAGCATTGTGATTTAAACTGACACAGCTTTCACTTACTTAATAGGAATATGTACCTAAGTCTTGAAGGCTGAGGTATTATGGATGCACCATGCTGTGCAGAAGGATAAACCTTTTAGGGGCTGATTTTTGGTGTCAAGGAAGCTACATCAAGTGGAGATTGTCACATCTCAATGTCGTCTCACACCAGCGCCTGTACAAAAATTATTTTGTCCCTGTGAATGTTGGTCATTAATTATATAACGAAGGCTTACATGAAGATACATTTATAATCTTTTACACTTATGTCATTATTAGTATTTTGCCATAGGCATTTGGAGGGGGTGGATGACTGTTAGACAAATTCTAACTCTATTTCCAAGGGTATCTTTCATAGTATTTTTAACAGCATGATTTTTTACTGGCTGCCATGAAAAATTTGAGAATCTCCTATTCTCTTCTAGGATATCTCAGGAACATGAGCAATTTCCCTGCTGTTTTTAGTTAAATACTTGTATGTGCTTAAGCATCCTGGACTTCATCATGACTATATTATGGAAGGAAATAAATAGATGGTCTAGATCCCAAAGAGGTAACAAAATAAATCAGAAGGCATGAAAACACATGAATCACACGAGAACTACAAATCTGCTTTTGTCACATAAGATTTTATTTGGCAAAAATGCCTTGAAGAAATAAGTATTGCTGACATGATGGTTTTTGAAGATGTGTCATGGGCTGTACCAGCCACCATTAAAAAGTGCTGCCGTGGTGTAGCAGGAGGATGAATAAACCCATGGAAACAGATTTATAAATGATCCATGGCAGAACACAACTGCATAGTTAAGATGAATGTCATAAGCATTCCCTATTCCCTATTGCAGTCCTGGGATGGGTTATTCTGGGAAAAGACTAAATGAAGTTTCTTGAAGTTACTAAGAAAGGTTGAGAAAAGAACTGTTGAATTAGTGAATAAAATATTTCTACAGAGCTCTGTAAATTTAAACACTAAACTCTGTTGAAATATTACAAATTTAATATTTTCCATTAAAATTTAGCAACATGCAATTGTGTGTTTTGGTCTATGTTTTTTTGTAAGCAAAAGACAACAAAAAGTGAGAAATTTCATTTAAAGAGATTAGTATATACTTGTGAGGGGGAATTCAGTGTTGTATACTGTTTTACAGAAAGACGCAGGAGGAGCATATCTTCTTCCTTAAACAGTTTTTAGACAGATTCAAGCAACATGAAGAGGGAAAGAGAAGTGGCATGAAGGCAGAAAGGCCCTGCAAAGAGACCCTGACAAATTGGGGGCTGGGCAATCACCATCCATACAAAGTTTAACCAAAGCAAATGCCTGTCTAGTTGATCCTTGTGAGTCCCTTCTAACTCAGGATATCCTATGATCCTATGAACATTGGCCAGTGGGATTCTGAAGAGGCTTCCTCATGAAGACAGAAATAAGGAACACAGAAACACAGTTTTTTAAGCTATAGAATTTCAGCAATGTTTTCTTACTGGACCCCTCTAGTGGTTTTCTTATATTACACTGCATCTGAACTTAGTCTACAAGTTATTTAAGTCAAGGGCAGTCTCTAATTAAATACTACACCTTCTGGGCTTGGACCACTGAATGCTATTTTTAAGACAAGTGATAAAACAAAAAATGCAAAGAATTTTGGATAAACTGATTTGTAGTCATTTCATGTGGGCTATGTACATGAATGTGTTAGTAGGAAATTTAACATTTTATCCTTTGGAATGTCTTCCTTTTTCAAACCCAGGAGCTCATTAATGGAAGTTGTGCTCCTCCAGTGGAGGCCCACACCACCATTAATGGAAAACCTCCAGGCAGCAACCAGAGGCACCACGCAGGTGCCTGGTGTAACAGAGTAATGTTAAACGTGAAGCTAAACCCTTGTGCAGAGTCTAGCCATGTGGATTTGTTTCTTCTCTTCCCACTCCATCAGGGACCTCACAAGACAGTTAATTAGGGTCTTAGAGGATGACTGATCATGGTGAGAAAGGAAGGAAAACCCCTTTGGGAACAGCAATCCTCCACAGCCTGGAATCTTTGTACTAGCATCAAGGTAGGAACTCTTTTCTCTGTGTCTGTTCACACTGACATGGTTTTATTGCTCTTTACCTTTGAGGAGAAGTCAAGGGAGGCTTTTTTTTTTTCCCCAAACAATATTTTATTTTTTAATCACTTTTAAATCAACACCTATGGAAGGCAATAAACATTGATTTCAGTGAATTTGGGGGTGAGGTCAACTGTCTATCCCAACAAGAGACAAGAGGCACATACTCTTTGCTGCTTCTGTGCTGACATGGAAATCTCGTTGATCTTATGTACATGTGGGCAGAACAAAGGATAGTGGGAGGAGAGGCTACCCTGAGGTTGGAAATGGTTTACAACTACTTAACTTTCATCCATTGTAGCCTAAGTGTTCAAGCCCATCCTCTGTTTCAAATATGACCCTTGTGACAACAGTTGTTAAAGTTTTCGTTGTACTTAAGATGAGCAGTAATTTAACCTGGAACATCCAACTGCCCACCACAGGAACTAAATCCTAGTTAAATTATTCTCTTTGGGAGGCCAAATCAGGGACATGGTCCAGAGCTCATCTCATACTCAGGGTCCTTGTGTGCTCCCATGTTCCCAGCTGTGGTGTCTGGGCTTATGTGTGTACCAAGGGCTGGCACTGGATTAGCTGCAGTTATGTCAACAGAGTCACGGTCAAAACAGATGTCCCTGTCTCCTCTCTGAGAAATTGGTCCACAGGCCAGAGCCTACCCCAGCACCCCCACTTCCAGATTAAGACCTTTCAAAAACCTACTCTTAAATAAATGATTGTTATGTAATGAATTAAAAGCTCTGACCTACAGTTGCTTACTGGTTTTGACACAACGACCAGGAAAATGTGTGAGGACTTTTAATTAATGAGAAGATATAAAATGGTCCCTTCTGATCCCAAAGCAAAAATGAAACAGTGGGAAACAATTTTTTTACCTTAAGACCTCCACTTTCCAACCTGCTGGGAAGGAGGAAATGTTCTAAATTCCTCCCTGGATAAAGTACTGCAGCAGAAGGGGAAGATCTTGACCAAAGGGACACGGAGGGTCCTGCATTTGACATTTATGAGTGGGAGGCAACATTACCAGATGTTCATAAAAGTGAAACTTCCAAACTGAGTTCTGTGAGGCCAAATATCTAATTTCATTTGGTTTTCTGTTTCCCCTGTTGACTGAGCTATCCAAGAGGATAATCCCATACTGCAGGGGGCTGGGGTTCAGCAGCCAAGGGAGCTTTTCCATTTCTGACTAAAGTTAATCCTCAAGCTTTTATGTGACAAAATACAGGAGACTGCAAGCTGTGAATGGGTGTATCTTCACACATGGCCTGTGTACAGCCCCATGTCAGCCCAATGCAGACTATGGCGAGACCTCACTTGGAGATAATCAACTCAGGTACCAGGTCAGGTCAGTACAATATTTTTCTTGCCTTTTCCCTGTTATCTGGAGTGAGGCATTTGGAGGGATTGGACTCTACCCATATTACTGTCACCAGTGTTTCCCCAGTTTCTGTAACTGCATATTCTTCCTGTCAGAGCAGCAGCTTGGAGACACCGATGCTCCTCAGGCATCGTGTGAAGAGCAATTCAACTTCTGGATCCTATTCCAGAGACCTGGCTCCTAAATGTCAAACATTACAGCACTTTACTTCTAGACTCCTAAACTTTTCAAATCTGACCTTAAGCCACTCTGACATCTAAACAGTGATCTCATTGAGCAGCAAGACAGATGGCCTCAGCCTTTTTTGCTCCCTGATATACACAGAACCTGTCAAAACATTTGGCATAGCTTTGCATCACATCACAGCAATGGAATGACTTCACTAATGCAACCCCTCACCCCTTGAATCTAGAGCAGCCTCACTCACACCCTGCCATTCCCCCCAGTTTTTATCTCCCTCACATGGAGGAATGATCCCATGGGGTTCCTCTTGCTGGGAGTTAAACAACACGGCCTTGTTGAACAATGCAGCCCAGCCATGGCTAGCTGCACTGAGGCTGCAATTATCCCACTGTACTTTATTGCAGCCTACTGCAATTAAGCATGTCTGCATACACACACATCCACAAGTATGACACTGGGTGGTTGAAAGGATCTTTTTTTGTGTATTGCTAGTCCCTGGGTCATAGGATTTAAACTATCTCTTCTGCCTCTTTAAACAGACACTGTTTCTCATTGTTTGTTTTTTTTTTTCCAACAGCTGTGGGCTGCATCCTGCCAGCTGTTTGGTAGATGCCTGGATCAGCTGTTGGGGCTGCATGTCAGCTGGATCTGGAACAGGGCCTCTTGGCCCAGCTACAAATGTCCTGCATATCTTGGTCAGACCTAGTCCTAAACAAGCCTTGCATTAGCCCTCAAGATGAAGGAATGAGTTTTGAAGTGAATTAATCATATCCATGGGAAAACAAGAAAAGGAAAATAATCACTAAGATGATGGATTGCTCTGCAAATGAGTTTGGGTTGTGTGTGTATGTGTCACCACAGATGTATTTCTGACATCTGTGCAACAAATGTATTTCAGGTAGGAACTCTAAGGGTTTGTCACAGCCCAGCAAAAAAGGCTTGGTGGTGGAGATTTAGTACTGAATTTTCAAATCCAGTGAAGTAGACTGGTAATAAAATCTCCAACTGCTTCAAATCATCTTCTTTTATTACACTCAGTCTTTGCAAAACAGGTTTGCAGGCAAGTCAGAGAATGACCATGTGTGATCAGGGAAGAAAACCAGCTGAGGCAGAAGACAAAGTGAGACCCTTCCAACTTTCACTTGTTAAAAAGTATAAATCCAGGCCAGAGTTATAATTACTGGAAGCACAGCTGAAGCAGCTCAGCTACATGCTCCTCCTGATAATGTGGGACTCCACCACTGTGGAAATCACCAGGCACCAAGAAACAGTGTGTCTCTACACAGGTAGCCCAGAAAACAAGAATGGAGTACAAGCCAGGATGGTGAAGGTTTTATAATGACATTTTAAATCCCACCATTCTAATAACTTTGTTGCTTTGCCAATACAGCCACTTAATGTGCTTATCCTAGAGCTTCAAACTGATCCCAAGGCCTTTCCAGGTGTCTAAAGCATCAGCTGCCCCCTCTCCAGCTGTTGAAACATGTAGCTTCACTTCTGACAGTTCCTTTGATGCAGTTTAAAATCTGTCAGTCCAAACTCTGGGGCACATTGGAAAATGGCAGTGCAAAGACAACAAAATCCATGTTGAATGTGATATGAACATCAGCAACCAAGGACTGACTTCCTCAAATTCAAATTATTCCTGTCTCTCTGTCATCACATTATCCACATCCATTGCATGGAGGAGGTGAAAGCAGTCACTGTCCCTCATCAAAGAGCTGGGAGTTGCTCTTCAGATGGCAGGCCCTCCCATACACACAGAACAGCTTCTGGTCAGACACGCCAGCACTCATTCAGCTCTAATGTGTCGGTTTCATGACAGAGGGATGAAAGTTGGGAGCTCCCAGGTCTGCCCTTCTGAGACCTACTACAGGGAAGAATGTTGGGGATGAGCATGCCTGGAGAGAGCAGGTTGGGGATTTCTCTTCCATTTTCTTTTTCCCCTTTCAAGATATGCATTTACTGTGCTTGTGCCAACATAAACCACTGCTGAGCACAGCTGGGAGCAGCAGCAATGCAGCCTCATCTGTGTTCAAATATGCATCTGAGCCACGCTGCCTGCTGGGGTTCTGTGTGCTAGTGTTACCCACACCAATGTCATGGGTCACTCAGCAGCATTCCAGCTTGTTCTTTTCCCTCTGCCTTCCCTGCACAATGCAGATGTGGCAGGAGGCCCCTTTGTGCCAGGGGCAGCATTCTGCATGGACAAAGCAGGGTGGAGCACGTGTCTTCACTGCTGGACAGAGATGAGAGGGGTGGTTAGCAAAAGGCAAGAGAAGAGAGGGAAAAAAATCTCTGCTCTCTCAATTTCTGATTGTTTTGTTGTTGTTGTGGTGATGGTGGTTGCTGATGTCTGTCTTCAAATTCTTCAAAGCAGGGTCTTTTTTATGCTCTGTGCTTGTGCAGTGCTTGGAACTGCAGCCACGCTTACAATCACAATAGTAATAAGAGTGGGATGAAATGCAAAGCTTTAATATGTTACATATCAAGCAAATCTGTGTCCATGCAGAAACCACCAGTGAATGCATGTGCAGAAAGGCAAGTATGGACTTGGTAAGTTTTATCCAGGCAAGGAAGGGACCAGTAGAGAACTGACTTGGTGAAAATCAGAATAGCAGCAAAGCCCACGCATGTGGTCAGCAGTAAAACAAAGAGACTCTGGGAGTTGAATAAAGCCCATTGTTTTCCTTCTAACAAATTTTTTAATTTTATGTTTGTTTCTAGTGGCAGACAATCAAATGTGTGAGGCCCTTTGGAACCTCAGTTATACTGCAGACAAAGCAATTGGATAGAGATGAAGGCAGGGATGATGCCTCACAAACAAGTCCAGTGGCAATTCTTCATTTCCCAGTAGGACAAGTTTTAAATCTGGAGGTTATGTACCCGTACGTGTGTGGGTGCACATATGAAAAAGAGTTCAGGTGTTTTCCTTTATGTAACCATGGGCTCTACCCAAGCATATGCTGGATCACAGCCAGTTGAGTGAAAGAGCATAATGAGGAAACTTGCAGAGGATGATGCTTTTAATCCTGGCAAACTTTTCATTGTTCTGATTTTCTCAGCCCTGAACACTCCCGGCTAGCATTTATTCACTTACCGTCTGCTCACAAAATGAGCTTTCCCCCAGTTCTTCAAAAGACAAACCTCTCTTCCCCCACCAGAGCCTAACTTTGATCTTGTGGCTCTGCAGGGCACTTACCCAGACAAAAGTGCATTCAGAGATGTCTACACCTGTTCATGCCTTAAAATTCCACATCTGGTTATTTCATACTGAATCAGCTGAATTCCTCTGTGTCTCACTGCCTCCTCCTCTCAGAGCTGGCAGTCCCAGCTCCTTGGTGTGCAGAGCACAGCTGAAATAGTGACATGGTGACTTTCTGCTTTTAATGCCAGACACTGCTGCTGGTTCTCCCCCTGCTTATTAGCATTGCTTTTCTGCTCTCTCAGAAGAGATGGCAGCAGAACGCTCCCTCCCTCCCTTGCCCACCATGTAGGTGCATATCATCACTCAGGGATTTGAAATTTGGATGCTAGATTGGTGCATGTCAGGGGCAGACCTCCTTAAGTTATCAAACATGAACCAGTGTTCCCACTTCTCTGGTTTTCAGAGATTTTCCCCTGAGACTAGTCAACAATCAACATAGTACTTCATTTTCAGTTGTTTTTCTAATGTTTGCTCTTACCTTCAGAAACTGTAAAAAGAGGGATTTCTTTCCTTTTTTACTATTAGTGCATAACTTCCAGTCACTTTTTTTTTTATTTATTTTATGTCCACTAGAAGCTGGCAATTGTACACTTCTGGTAAGAGATAGTTTACACAACTTCCCATATAAATCAGTGGAGTTTAATAATTGCATAATGAATCTGTGTCATGTCTCTGAAGTCATTCTTCTTGCTATTGATGGTTCTTCCTTGAATTGTCATTTTTCTAGTACCTCCCTTAGTAAGGCAGTCATAGCCTCGTGAAATTTTCCATATTAAAAGAGGCACAAAACCCAGCCTGTTTCAAGAAATAATCCCATTTATAGGTTTTTGTTGCTTTGATGTGGCTGTGGCTTCACATCCAAGTTTTTGCCCACCCTTGTATCTGCACTCCTGTTGGCACGCTGACGTCTGGTGGGAAGATCAGTCCTGAGCTTGTTTCTTTGCCAGTTCTGAGACAGTTTTCCACTATATTCTCCAAGACTTCAAGTGGTACAGTCATCTCAACAGCTGGTCCTCTGAATGCACTTTCATTTAGACATGTGTTTTTCCAACTGTTTTGAATCAAAAATGCCGCCTTTTGCAGGAAGTCTTAGGACAATTTTCTGCAATGCTGCCCCAGGGGCGTGTCATTAAAAGCAAATAAGGACCAGGGTGAACACTGAAAGCACTATTGCTTCTCCCATTTTGTTTGCAGCTGTAGGAATGAGGTGCTTGTTTCATTTCTGTATTTTTAGAGCCATTTAATGAATGTTGATGAGAATTTTGTGCCATCATTGGTTGATAAGCTACCAACCAAGTAAAACTATTTAATTCAGATTTCTATAAATTTTCTTTTCAGATTATTTGTTTTTCTAGAAAGAGCTATTCCTAAAGAGTCCACAGAGTCAACTCTCTATATTTTTTTTGCTTCCAAAAATTGGACATTTTAAAATTTCTGTTATTATGAAGGGAGCTAATGCCTAATAAATCAAATCTTTGTGACTTAGATGCATTAGAAAATATAATATGTCACTGACATCAGGTCAGCAGTGTGATGATATAAAAAAAAGAAATCTTTACCAACTCCAGCACTTTTAGCCCTCTGAGAAGAACACCAGAATACAATTGAGCTGAAGGATTTCCACAGGTGGTGGCTCACAAAATGTGTACTTTGGAAATTACACAAACACACTTATTTGAGTCTCACACTTGAAAAGTGCTGACAGAAAATACATGAGCTGAGCTTATGCTCGTCTGTCTTACCCAAGCAGGTCTTCAGCCTCTGTTCAGAGCATTTTTCTATTCAAGTGGAGCTAAGGACACAGAGGGAATGCAGTCCTGGCCCCAGAGGACAGAGCAGAGCAAACTCCTCCTTACCTGCCCTGACAGAAGTGTTGGGTGCTGGGTCACAGGTTCCCAGGGCAGGTTGGATCTATCACTGGGCTGTGCAAGAACTGGCAGAGCTCGCCGTGGACAGTGCAGATGGGTGGTGGGAGAGAAAGTCTGAGCCAGAGTTTGTTGTGCCTTTGTTAAAGGAGCTTAACTGCAAGAGAAGTGACAGTAAGCTGACACAGATGAGTGGTTTGTCCTCTGGAATGTAGGAGAGTTTGTTTTTATCCCTTCTGCTAATGCACACAAAGGACAAAAGTGCTGTGGATCAGCCAGCTGAGGGACAGAACCACTTCCAGGAGATCCCACTGCAATAACAGAATATGTGTTCCAAAGATTGACCAACAAGAAGCTGCCTCCCCAGCTGCCACTGGTCATTTAGCACTCAAGAAAATCTTCCTTGTTTATATTTACCTGAACTGAATCCTTATCAGTGTGAAAACAACTCCAGAGGCATCAGCCAGTCTCCTGTTAAGGGTTGTACATTGTCCTGTGGCTGCAAATGCACTTTTCAAGGCTGTCAAAAATGCCGGGCCAGGGTAGCTGGGGATTAAAGATCTTAGGACTTCTCTGGGAGCACCCTACTCTACATTGCACATTGCACACAGAGAGCAGCCTGAAATCAGGGAAAGGCTTCAGCAGGAGAGGGGTGAAGATTTGCCTTTCCCTTTAAAAACTACTCTTACACTCCAGGGATCTTTCATCTCACTACAAGGGATGGAAGGGAGGGAAGAACTGGGAGGACTCCATGTTCCTCCTAATGCTATCTCAGTTCTTTATCTGAGATCCAGCAAGTTTAATTCAAAGACAAATTTTGCAAACTTCATGTGTGTTCCTAGCCCCAGAATCAAGGATATTCTCAGAAGAAAATAAATTACAAAGCACCATAGAAAAAGGGAGTGAAGTTACCCTGCTGTTAGCAAAGTTAGAATCTGATACTCTTAATAGCCTCATATTATAATTCCTCAATAAAACAGTTGTCTTTGGTGCAGACAGAGGACAGACAGGTTCACCTTTTTATCTAGCCAGTTTGCCCTGATGTGATGGGAGTGGCAATGATGTCAGTGTAACGCTCTGAACAATAATAATGAAAGTTTAGAATAGTGCAGTAATGCTAAGAAATGCAGTGCTGGGGCAGGGTGGGGAGGGGAGGTCATGAGGGTCATGAGACCAAAAAGTTACATTTTTAGTGTGTGTAGGTAAGGCTGAACAGCAAAGTTCCTTTTTCTGTTCCTGTTTGTTCCTGTGTGAGCCTCATAACACAAGCCAAGACAACCAAATACTGAACCCATCAGCTGCACAAAGCAGCTGCATTTGTGTCTGAGTCTGTGTCCCCTCTTCACACACTTTTGCAGCTTCAGCAGAATTTAATAGGTATTCTGGGGCCTTCTTCATGTTCCAGGTCCACTGTGCTAGGCATTCAGTGTGACCCAACCTTCAAATAGATGTGGAGATACTATGGAATTGGAGGACAGAAATGGTGGAGAATCTGAGGGGGAAGCCATGTGAGGAGCAGCTGAGGTCACTTGGTCTGCTCAGCTTTGAGAAGAAGAGACTGAAAGGAGATTTCACTGCAGCTTCCTTGTGAGGGAAGAGGAGGGGCAGACACTGATTTCTTTTCTGTGGTGACCAGGTACAGACTCAAAGCCTGAAGCTCTATCAGGAGAGGTTTAGGTTGGGTGTTAGGAAAAGATTCTTCCCCCAGAGGGTGGTTGGGCACTGGAACAGGCTCCCCAGGGAAGTGGTCACAGCACCAAGCCTGACAGAGTTCAAGAAGCATTTAGACAATGCTCTCAAGCACATGATGTGATTCTTGTGGTGGCCCTGTGCAGGACCAGGAGTTGGACTCGATGGTCCTCAATGATCCCCTCCAACACAGCATATTTTATTATTCTATTCTATTCTATGATTCCATGAGGGTGATGGCTGCTGAGCAAGACACACATAGCAGCATCTCATGGTAGAAAAATCGCACTGCAAACCAGTGTTGTGGCCATCTGACCTTTCATTGCTACTTCCTATATGAGAAAAGATACCTGAATGCAAGGAGTATCTTGTTTTCCAGACCTGGAAAACAGGTTTTTGTTTTGACAACCCTGGCTCACTTCAGAGGAGAAGTGCTGTAGAAAGGCAGCCTAGGAAGTCACAGCTGTGTGCAGAAATTGGCAGGGAATGGTGTTTAATAGACTCCTGCTTTTGCAAGGTTCAGAAAATCCCACCTGAGCTCCTCATATTCTTTCACTTCTACTGAGTGGTGAGAACACAGAGCACTCAAACCATGGCAAAATGGGCTTGGTATGATTCAGGTCAGCCACTGATGTTCCCTGACATTTATAAAGGGTTGAATTTCTGCCTAAAATGATAAAATAACTCAGGTCAAGCCTTAGTCCAGTTCTTTCATGGATAAGAGAAATTACTTTCTTGTTTAAGCAAGTCAGTGATTTATTTTGGAGCTGTGATTTCAGACCTTTGCCTTTGACAGATAAAGGAGGACTATTCATATCATCAGACTTCACACAGTAAGATCCTCAGAGGAACTTTCAGACTTTCATTGAGCAGAGCAGTAGCCTCAGCTCCTGAATTATAATTAGCAATTGTAAATCCCATTAGGTGTTAATCGCCTTGAATTGAAGGAAATTTGCAGCCCACAAGGAGCCTAAGTGTAAAGGTCCCAAGTTACAGATAGAATTATGCAGTCCCAATTTACAGATAGAATTATACAGTGTAAATCTAAATACAAATTGATGTTTGGATCTTCATGACAGGCCACTGAGCTTATAATGACAGCTACCAATGTCCAAAGTACAGGAGACTGTGCTTGTTATTTTAGAGTCATAGAATGGCTTGTGTTGGAGGGGATCTGAAATATCATCTATTTCCAATCCCCTGCCATGGGCAGGGACACTTTCCACTAGACCAGGTTGCTCCAAGCCCCATCCATTCTGGCCCTGAGCACTGCCAGGGATGGATCATCCACAGCTTCTCTCGGTGACCTGTATCAATGTCCCATCACTCTCACAGTAAAAAAAACCAAACTCCTTCCTAATATCTACTCTAAACTGACTCTCAATTTGAAGCCATCCCCCTTTGTCCTATCACTATGTGCCCTTGTGTGCAGTGATACAAGGCAAGAGAAAGTAACTTATACTGCCAATACTACTTGAGGATGGAGAAGCAAAGTGTGGGCAGCAGTAAGGAGCACTTCTGCTCTCCTTGGAGACAAAATAAGAAGCCAGCTATCTCCCAATGGTATTCATAAGGAGTGACTTTGTCAGGGTGTAGTGTGATCCCTTCCCCTCATCCCAAGCCCCACAGCAGATACTGTAACCTGTAGTTGGAATCACTGGGAGACCTATGGCCAACAGTTGGCACATTTAGAACCTATTATTCCACTTTCTACTTCTTCTGAACTAGATGTTTCGGGAACAGTATGAATTAATTCCAAACAGTTGTGAATTCTGCATAATTCATTTATTCGTGTGCCTGTAAAAGGCATTAAAATTTAAGAGTCTGAAATAAAAATGAATGTAATTGCAACTGGTTTTAGATTCCTTCCTATTCTGCTCGACCATTTCATTTTTACTGCCATTTACTACCACAATGTTTAATTGAAAGCTGTGAATTGCTGATTGCTGTTACAATGCAACTTCTCAGTGGGGAAAAATATACCCTTTGTAAATTATTTGGAAATGAAGGGGTATCTTTGTTAAGCACAATCTTAGATACAGATGTGGAAAGTCAGAATTAGACCTGTGATAATACCTATAATTTCTGGCTTAATGAAGATTCATAGGGCTGTTTTTAATCAGCACATTTTGAGAGCTGTGAGAGCTTTGGCCTGTGTGGGGACACACAGCACACATGTCAGCAGGACTCTTACCATGGGCCAGTCTGCAATTAGTAGCTTTTATTAATTTGTTTGATCATAACTTCAGAAATTGCAGATAGCATATTTCTGTAAAAAACAAACAAAACAAAACAAAAAAAAAACTAATTAAATATGAATCAGACATAACTTGGGAAAGCTGCATCCCATAGAATTTACAAATCCAGCCAAAGGGATGCTGGAGGGGTGCTCTGCATGTGCAGCAGAACATTATAAGGTACTCATGTGCAAAGTGCTGTACCCAGTGGCAATAAAGCAGCTCTTCCCTAGCAGGAGTAGGGAAAAATAAGTGAGACCAAATGAAGGGCCTCATGCTGTAGGAAAACAAACCTACAATCAGGGAGCTAAATGGTGAGTCTATACAGTGATCTCAGTGATTCCCTGCACAATCCTGCTATTAATTTATGATGGCATAGAGGTTTGGATTGATTTTTTATCCCATTCCCGATCCAAAACTTTGGCCAACACTTGAAAAAATAATAGATATATAAGCTGTGTTCAAAGCTATCTCTGATTATTCTATGGTTTTGGTGACTTCATCCTTGTTAAATTTTTTGCCTGGAAAAAAAGCACTAAATTCAATGCATGCTAGTTGTTAAACATCTGCTTTTAAAATTTAGAAATATTGAGTTCATGTAAATACTAGCCTGATGGAGGGCACGGGAGGTGATATTTCTTGATCATATCTCTGGGAAATAAAACCGCTGATACTTTTGCACAGCTCCAGTTTCCAGCCACTGTTACGTTTTAATGATATGATCAATAACCATATAGATACAAGGGACATTTCCTACCACACAAAATACAATAGCTTGAAACATGAGAAGTGGTTTCTGCATCCCTTAGCTGGTGGTTAACCTCATTGAATTACTGCACCTGCCAAGGCTGTGAGAACTAAATACAGCTGGTGGCAGCGTCTGGCCAACTGAAGGCAGCCCTGTGTTAATTTGAGCAGATGAAAGCAACCACATGGCAGACTCTGGCATGACGTGATGACAATCACAAGCTGGAGTGATTGCTCCCGAGGTGCAGAAACCAGGGCAAGTACAGCTAATTGCTCCTCTCTCCTCACTGAATACACCCCTGACAAAACAGGGAGTGGTTCAGGCTGGAAAGGACCAGGTTCAGGAAGCTTCAGGAGGACAAGGAAGTGATTTTCACCTCAAGGCATCCCAGAGAAGTTGAGTTGTCAGGTGGAGACAAGAAGATAGAGCCTTAGGGGATACCTTGTCTAGGCACCTGTGAAACAGAAACTTTATTTCCTTCCATGCCTTGCCCCAAAATGACGTGTACTGATTCCTTCAGGAAACACCATGAAAAGAACTGAGCCAGTGAATTTTTATTTTTTTATATGGAATTTCTCCTGAATTTATTGCAAGGTCCCAAGAATATCTTGTTTGTCCTACACTGAGCACAAGATGGACAGGAGAGGGATGCTGAGCTAGACAGACCTTTATTTTGACCCCTTATGCAGTTCAACTCTCATTGACTCCTCTGAGATCTCATCATATTTACATTTTTGAAATCTGGAACAGAAGCCTCTTAATGAGTATAAGGAATGCAGCCAAACTTTCCCTGTTCCTCCAGTGATGCATAATTTCCTATATTATTTTCTTGGACTTTATTCAGTTTTAAATGGCATGAATGCAAGATTACTCGGTCTCTGAAGTACCCTCAGTTCTACAGCAGATGAAGGAATGAAATAATAGACATTTTCACAGCAACTAGTGCTTACAAAACATTTGAACACATATATGAACATGTAATGTCTTCTAGCAGATGTTTAGAATTACATGCTGACTCTGTCTGTTAGATACATCCTGTCATATATGCAGATTATGCAAAGATATTAAGCATAAATTATGACAGACACAATAGGAGGCATCAGTGAGAAAATTCAGATTAAGGCAAACAGAGTTAGTCATGTGTTTACGGTTCATAGGCCTGGATTTTTTAATGTTTCTGAGTCAGAGCAGTCACCCATGCACAGCTTTCCTCCTCTGGCCTTGTATACATCAGGGAGAGTGCACAACACGGATGTGAATCCTCATTGCCTTTCCCTGCTCTTCTCCCACTGAATCCCCTTGAACACATTGTTTACAGTTAAAAGATTACTCAATATTACTTCAATGCCTAACTTTTTATGAATACTGAGGCTGTATTTGCTTTGTCAGGGCAGGAAAATCCTTAGGATTACATCTCAGATTGGAGAGATGCAAATCACAGTTACATATTTACAACAAGACACCTTATAACAGAGATGTTATTTGATTGATTGCCTCACTCAGGTCAGGAGAATGTCTGAATGAAAAATAAGACAGGGGCCAGATGACCTCTGGAGGTCCCTTCCAACTTCAATTATACCATGACTTATGATATTGTTTTAGGGGACAAACAGCTAAGTTCAATTACTGCAGCATGAAACCAAAGAGTGAAGCTTTTCCTTGCATATTATTTTTCCTTTATGTGGCTCCCATTATTTTCTTCACTTTCTTCTTCTACTTCCCTGGAGAAGTTTTGCTTAAGTTTGCTTAACTGGGATTTCTCAGGTAGAGGAGAAGTTCTATGGGAAATGGAACTGTCATGGAAAGTTAGGTAACATCCTGTCCCTCAGCTGCTCTGAAACTCTCAGGGTGACTTAAAAATTTTCCACCTTCAGCAGTCAAGAATCGAGAAGAGAGCCAGGTTCTCAGGTGTTCATTTCTGCTGCCCATGCCCATCTTTGGGGCAGCCCTGGGACCCCCAGTTTGGGGAGCAGCACAGGTTCTCTGCACTGTGGATAGATCTGTGCCTCTCTCTCCAGGTGACACCTCAGCTGTCACACCTGTGCTCAGCTCACACTGTAAATCTCAGCCACGTAGCACAGTTAGACCACAGCAGAGGAGGAAGCTTCTCAAAGTACAGTCATGGGAGAAAGTCACATCCTGGAGTGTGTCTAGAGAGTCCATAAACAAGGATAAAGTTATGGTCTTTTTCATCTAAGGTATTAACCACCAACATATAAAACAATCTGCTTCTAAAGCAGATTGATTTAAGTTTTCAGGCTGATCACTGGCCATTAAGTAGAAAAGTCTAACATTTTTGTATCACTAAAATTTCAACCCTGCCACTAAGTTTCTGCCTACCCTGAAAGCACCAAAGTGTTTTTTTTTCAGGCAACCCCTTCAGCAATGACATTTCTTTTTCTTGAAACATGTAAAGTGACTTGGTGATCTGCAGAGGCTCTTCCACATTCACAATTTGTGTGCTGCTCTCTGTCCCCACAGCCAAGGTGGTGAGCAGTCTGACAGCAAAGCTGGTGCCACTGCTGCCCTCCTTTATCCAGTAATTGCAGCCTGTCTCTGCACCAGAAGAAACCTGGCTTTTCACTCTTCAGATCAAAACAGGAACCTGATACCATGAGTCAGCTCTAGGAGAGTTCTTGACTCACCAGACTGCTGTTTTCTTTTCCTATATAAGAAGAGATAATATAAGAGAAATCCATCCTAACCATCATGGTCCTTAATTGAATTAGTGGAGTCCAGATGCTGCCATGGTGAACAATGGCTCTAGATAAAGTGTAACCCTTCCAGAAGAAGACTGTAATTTTCACTCCTTTTGGAGAAGAAAAATGACCCTCAAGCTCTGCTTCAAACCAAACAAAGGTTGAACTTGAAGCTCTCCATCTATAAAGAGGTCGCCTGGCCTAGGCAAAAAAAAAAAAAACCAGCTTACATTTCTCTTACTTCTGGAAGCTATTTTGCAAAGACAAGGTTTAAGCCTAAGCTTCTTTTTACTGCCTTTACCTCAGCCCAGCAGGTAGCTGAGCATGCAGCACACACCCCTGTCCATTCCTGTTCAGAGAGCAAGTATGTGACCTGGCCTTCCATTCCCACCTGAAAAACAGAAACACTAGCAATTTTCTGACTCATGGACATTGAGAAGGAAGTGATGTGACCCTACACTACATTAATGACAATCACATAAGTATCTAGAAGATAAAGAAATTTCTTGGTTTTCACTTTATAAGGCCTAGGTGATGTTCCCTGGTTAGATACTCAGTTAGTACACATCCAGACTACTGTAAAGCAACATAAACCTTAATGTATTATACATTAGGATATCTGTGCTATTCTGCAAGCAATTACTGATCTGTAAAAAAAAAAAAGGAAAGTGGCAAAAAGTACTTTTCCAACAACATCTTTTAAATGTTGCCACAGGATTAGGCAAACATGGATTAATCTAAAGAGTAAAAATTTCAGTTCAAATTAACAAATGTGAATTTTCTATTTAGTTGGTCAAATCAGTACCTAAAGTGTAGCAAGATCACTTTTGCTAGAACTGGCTTTTCTGTAACACTATTTTCACCACAAAAAATTCCAGGTCAGTCTGATGTAAACTAGGAAAACTCTAATCTAACTCAGTAGTGATGGCTCAGATAGCTTAGTAAAAGTCTCAACAATATTATCCTCTTTCCAGGTATGTTTCTGGCATAAATCTGAGAAGACTCTTATCATTTTGGAAGAAATGAGCCACAACAGAAATTCCATTCACAGATTAACTTGACTGTTGCAAAACGTTCTTTTGCTGTGTGAGTCACACTAGGAAAATTGCAATGATAACAATAACAACAAAAATAACAATAATAATAATTAAAAATAACCTAAAGACTGGTAGAAGTTGCATTTTACTGCTTGCAGCAGCTGTTGTAGGAAGCAAGATAGTCAGGAAGGGAAACATATCATCAAAAATAACATTAACAGCTTTTGCTGGACTGCTCTTTTCCAGATGCCACAGAGCTAAATGACACTTGCTAAATATTAGACAAGGAAAAAAAATGGAAATTGTTGAGTTTTCTAGGCAGTCAGCACACCATTTGCTTTACAGCAATTTTGGCATAGTAACTATCTAAACACAGGTTAAAAACTCCATTATCCTACTGTAATCAGAGCTTAGATTGCATTAAGTTTATGGCACTGGAAAAATATCTTACCAGGATTTTGTTCAGAACATAGAGAAGTTCTGTCAGAACAGATGGTCAGAGATAGTAAAAGATACACAAGGAGATTATAAAACAACAATACTACTGACTTCTAATGGACTTTAAACTCCTGGCTTCTGCAGATGCCGCCTTTCTTCTATGGCGCAAAATTTATCAATTTACAGTCCGTCTTGTATAATGTAAGCAATTCCACAATGTCCAGTAACACTGCTCAAAATGGCAAAGCCTTTGAAAAAAAACTTATCAAGTGTGACTGTCCTGTGTAGCTGGCTTTTAGTTATGCAAAAGTGGCACTTACAGCTGTATCTGCAATTCAAAATGTCTACACATAATGTGATTACAGCCTCTGCAGAAAAAGAAGAGGAATGCAAAAAAACCCCCATCAGATATGAGAAAGAAAAGATCCCATTCTGCCTGCTACTGGAGGTGCCAAACTATGAGCTGAGATTTTCTGTCTCAACTGATTAAGGTGCAGAGGTCTGGCAGCTCTGAAGAAGAGGCAGCCACAGTAGATGATTATTGAACACTGATGTCAAACAAGCAGAAGTGGCATTGTTGTGCTCTTATTGTAGAAATTTTACATGTAACTCATATAGCCCAAAGCTCAATTATGAATCATTCTCCCACACATTTCAAAAGCAATATTAAAAACATGGCAAATTCTGAACCTTAATGAGACAAAATCACTGGCAGAATGGAAACTGGATGAATTCTGTTTTCATGCAGTACCTTCTTCCATGATCACCTTTCCTCTTCAAAGGTGGCTATTAATAATTTAGTGATGAAAGCATGTGAATACAACAAAGATAGGTTATCAGCAAAACTGGTGAACAGGAGATATGTATGCAAGAATTTTTTTACAGACTTTGCTCCAGAAAGATTACACCAGCCATCCAATGAGAAAATATCCATGCATTACTCATCACATTAATATGTAGCACATCATTTGTATGTATTACAGCATATATTTTGGAAAGATGCCCAGTCTTCATGTCAAGTATTCAGGAGCCTACCACAGAGCACCACAGAGGTCTCAGTGATTGATAACACCTCTGTTCCACACAAATGTTTCTACTGTAAGTTTTTTGGTTATAAATCTTAAAAGTACCAGAGAGTCACTTTGTCTTATCACCTGTAAGTAAATGTTTTTGAAATGGATAGGTCAAGCTGCTTCTCTTTGTAAAGAGTTTGTCCACACTCCATATACTATTTAGATATTTTCAGATTGTAGCCAGGCTGAATAGGGCTCCTTTCACTTAACATGTAGATATTTTAAAAGTAGCATCTTACACAAGTCATGTCTGTGTTTAGCATCATAAATTCACCTCACCAGTAGACAAGGGGTGTGAATCCCCCCATTGAGATACTGCTCCATCCAGTGACTGCAGAAGGACCCTGGGCAACAGATTTTGAGTAGACATCAGGTGTTTTGATCAAGACAGACTCTGTCCTTTAAGTGGTAACAGTAATCCAGTGGCAGCTAAAATATAGGCTGGTAGCTCATCTCCCAGCCCTGCCCAGAGAAGCAGACGTTATTTCCCACAGAGATCATGGCTGGCCCTCATTTCCTAATGGCTTGTTCTGGCAGGGACACTTGTACCCAGCCTTAGATAAAAGACTGAGGCTGACAGAGAAGAAAAAACTGCAAAAGCCAGACTGCTCGCATAGCATTTGTGAGGCAGCAAAGTTAATTGCTGTGTAATTACCACCCAAGTAAATTGTTTAATGTGGTAAAATGTGACCAGGGTTGTTACTTCTGCTGCAAGCGGTGGCTCATGATGCCATCTGCAACCCATCAACAGATCACATAGTGAATATGCTGCAGATGTAAAGCAAACCCTCGACATCTCCAAGCATGTTGTTAAAAACCCCCATCAAGCCAAAAGGAACATTTCTGTTGTTTCAGATGTCACTGTGGCTATTTACACAGGGCTCGATGGTGCCGCACTTGCTCACGTTGATGAGGGAAGAATATGGTTAGTTAAGAGAAGAGCAGGTTGGCAATGGCTTCTGAGGTTAGGAAAAAAAAAATAAAAGGGGCATAAAAGACACATCAGTGTTCAACCATAATTGGAAATCCAGCTATGTCATGTGGAGAGGGGAGCGATGAGGGGGAAAGGAATGTGGTCTGTCATGAAAGCGGCTCTCTGGCAATTTACTGTGGGATCCTGAGCCGCTCCTATAAACAGCAGGCAGCTGCTGGGTCAGCTACTGACTCCTTCTGGGTGCAATGTGCCCAGTGCTCAGTGCCGGGGGGGAGAGTGCCAGCTCACTCCTAACCACACCAGGCACTCTGTAAAGCTGAGCTAATGCACTGAGAACAGAGTGAAATCCAAGTGCGTGCAGATCTCATGCAAACTGCTCATGGACCTGCCGCATCTTTTGCAGGGCAATGTCAGGAGAGCCAGGGCTCCCTGGGAATGGAAAAGTTTGGGCACAGACTCCTGCTATCAGCATCATGGGACTTGCACTCTTGCACTATCTGTAAGGAGAACCTTTATATCTTATTTTGCCAGTATTATTTCATTACTTGCTACCTCCAGTTCAGAAGGTCATTGTAAAAAAATAAATAAATATTGTGACACTTTGAATCTGTGCTTTAAAACACTAACCTATTTCCTGTTGCTGCACTTCTTGCCCCCACACCGCATATCACTTGTCCTTTATAGGTGCTTTGATTTGTTTTAAAGTTTTTCTATATATTTTTTTTCTCCTTAATGAGAACATTTTGGAAATAGATAAAGGATCCAGGTACCACCAAATTTCTTTGTATTTAAGCTCCTTGGCACCTGAGGTGCCTTTGAAAATGTCTCCCATGATCCACAGTGACCCAGACACTCAGCAAATTTCATTCAAAGCAGAAAATTGAGCCCTATAAAAGGCTGTTCTTCCCACTGAAGGGTATCCAGAATTATCAGGACACATTACTTCATGAGAGAGAAATTCTTCCCAGCTTCACTGATTGTGACACTTTGAGTCATCTCTTATGTCAGTGGCTGGAGCCTGGTTTTGCTTCTTTGGTTACTTTGCACAGAATTGTAGAAAGATGAAGGAAAAAGAAAACAACCTGCAAAGCAATTTTATTTTGTTTTTATTTAAACCCAGGTAACAGCACTGCCCTAATACCACTTCTGTGTATCTATGTGTCTGCTGAACTGTTTAGAGAATATCTATTTGTGCAAAATCTGGAAGCTGCTCAAGTTTATGTCCTTGACTCTTAGGCATTGAAAAGAGGCAGGTATGTGTATAGACATCACTAGTGACACACACACTTTTTGAAAAGTAACATGTACATTTACTCCTAAAAAATTACCCACAGAAGCCCTCTTGGTCATATAAAAAATGAGACTCATTTTGACTTAACTGAAGCTAAGTTCTTCCTTCAGGTGAATACACACATTGGTATGAAGTGAAGAACTGGTTTATATTTTGGGGAAGACATTGGTATGAAGTGAAGAACTGGTTTATATTTTGGGGAAGAGAAGCAGCTTCTGAATTTGATTTTGAAGCTGTTTCCTTCCTGTCATGGAACAGTTGGTTTGGAGCAAGAACTTATGTGCACAAAGCTGCACCATTTTGCAATGTGAAAGAATTTATCTAAAGAGACTCATCCACAGCTACCTTCAAGCCAGGGGAATTTAAAAATTTGAATTGAAGCAGGAATCTTGCAATGAAGTCAATTACCATAGTTAAGCTGATTACAGCAGCTGGAGAACTATGGTCACAGATTTGAAGGATGTCTGCAGACTGAGCAATGCTGCACAGTTATAACACAGACCCTCAGTCCACAGGTCTCTACATTTAATTTTCATGTACAACATAGAGTGGCAATGTTTAACATATGCTAATAACAACTAAGCCATGCCCCTTCTTAATTTTTTTTTCTGATACTTCCAATTAAAACTATATTTTTATTGGAAAAGTATATTAAATTTTGTAACATAAAACAATGCACAGTGGATTTTGCTGGTATTATCATGGGAGCAAAGCAGTGCCTTAATAATATTTACTATTACTAAATAAACTGTAGTAGAGATGAAGTCATTGCTATGCAGAGACATCTTCCTTTACAGAGGGTTTCAGGAACCAACTCTTTAGAATTCCACGCACCAGGTAAAGGCTAACCCTGGCCACATTTGAATCATGAGAGATCCACTGCAAGGGCCCAAAACATTTGCTTCTTTATGACTGGTTTTATCAGTAACAGGATGTGGTATTTTGTCATCACTTTTATACTGTCAACTCATCAAACTCTCTCTTTTATTGTTTTTATGATTCTTTCCTACTAAGTTGAAGAAGATGGTGCAGGAATCCAGCACACAAAACCCCTTCATTGGCCCTGCAGAGCTGTCCCTGTCCTAGGGAGCAAATACAGTGATCACACAGCTGTAGGAAATCAGCTTGGAAAATCCCCAAGTTTTACTATTCTTAACATTTAACTAGATTCTTAATAATCATCATCTGGCAATTATGTATTTTGATGGAAGCTGGTTTAATAAAATTATTTTCAGTGGGAAAGCGTGTTACACAGCAAATGTTCCTCCAGTTGAAAGTTGCGCAAGAAAAGGCAGACACAGCAAGGAAGTGGGCAGATGGTTATTTCACAGCAGAAAACTGTTGAACTATAATGTAAGAATAAATAATCCTTTGTTATTATTTCTAAATCAAACTATTCTGCAGCATTATATTCTGCCAGTGATAGTTAGTCTTTTTATACTGAGTGAAGACCAAAATGAAATACAGATATTCCACATTTCTGTGTAGACTGTAAATTCTATTTTCTGACTAGGTCTAAATACAACTACTGAAATAAACAAATTCAAATCTGGATTTTTAATTTTTTTAAAATATTGAAAATATATTGGCTTTGTCTAGAGTGTAAATCAATAAATGGTATAAATAAAGTTTGCAATAATTATTTCAAGGAAAAAACAGAGGACCACAAGCATAAATAAAGACAGATTTTTTTATGGCATACTCATTTTCTTTTTTAAAGAATGAGGAAAAATAAATCCTTCATATCTGAAGGCCAATTTTGCATTTTCCTCACGAATACTTTTTTAGCATTTTTAGAGTACACAAATCAAGGCAAGGGCATGTTCTCTTGTTACCATACTCTCTGTAGGCAAAGCATATAGTTTTACTGCAAGGGGAAAAGGGCAATGAAGTTGATCTGCAAATCTCTTACTTGAACCTTAGTAATTTTAGACAGGTGCCCTTTGCTTAGCAATACTTTTTTCTTGAAAAACTGTATCTTAGCACAAAGGAGAAAAAAATAATTCTAGACATGTGACCTTTAGAAAGCCAATAGCTTGCAAATTAATTTTACTGGAGGCTGTAGCAATTACAAAACTTCATAGTGTAGTCTGGAAATTCACCTGAACCTACCCACAGTCCACATCTCTGTCCAGGTTTCTGTAGCAATTTGTTGAGGAAATGCTGCAGATCTTAGCATGTCCAAAAAATGAAATATTGTGGTGCTCTCACTCTTAAGATAATCAAGGTCTGTGTCTTTGTGTTGCTGTTCAAAGCCTTCCAGAGTCAGGCTCTCCGTACATGGAAATTCACCTTTTGCTCTGCAGCTGCCATTTCTTCCTGTTAGCAGAAGTCTCTGCTGAGGTTAAGGATGCTGCCAGCTCAGAGTGAGCACTCCTGATCTCCAAGGGGCTTGAAATGTCTTTAATTAAACTTCTTTTTCTTTTTTTCAGATTGAGTAGTGCAAGAATGCTGTCCAAATGACAGCACCTGTCTGGGAAATGAAATCTTTTTTACACATAGATAAAAATCTCTCAGGGGAAGTTCTATCAGCAAAGATCAGGACAAGGCTTCTAATTCTGCCCAAAAAGTGGAAAACTGAAAGTAATAATCAATAACCTGGAAAAAACCAGTTCAGATTTGTCATCTGTCCAGGAATCACAAGAGCACCAAACTCTTGCATTTTGGGTGCCTTTATCCATAGGGAACTCAGAAGCTACCTCCCACTTTTTGCATACAGAACACTAAGGGATTAAGGGTCATTTTCCATGTTAAATGGGGATTTGTTTTCAAAATCATGAAGCATTTTGTGTGGTAGAAGCATTCCCAGCCCAATTCCAATGCTAGCACAAATTTAAAAAAAGCAAAAGAAATAAGATATAATAAGATGAAATAAAGAATTTATATAAGACAGAACAAGACAAGACACATATTTTCTGGGAAAGAAGAGAAATCTAGTGATCAATACTGCAATCAAAAGGCTCCAGTGTCATTATCACACTTAGTTTCAAACTTATACCAACAATAATTCAGCGTCTCGTAAATTTAAAATCCACCTGTTCTGTAGTCATTTGTTTAGATCCAGGACCCATGGACAGCACTAAACCCCACACCAAAACTCCTCTCTCTGTATTGAGCAGGGTGTGGCAGTGCAGAGCTCAGCCAGCTCCTGGCAGAGCAGTCACCAGGCTCCTCACCGGGCTGTGGCACCTTGTGGGGCTGCACGGAGCTCCCTGGGCTGTGGCTCCTCAAACCTGCCCTGGGTGCCACAGGACTCACCTCTGCTGTGGTTTCCTGGGAACCTCACACGTGATTTCTAAAACTGCCTGCATGAAACACGTTAAACCCAAAGTATGTGTTTTAAGAGGTATTAACATGTCATAATTTCCTCTCATTAAAACCCCTTCGCAGTGTTTTTCCCAGTTATGTCACTCTTTTAACTTTCCGTGCTTTTTAAATATTTGGGTTCTTGTAATTTCTGTTCTGCTTTAGCTTCTTAAATTATCTGCTTTTGAAGTGCCTTTTTTTCAGAGTAAGTCAACCCAAAATTGAAATAAGGATTAAACAATAATTCACTGAAGAAGATAGTAGTGGCATTTTGACTCAAATGTGAGTTTATTTTCCATAATAAAATATGTCAATATTTATCCTTACTTAAAGCATAACTTTCTCATATAACGGAGCCAATATTAAGGGAACTATCTATCTTAGAAACATATAAGATGCCATTTTTCATTGTCTGGAGACTGCAAAGCTAAGAGATATTGTATCTGCAGCTATATGAGCATAGCTCTTGAGACAGCTTTGATAGGGAGACATGAGGTTTTGCCATTAATCATTCTTTTACTGCTGCTCAGTTTCAGTCATTAACTTGTAGTGCCCAAAAGGCTTAAAGCACAGAGAATTTGCCTGCTGCCAGTGTAAAATCACCAATAACAGCTTGGGCTTTTTAAAAGATATGTAGCAGTTTGTGGGTTTTTAAAAGCAGGATGAAGGTAAATAACTCTTCAAGGTTTTGAAACTTGTGAAACTAGTTATAAATTGTCAGTGTGAATATTGATAAAATTATTACAGTACCCTTTAAAAAGATGCTCACATTCAAAGCCTGGCTGCTTTTCAACAGAAATGAAATCAGCAATGTGGCCTTGAATCAAAACCTTACATCTCTGAGGCTTGAAATAATGAAAGATTAAAAATGCAGCTCTCAGTCTCCATCTTTACTCTGTTCTAAACTTTGAATTAACTTTGCCTGGCAAATTGAAGCTTTACATTTACAGCTTGGCCATCCAGGGAAGGAAAGGGTCAAAGCCCTGCAAATGTCATTGCTTCATAGTTCTCAGTACACCAGGGCAGATACATAATTTTATGCAACTCTCTTTCTGAATAGAGTTAACCTTTTTTCAAAGGAAAAGGAAATCCTTGAATTAAAAAACTGTATTTTTCCTCATATATTTAATCTTATTAAATTGTTTGTGCATGACTATCAATGAGTTGGTACTAATCTAAACACCTAGATAACTATTATCACCTGCATCAGAGAAATTAATCATCTTTTTCATTTGCTGCCTGGCTAACATACAGCTGATAATGGCAGTGCCATTATCTAAGGTGAAATCCAGATCTAAGGAGTGATGTGCAATATTTAGGTCATGTAAAACAATAATGAAATATGTTGATAGCTTTGAAGACTTTTGTAGGAAAGGGTAATGGTTGAAAATTATTCTCTTGCATGAGACTGGTCGTCATTCTCTGTAAGGACCAAAATAGCTTACATGGACCACATACATAAACCTGAGTTTCAGTGGCTGTGAACACTGAAACACAACCTCAATAAGAGCACAAATAGCTCCAAATGTCTTGAAATAATCTAGATTCTCCTACTCCTGGCTACCGTTTCAAATGGGCCAGGTTGTTGGCAAGGCCAACAGTGTATGGTGAATTTGATTTTAAGGTGAATGTTCTCCCTTTTTAACCTCAGTATTTTGTCTGGAGACCTTCCTGCTGATGGCTGTCTAGGGTAGAGATTACATTTCAATCTGGTTAGAAGTGGAGACTGAGACCTCAAATCGCTGCCTCATAGAATATGGAGCAAGAAACCTTTCACAGGCAGGGAGATGGCAAAAGGCAGCTTAACTTTTACAACATCAGACATCTGTCTGTTTTTACAGGATCCATTGTAGCTTTAGGGTGCTTAATGAAGACATTTTTTCCAATTATATTTGATCATTTTGTAGCTATAGAATTTTTTCCAGGCAGAACTAGTGTGACTCTGTGGAAATGGGTACCGGTCCCATAATAAATGGGGACACCATCTTCCACCAGGTTCGAATTTGTCTTTCCTTCAACAGGTACACCACTGTCAACCACAGCATTCTGTAACTCTCACCTTCATCTTTTCATGGGCACAAACATCCGTATTTACCACCCAGTTTTCCTGAAGATGCAACTATTAAGCCTTATTGCTGATGAGTCTGGAGTCTGGACTTCCTTGGAGTCTGGACTCCATGTTTGGCAAAAATGATACTTCCAAAGCTGCACAAGAGTGCAATTTTTGAAGGTGGATGAATTCAGACTAGTCCTATAGGTGCTCCCAGAGATAAAAGCAATGTCTCTGTTACATTGCTGCAAAAGCATCACATAGGGTTCACTTTCATTGTGGCAGAAAGCTTCTCAGCCCTCTTCACAGCTACACTGGTGCATTTAAGATTTACACAAGAAGACACAACCAGACACACATTTGTGAGCATCCGATAGGTCAGCCTGGCAGCCAGATGTGACACATCTGCAGTACCTGGGGATCTCTGACCACAGCACAAACTTTACATTCTCCCTTGCACACTCCAAACTGGATGCACACAGCTCCTAAAGAGCAGATTTGTTGAGGCTTTATAAAGAGAAATCTCTCAGCCCCATGTGGCATAGTGTATGCCAGGTACCACATGCAGGAAGGGAAGCTGTGGTGGCTGCTTGGCATTGCCCTTTAGAGCCGGGCAAAGGGGGCCCTGAGTGACAGCTCTGCTTCTCCCAGAACCTGATTCAACATGAGGAGCAACAGAGCAGCACTCATGAGCTGATGCCACTCAAATCAGAGTGGGCCTCACATTTTTGTGGTCTTGCTCTATTAATGACAGTGAGAGAATGCGGGGGATCAGGGGAGGTTGCACAGGTTTCATCCCAAGTCCCAGATGTGGAGTGTGGGAAGTTCATACTGTACACACATGTCCACTGTAGTTCTGTTGTGGCCATGCAGGTCTCACTGAAAACAGCAACCTGTCCTCTTCCTTGTTCTGTGGTTCCTTCCATGCAAATCTATCAACATTTTCTTTCTTTCTTTCTAAATTCTTCACCAATATTGCACATGGACTCTCCCTAATTAACTAATCTTACTTCTGAAGCTCCAAATTTTAACCTTTTTTGCCATCCTGGGAGAAAGCACAGGTAGTGCCATAATACCCATGGATAAATTATTATTATTATTCACCATACATTATTAGCAGCATATGCAGTATATCAGCAGCACAAAATTCTTATTTAAACACATAAAGTTACACCAGACCAAAGAATGGTGGGACCAATCCAGGGTCATGGGAAGAGGAGGTGACATCCCTGAGAGGAAAGCAGATTATCCTAAGTGGGAAATGAGATCCAGGATAGACATGCAGTTCTTATTTTGGCAGCACTATCTGGACAGCCTGAAAGCAGTCAGGACAGCACTGCCTCTGGAGACTGTATCATCTTCCCTTCAATATAAAACAAAAAGCAGTGACCTCAGGTCCACTTAGACATTACCTTTGGGTGGAAGAAGTGTCATCTTGCCTGGGAATATCAGTCAGAAAATTTCCTGGGCAGTTGTTTCACTAAAAAAAGCTTCCTTCTAAGACAAAAACCAAGTGAGATCTGTTTAGAGGACATACGAGTACAAAGATTAAATGAGGTGAAGAAAGCAAAGGTTTAAGAAAGGTGTTAAAACCTGAACCCTTCTGACCCATTTTCTTTCCCCCACGCAGTTGGTGATGTTTCACTTTGGTTGCTGTGCTGTTATGAGCAGGATGGCTCAGCTCAAATGAAGAGTTGTCAGATCTGGCTTGGAAATCAGGCATATGGCTAAAAAAGGCATTGTCATCATGCTGGAGAACTGTCTCAGGGAGGCATTACCTCAGTGACCAAGCTGTTGACACAAGGGAACTGGTCGGTATAAAGGAATACAGGCTTTAAAGAAAATCAATCCTCAGCCCTTTCAATTTTAAAATGACATGTTAATTTAATTCCAGGAGAGATGTGGCATAATGAGCTGGTCAGGGAAACTTCACCTCTGAAAGAAGGTAATTTTGGCATTGGGTAGTGAAGACAGTGTCTCTCTTTTCTCATCTTTTCAGCTAAAAACATTAGAAAGGTAAAAGATCTCAGATCAGGTTAATGCCCTGTGTGGATTCTGCCATTGGAAATGGGCCTAAAACCTTACACTTTTGGGGACAATCTGAGTTCACAATACAGAGGTGTTGTCACTTACCCTTGTATTGGGCAGAGACCTCTGAGACCTCAACTGGTTTCATTGAGCTGAACATTTCTGATATTCATTGTTTCTGTTCCCCTCAGCAGATCACCAGACCCTCTGATAAATAGGGCAAACCCTCCCTGGCCATGGGTTAGCACTGGGCACACTCCCTTGGTAAGGAGTGAGGAAGTTTCCACAATGTGTGGATGGCTCTGTGCAGAGGCTCAGCCCTTTGGTTGGTGGGTGGTGTTGAGGTACCAGGGTGCACAGATCTCCAGTGGGTACCATGGCTTTGAATGCAGGGGATGTGTGGTGACTGACTTCACGATGACTGACTTCTCCTCCCAGCAGTGTTTAAAGAGGTATCCACAATAACATACAGAAGCAGTTACACACAAAACTTGGTAATGCTTGATGAGCTGCAGGATGACTCATATTTGTTAAGCCTGAGGGATCTGCTTGTCTCTGAGGCCAGGGCAGCAGGAGCCAGTGGTATGTCCCAGATTGCAATCCAGCCAGATCATAACTGGGGCAGGAAGGGGAGTTCCCACCTTAAAAAGAGAAAACCCAGCACAGAGTAGGTGTATCCTGCCCCAAAATGAGGCAAGGGTTTCCTGATCCCACCTCTTGAACAGTCAGGGGAACAGGGGCTGTGTTTGCTCACAGGAACAATAACACCCACTTTTGTTGGGCTCTGACATCTCTGAACAAGGCAGAGAGGAGAGGAACTCTGCTCTGAGTGCTCCCAGCCACCCACTCAGGAGAGCTCCCTCACAGCCCTGCACACTGCTGGCCCTCTGGCCTCCCACCATTAATCCAAGTAAAACCTTTGTAAATATTTTTTGGCACACAGCTTTGCAGACAAGCAAATCTGAGCACATTTGTAAAGTAATTAACTTCCTTACAAATTGCTTAGATTTGCTTCTCTAATCATAAAAAGCCACACAATACAAATAGCACTGGCTTTCTCATTACAGAAATGACCCTGTTGCTATCCACAGTTGTCATTCTGCTAGGCTAGGATAGAACAATTAGAATTTAGAGTCCTAATCATCATTCTTCATCCACCCCTCACAAAAGTAAATTTCTTGGGACAGATCCCAGGGTGCAGAGGGACTGCTGTAAAACTGAAGCAATGTCATTGTGTTCAAAGAGTGAGAGAGAGATCAGAAAGCTCTCTGCTGACTTCACAAACAGTTGACATTTATTTATTAATAGCTCTCACAGACCAATAGTTTGTCATCAGACTTGACTGTCAATTACTGCAGAAATCCAGCAAAGGGAATCTCCAGGTTGAAGGAATCAATAAAAACATACCCAGGTAAAACAATGGCTTACCAAAGGCAAAACAGTGTGTATGGCTTGATGGAACTGAAATGCAAATAATTATCTGGTTAGCATGAAATTAAAAAAACTTGAAACTAGATTTTTAACCTTTCTTCTGATTGCCTCTCATAAGGGTTTTTATTATAACACTTCACTTAAGAGTCTTATCTTTCTAGTAAATGTTTGAAGTAAAGACTCAAAGTTTTGCATTCATGTTCTGGTTGCCTAGTGAAAAGCAGAATTAATGAAATGTGATCTCCATGTGATTGCTGGTGGGTCAATTTTTGCCATGCTTATTTCAGAGGAATACAGCTTATCTGCTTTCACTGAGCCTTGAGTTACATTAAGCTAATAAAACCTTTGGTTCCTCTTCACACAGACTTAAAAGAAAGGATCTTATTTGTGTTGTGCTCCTTGTACCTTTCTTCAGCTTCAAACCCATGCTCTGTCAAAAAAATTATCTTTAGTATAAAAAGACAGTGCAACATGTATGATTTAAATTCATGACCATGGCAGAATAGTATTCTTAAACTGAATTTTACACTCTGAGCTGTTCTCAGCACAGGGTCATTTCCAGTTTACAACATGTAGAAATACACTGTTGAAACTGTTGTGTTACTAACCACACACATCTTTTCAAAACCTTGCTTCTCTTGACTCTGAGTTTGGGGAATAACGCCATGGAGTCCAGGCTTCCTGAATCATACAGCTGGGGCCAGGCTTCTCTCCTCTCTGCATTTCCATCAAGCTTTATTTAAATTCCACCTAAGAAACCAAGATCTGAAAAGCAATGGGTTCTGCAGAATTTCATGGTGACCAGAGGGATAGAGGAGTGTTATTGGACAAATAAATAAAAAACTGAATAGTCAACATATCAATTACTCTATTCTCTGCAGAATATGCCACTGGGTCTTGGCCAGTACAGGCAGAGTTCAAGATAATAACATTTCACAGAGTGTGAACCAGTTGTAAAAGTAGAAAGTCTACTAAACGTTACTACTGAATATAGGATACCCATAAATTTGTAGATTAAATCAATAAAAACCTTTAAAAATCAAGTAGAACATTGTCACCAGTTATAGCAGACCAGATGTTCAGGCAAACAGACATAAAAACAGCATCACAAAGATTTTCAGAATTATAGCAAGGGTGTATTGTATCAAAGTTGGTATGTGTAAAAATACCTGTACTTACTGAAAACAGTAAGTGAAAGCTGAGCCACCAAGTATATACCAAGATTTAAGCAAACACCTCCTGCATTTACTGATACAGTTCTAGAGCAAATGGTTCTGGTGAAGAAGCAGACAATGTTTCAGGTCTATATTCAGCCTTAAGTCTAATCTCTATCCCACCTCAAAGACAGAGTGAGATAAAAATGTTAGGTAGGAAACGGCTTTGGTTTATGTACAGTTCACCCTATTTCATGTGACTTCTCTGGTAATGAATGATGCCAAAGGATCTGAAGAAAAATTGGTGGCCAAACCTCCTCTCACACCTCTGGAGATGTTCAGATTGCAGTGTTAACTGGATTTAATCTGACCTGTGAAAAAAAAGAAATCATAACTAATGAGGAGAATGGAATTGTTATCCCTTACAATCATTCCTGCCAGATTTACCATTAGTGCACACACATACTTAACTATGATAAGAGTCCTTTTGAAATGTACTGATTGTAGCCTCTGAGAGCTAAATCTCAGTGCCCAGCACTGTAATTAACTCAAGATTTATTCATTTATCACGACTCCTGAAACAAGCATGTCTAATTGCCTTTCTTTATTAATACATTCAAGAATGTTTAACATTTTACTGCCACTTAAACAAGAGTTCTAATAAGATACTGTATCAATTAATGGTCCTGTTAAAAGTCAACTGGTATTTTTACAA
Organism: Zonotrichia albicollis; assembly: GCF_047830755.1. Lineage (NCBI taxonomy): Eukaryota > Metazoa > Chordata > Aves > Passeriformes > Passerellidae > Zonotrichia > Zonotrichia albicollis. Next base: position 145,186,317 of record NC_133819.1, read on the forward strand.
TAGCAGCAGAACTCCTTGTTACACATTAAACACTGTGAAGCAATCATAAGGTCTGTGGGCTTGTTTGGAAAGGTACATTGCAACGATACACTGCCAAGATTTTAATAAGCGTCTCCCACAAGACATTCCTTCCTTAAGAGGATAGTAAAAGGCTCTTAGTTTTGGACTTGCCCAGAAAAGGAGACTGAAGGAACAGGAATTCCACTAGTGTGTTTGTCCTTTAAAAGCAATATGCTTTTCCAAAGCCCTAAGGATGTGAAGCACTACACTGCACTGCCTTTGTTTGGTTCTTGAAATGTGTTGGCCTTACAGACTGCATTTAGTTTTTTGTTTGGGTTTTTTCAGGGTGTTTTTTTGGAGGAGATCATCAATTGGAGCCAACCTGAGACTGACTAGTACATGTCCCCACCCCTATGCTCTGTGCTCAGGGAATTCCTCACCTCTGGGAGTGTGATGCAATCCACATCTGGGTGAAGGCTGGTGCTGGAAACTCCTGGCAACCCCTTCCTTGCTGGAAAGAGCAGGACTCGAGAGCTCTCCTGCACTGAAGTGGTCCTGTTTGGGAGCTACAGCCCAAAGGCACAAACAGAGCCTCCCAGAATGGCTTTTTAGCAAGGCGTACAGCAAATTTTTTTAGAGGTGGACTGGTCTTCATCTAACTTCTATTAGGATGTTTTTTTCAAAGCTTAAGGCCTGGTGATGATATGGGTATAATTAAATAGTTGACTACAGTGTCAGTTAAAACAATGGCCTGTGATGTCAGCAACACACCACAAATGCTCTGCATTGTTTTACAGTGGCAATTTTCAGGACATCTTCAAAGAAACCAAATTGAATGATGCATGATGATTTAGCAATCAAACTCAGTTACTTACTTCAATATTGGCCAATAAAATCATGCTTTTACTTACTGAAAGAATCACTATAAACTTTACATGTTAGATGCATAAGTCAATTGAAGGATTTTTATTTCCTTTGTGAATCATAGAATCATAAATTTCCAGAAGCCACTGAACAGGGAAGAGCTGAAAACAATTAAGTGGGAAAATACTTACTCACTCAGGCATTGTGGGTAGAGTATTCAAACACCATCAGACACCAGGAGCTACCATTTTGGAGACCACAAGTCTCTTTAGATTTATTTACTGGAAAAGAAATCTATGACCCTGGAAGATCCAGACCCTCTCTTTTCCTTTTTCTTTCTGGTTTCCAGGCAGCCTCATTTCACAGGGCAACAGCAGAGACAAGAGAGCAGAGAGCAAAAGAGGGAAGTCCTGAGAGGTTCTTCATAAATTTTTACTCCTGATATTGTGGAACACAGGGCACACCCCATCCTTCAGCATATTTCACACTCAAGTATCCAGCAGGGAAAATGACCCTTGGAAGCATGCAGTAATCGAAGTGTGTGTATCCATACACTTACCTGTCTCTACCTGCAATATTGAATAAGAAGACCTAGAGTGGCTCCATTCTGTGAAAATGACTTGATGAAGAGGCAGTTTGATCCTGTAGATATATTTAGGGTTCACAGTTTGATCCTGTAGAGTTCTTTAGGGTTCAGCCACCTACAATGTCATTGGGCTTTGCTTCTCTCTTTCATTCCTGTGTCCCTCTAGTGATAATGCCAGCCCAAGAGAAATAGTTTTCTTTTCAGGAGGGTTTGATGTGGTCTGCTTAGGCATCCATCCTTCAGGAATCTGACATGAGGTCCTCAGAGGGCATGTCCATCCTAAAGGACCAGAGCAGAGCAGGAAGGAGACAGTTAAACCAGTGCTGGATCAGAAACAGTGCAGTCACACTCAGGCTTATGCGCCTTCCTTGATAAATTAATCTGCTCCAGTGGATATTATGCTAAACAGATGATTCCACCACATGAACCAGATCATTTACTGAACTGAGCCTTGTAAATACTCGAGAGAAACAGAATACTTTCATTTGTTTTGTGGTCCAAGAATGTAAAACCAAAGAGTTTCAATCTTCATGCCAATGATCCTATGGAACCCACAAGTGCTCCTTGCCACAGTGACAGGTTTTGTATTCAGGGAGCCACCTGTAGTGGGATTCTGTTGCCCTTTTAAAACAAAGACTGCATAATTGCTGGAAACAAACTGCTTGGCTTGGAGGGAATGACTTGTGATATTTTAAAAGCCATTAAAGAATACTTAGCAACCCCATTATCATCTAATTATGACATGGTAACCAGTGGAAGGAATTGACTGCCTAAAATACTGCCTGCTTCTTCTATCTATCTTAGCTGGTCTAAGAAATTATTTTACCCCTCACTATTAAATGTGCTGGTCACATCCCTCATATTCATCCATAACAGTCAACTCCTCGGTGCCAGAAATGAGGCAACAGCAGTTCCCTGGGGTATTTTCTGAGGAATGAAATAAAGTGCTCAATGCAATATCATCAGGCTTCCCTAATGTGGGATCTCAGGATTTGAGTCCTGGGATGCAGGGCCCCCGAGACCACCCTTGGGGGGCCCGGGAGTCCTGGAATGTTGCCAGAAGTGTCTGGTGGCAGGACTTTGACCCTACACGGGAGACGACACCTTTATGAAGATAAGAGGGCCTCACCGGGGTGAAGGGTGAAAAGATTAGCTAATTAGAGGGTGAGAAACAGGGTTTAGGATTTATGTACAGGGGGGTTTAGAGGAGTAAGATGGAGGAATTGGGGTGTGTCCTGCCCTCCTTCTTCTTCCTCCTCTCCTCCATCTTCTTTGGCCACGGTGGCACCTTTGGATTGGTTATTACTAAGAGTACACCGAGTTATAACAATAGATGGTATTGGGGAAAAATGATAAATATTGTATACGTAACAAGGGGTATAAAGATACGTGGCGGTCCGGGGGACGGCACAGTGTGCCCATGGCTGACTGCTGAGCGGATCTCTGTTCGGCTGAAAGAACATCTTTTAGATAAACAATTAATAAACATAAAAACCAGAAAGAAGAACTGAAGCCTCTTCTCGTCCTTCGATACGCGGGCTGCCCCAAGGCCACCCTGGGCCTTCCAGGCCCCTCAAACAGCCGAGATAAACCGGACACCCTAATTGGCTCTATCACTGGTTTTGGACACCTCTACAGTGCTTTTTTTTGGCTCTTTGTTTGTTTTCAGACTATTAAATCCAAAAAAAATAATGTTAGCCAATAGCACTGAACAGGGTTTTAGATTATTTGGGTTTAGTTCCATCAAGGTCATACCTGGGTCTCTGGAACCAAGGTTTAATCCCTCAAATCTCCATTGATAAGTAAGGGATAATCATTTCTCTGTCTGTCTGGTCTGCTTGGATTAACACTCTGCAGGATGTTAATTCCGAATTCTTCCCTGGCAAAAGCAGCTTCTGCATGGAGGCTGAAGGTACAATTAACATACACATAATTATTAACCCAAGCAACTTTTTGCCCCCAGAGAAAGCCCTTTAAAGTCATCATTTCAATTTCACTCTTTTCAAAAGTCTTATATTGACAACTAAAACAAGTGAAAAGTAAACCTCATGACAACTAGTTTTGGCAGGAACATTTAGATGCAACCATCAGTGAACAGGGGAATGAGTGCAAGGGGGATTTGAACATTGTATCTGCTACATTTTTTACTGTCCTTTGGCTTCAGTGCCTTTAGAATTGAGGTCATAAAATGTCCCTTCCCCATTTGGACCACAGACTTTTCAGTGTTCTCTTCTGACATTTCCCTGCCAGCTAATGCAGTTTTCAGGTGAGCACACAGGTTGACAACACAGTGAAAAGGAAAAGAGAGGTGTAAGAAACCAGCACTGAGTGACAAGCTGCTGAGTCAGCCAGCAGCAGAAGGAAGAGGTTTACATTCTGTCTACATGGCATTATCAACCTACTTCAAAGTTATTACAACTCTAAATCCTATAAAAAATTCAAGGGTATTTTAAAGGTTTGGGCTTTAGGGTAGGGATTTATCGCTTTTCAGCTTGTTAATACTCAAATTTTCCTTGCAAACTCAGACTGGAATTTTTAATGTAGGTATAAATACAACTTCATTTTGTCACAGAAGTTTGAAATTTCTAAAAAACATTTTAACATTTTGAGATTATAATATTAAAAAATGCTGAATCAAAAAATGTTTTCCACTCCTTAGGGAATTCCTAAGCATTCTTACTGCCTGTGTCTCAGTTGTAGTCTCAAATCCACAAGACATTAGCAAGCACAGTATTTTGGTTTCAATGAACTGCACTCTTGCCACTTAACAAAATAGGAGAAAGCTTTTTGATGTCTCTCAGGCAGGAGCATTTAGCATTTAGCTTGATCCCAAGGAAGGAAGTAGGTTTTAGTTCTCCTTCCCCAAGTCCCTGTGATATGAAATCGCTTCCTCTGGTGATACCACAAACTGAATGTCCCCAGATAGGGGCAAACCTCAGAATTACAGGGAGCACCTCCAACTCTGCCCACTTGTTCTTTACATAGCCATTTCTGAACCAGCAATATCGGAGCAGCTGGTTCAGAATACCCAGATCAGGACAAATTGTATTCATTTTATGGCTGCCCAGCACAAACACAGAATTTTGTGGTAAGGAGAGCACCTGCTTTTGGTTCACAGAGGCCTTAATCCTGTGTATGATGATGGCTCCTCCTCTGGGTGTTGGAGGGAAGAAAAGGAAGAGCTGATGCCAATAGCACAATTACTGTCTCAAAGGGGTTGGGATGGTTCTGAATCCAAAACAAGTAAAAACATCCTACAGTCTTCCAAATATCAATGTTCTGAGCATCAGCCATTCCACTCATTCCAAGAGTATTCTGGTAACTGGGAAGCAGCTCACAGCAATGCTGAGGCATGGCTCACTAGCCGTATGAATACATCACTATTAAAAGAAAGTCCATGATGAGCAAACTTTGTCAGTCACTGGAACCCATTGGAAGCATCATTGAGTCAGTAAACACTTTGGAATTAGTTCAATGTCATAAAAAATGGCTAAATGTCACCAAGTTCCTCAAGTTATTGCTTTGCAAGATTTATCTGAGTATCACAGAATGGTTTGGGTTGGAAGGGGCATTAAAGATTATGTTTCCAAACTCCCTGTCACAGAGAGGGACACCTTGCACACCAGGTTGCTCAGAGCCCCAACCAACCTGTCCTTGAGCACTTCCAAGGATCAAACATCAAACTTCATTCAACCAAATTTATGCCTCAGAAATGTTTAGAAACACAAATAAGTGAACTGATGACTGTTAATGGATCCACAACAGCAAACAAGCCATGAGTTGGGGAATTGTGAGGCATCTAGGATGTCCACAGTTGGGCTGACAGGTCTGATGCAGGACATCCAGCAGACCATGGTCTGCAGTACACCCAGGGATGTGTGAAATGATGCCAACTCTCCAACTGAGAGACAATTAAGTGTTGATAGACTTTCTGGTGTGGTGCATTCTACATCATGAGAAAGCCTATCTTCCTAGAAAGGCTTATAATCAAAACAGCCACACAAGGGGTAAGGGAAAAGAAATTTTCATCCAGTTTTTATGTAAATAGCAGAAAGAGACAGTGATTTACTTAGAATCACTGAGGAAGTCTATGGTTCATAGGTGAGTCTCATTCTGGTTCATCAATCAAACACCACACTCCCATAGCCCCCATCTGTGAGCACAGACACACCATAGTAGGGTGCACTGTCTGAAAATGGGGTACAGGGTTCCCCAAATATTCCCCCAGTGCTGTCTTGGGACTACAGATTTACGAGGGAGTGCACAAGACAGAGCCCCGTCTGGGTCATCCAAATTTTGCTGGAGAGAAGCTATGTCGGGAAAGTAACTGAGATGAAGGAAACAAAAATATTGCTTTAAGTACTCCTGGATTCCCTCCAGGATCTGTGTTAAGCACTGCTGGCTAAACACGAGAATTTTATTCTTCTCCTCCCTATTCTTCTCAAAAAGTGATGCTCCTATACTGATTTTAGGGCAGTGCACATAACAGTGTTGTGCCAGGAGTCAGAACGTTCTGACTCTGCCTGTAACACAGCCTCCCACCGGACAGAATCATTTCTGTGTGGTTAACATGGACACAGAAATGCTCTGCTTCCAGAGCCAAAGAGACACAACCAGATCATTAATTATTTCCATACCTTCAAAAGCTTCAGAGACAAGTAAATTGTCATGGAAGTTCATGCCAGAACTTGGACCTCACACAGCAGAAAACTCTTGGTTTCTTGGGAGCCCATCCCCTCAGGTCTCTCAAGCTCCTTTCATGGACAAGGCAATTAGTGCCCTGCAGACAGGATGGACATTGATGGATCCTGTGTCCTCAGTGAGTGATTGTAAGATTTTCCTTCCCCCATACTCTTATGATTTAAGATCTTCCCTCTAAATTTTATATTTCCTCTCCTAGATATATTTTTCAGCTTCACTTACATAGCTAAGGGTTTGTCCCAAAGCAGCTTCTCCTCCCCCAGTTTCCTCTTGCCCCTCCTCACTTGCTGTGAATAAGAGCTCTCTGTCTAAAGCAGCAATTGCTGAAGAGCCTCAAGAGTACCCATTTCTTGTCCTCTCCCTGTTTTGATGCACTGATTACCCTCTTGTTGGATCAATAGCCCATCTGCTTTTAGAAGTTTTCTAGCATTCTGATGCTAAATTAAAACAGAGAGAATCAATCTTCAGTTAATTTACCCAACCAGACAATTTATATCTCTCTTCTGATCTGCCATGATGTGAATTTATACAGTACTGACATACTGTGAGGCCTTCCCAGACAAAGTAAGCACTTTTATAATGCTAAATTATCCTCTTTATTAGTAACTCTCAAATATGACAAGCCAGGAGATTTATTGTATAATGGTGCATAGTCCTTGGTTGAACTTGTTAAAACTCACAGCTATTGTAATAGAGCAATTTGCTAATTAACAGTGGATTTTTCTTGGTTTTTAATGGACTTTGGGGATACATTTTGGACTTAGATTAAGATTAGTGAAAAAAAAAGTTCTTGTTAATTATTTCAAATTGAGCATTATGCTAATAGTAAACAATTAGTTCTTTCCTGACTGCAAATTAATGTTCTATAAATAATTACAAAACCAAGCTGCTGAGTGAGTCCCAAAAGGAGATGCCAGACTTAGAAAAAATTCATGATTTATTCTTGTAGGTTAACCACCATGGCCTCACTTTGTGAAAATTAGGAATGAGCCTTGGTGGCTTCCTAGGATTTTTCTACCCTGGCTGAAAAAAAATAGATGAGAGAAAGAGAGAGAGAGAGAGAGAGAGAGGGAGAGGAAGAGGGAGCTAACCTGCAGAGGGAATTTTTGACAGCAAAGGTGTATGGTGTTACAGTTTGCCAATTCTCAGATCACTTCTCAAATCAAAGCTCAATTAAAATATTAGCATCCATCTCACCAGAGGTCTGCCACTGTAAGAACGTAGAAATTACAGATTTCTGTAAGAAATAAATATACTTTATACTTGCTTTTGCATAGGGAAAACTGGGAACAGAAAACTGGGAACAGAGAAAGTTGAATTATAGCCATTGATCCCAGTTTAGTTTAGTTGATAAGGTAGGAGACTGATGTACATCTTCTTACAGGCCACCTAATTCTCTCCTTGAACTCCTAGGAGTTAAGATGTTCCTTTCTATGGCTGCAAATGTTTGATTATTCATTTTGATTTATATTTGCTTTTTCTCAGGATTCTAAGCTCTTCAGTGTCTTTCCACACCCTGGTAGATGCCCTCTCCAGTCAGTGGAAACAGTCAGACACCACTTGTGCCTAAATCAGTGAAAGGTGGGATCTCTAAACTCACAGAGTAAAAGGATTTCTCATCATTAAAGTTCATGTTGTTGTTCAGGAAGCAGAACAACTCCTCTGGGCATCAGCATCACTTAACTCAGGAGGACAAAACTTTTGCAGCAGTCTGTCATGGCCTTGCATGCCCTGTCCCCAGCCCATTCCTCTGGCAGAGCTGAAGGTGTGCCTGCCATGCCATGGGGTGTAAGAGCAAGGAATGCAGCCAGGAACCAGGGCTCCCAGGCTCTGCCTTCTCAGCAGATGCAACTCTACAACATCCACAGACTTTTGGTCAGCAGTGGAAGAGGAAGAGCTGCCAGGATGGTGGCAGGCCTAGGGGAAAAGTACATCAGGACTTGATGGTACTGCTGGGGATTTCCCTCCATCCTGCTGCACTGAGCTGCACCTGCCTCTTACAGAGACATTAACGCTTCTACAAAGCGTTACATGGCACAGCAGAGCCACAGAAATCAATAAAATTTGCAATGGACTATTGCCTTACTTTTCTTCTCTTTCCTGAGCATTGGTTTGGAGTCTGTCAAAGCCTGTAATAACCCTGCCATTCCTCTGGGCTACTACCTTAGTCTAGCAAAGGGGAAAAAATCAAAGATTCCTTACTAAAGATGTGACATTTTCTCTTTTTTATATCCTCTCTCAGTGCATCTTCCATGCCTTGCTCACACAGGGTGCTGTTCTCATCTTGTACCTTTGTGTTAGCCAGATAAAAAATCTCCTCCCAACTCCTACATACCAGCACTTTGAAGTGTCCAGAGACCTTTGCTAAAGAGGTGATGATTCTTAATGTCCAAGAAGCATCCAAACCATAACTACATTGTGGGAAAGAAACACAACAGCATGAGCTTAGAGTTTGATGAGTGTTTGTTCTCCTAATGTACCTCCCAGGCTTGTGTCAATCCTGAGGTCTTCCTCTAAACCTGAGTCCTTAGGTGAGAGGGAGAGGAATTTGGTCTGCTCTGTAAGTAGAATAAGATTCTAATTTGCTGTCAGAGCTTTAATTAAAGCACTTATAGATCAACTTTACTGTGTCAAATTCTCTATGCCACTATTACTATAGGAAGATGAATGTTAACTGTGAAAACAGGCAAATACACTCCCCTAGACTAATGAGTAATTTCATAGCCATTGATTTTTGACTTTGAAAATTCTCCCACATGCTTCTGGGAATTGGAACTTGTTACAGGTGACCTCAAAGCAGCTTTGCCAATTTTTTTAAACTTTTGTGAACACAGAAAAATAGTAATTTTGCCCATTCTGTGTTTTTCTGTGGTGAGCATTACATGTAAGCATCCCAGGTTCTGAAACCCAGACTATTGCTGAATATTACTGAATATTACAGTATTACTGCTGAATTACCTATAACACATAAGATACAGCTTTAATTCTATGAGGTACTGATAAACAGCCACCATCTCCTTCTGTAAGACTAAGGACATAATTCTGCAGTTAGTCCGAGTATCAGCTTTCTTTTCAGTAATTAAGTAATCTGAAAAGTCAGATTGTGTACCAGGATAAATCTAGTCATTGGGATGGATCTGTTTATGCCAATGAGTTACACTGAGAGAGCAGAAAATGGAAGTAACTATTACTGACTTGAAAGCAGGTGTGTGATTTAGTATATAACGGGTTATTTGAAATAGTTGCACAACTAAATGGGCAATTTACTATTACAATTAATCATTTAATCCACATAAACATTGTGAAGCTTTTGGTAAATTCTCAGTGTTTAGAACCAGTAAGTGCAGCACCTGAGCACCCCAGAGTCCCTAAGGTATCACCTTCAGATCACTTCCCCAGAGCAGCTGCTTTAATCATGGCTGCCACTTCTCTGCTCTCTGCTCAGCCCAAGTGCAATAGGATCTCAGCTCTCTCAACCCTCCTTGAGTGTGGAGGCACCAGCAGGAGTGAGGAGTAGTCTGTGAACAGGGTATCTGAGACATGGACAGACACTCAGCATATTTGTGATTTATAGGTGTATAAGGGGAATGTCCAAGGCCACAGAAGAAATTATGGCAAAGCACCAGATTTAACTGAGAGCCTGTACCACTCTCTGCCCAGCTGCTGAGCTCTGGGTTTCTGTAAGGACTTGTCATACATGTTCCATCCCAGAAGCTACCCCTGGGGTCACTCAGGATGAAAAGTTACAAGGAATGAAGAAGAATCACCAGAGAGACAGAGAAAAAATAACCTTTTCTAACCCAAAGAAAATGTATTTGGGATATCCATTGCTTTAGATTTGCACCATACATCAGCACACCATAATGATGAAATCTCTGTGAATCAGGATGCACCTCCTGGCAATCCCTGGGATGGTCCATGGTGACATCTAAAGCAGAACAGAAACAGATCGTTGATAGTGTCAGCATGTTTACAATGGCAGTGGTGGCAGAGGATGAGACACCAATCAGGGCAGATGACACACCAACGAGGTTCAGGACAATGGTCAGGGTGAGGACCACAGCTTCTAGGGCAGCTGGACCTTGGTACAAAGCCTGCAAAGGCAGCTGCCCAATGCTCCAGCCACTCACACCACAAGACCTCATGCCAGAACAATTGTGCCCTGACCACATCTATTCAAGGACCTGCCCCAGTAAATCTGGGCCCTATTGTAGCTGCATTAATCTATGATCTGAGTTAAACCCACTAAGACAGAAAGACTATACCAGCATAGCTGTGATCAAGAGTTGTCCCAGCTGGCTACAGGAAGGTGGGAAGGCAGCCTGGTGGTTATGCAGCTGTCAAGCAATAATCCAGCATTATCTAGGTCCCACATTCAATTAAAGAAACCACGCACATTCACTAGACATGCAATTGTATTAATCTCATCCATTGGCTTTATTTACATACTTAATATTAGTGGCAACTTTTTCCTTCCCCCATGGTGCTTTCATAGACATCCTGTCCATCACTTTGAATGTGAGGACTTAATCCAGCTACTGCATGCATGGCCTCAGGGCACTGAGGAGCAGAACAGCAGTGAGGTTTGATTAACCCAGTTCCTGTCTCCTCAGCAGCTGAGTCCCCCTGAACAAACACACTCCAGCTGCTTCTTGTGCTTTATGCATTTAGATTTGCCTTTATTATACAATAAATGAGAAATCAAGAGTAAACAAGAAGGTGAGGGGTTTATTGAGCTCCTTTACTGTGACTACTGCTTCCACTGGCATTTCCTTTGACTTCTGACCTTGCTTGATGCAAAGGCTCTGGTCTCCTTGCAGCTAAGCTGCGGTTTTCTCTGAAGTACATGGGCTGTAATGTGATACCTGTGGATATGGTACCAAGGGTAATTAAGATGTTTGTTGACTTTGGTTCTGCCCCACCAGTGCGTAACTATGTCTGTAGGAAACCAGTGTTTGCTTGCTGTTGAAGTGCCAAACATTGGTGCATAAAATCACCAAAGTTTCCTGGTCTTCAGTATTCCATGCTTCTTCATTACTAATTGAAAAAAAATTCAAGTCAGTGTATTTGGCAAAGAACACATGAAGGTTCCATTTACAATGCAGGAAATAAACATTTATAAATTGGTTATACAGTGAGGACAGTACTTGGCTTGCTTTGTAATGGTAAATGCCCAAGGCATCATGGAATTATTCGATCCTGAAAGAGTGAGGCCAGATGAAATACACTTGGCCAAATATCAGAGTCTCCTTGGAAATACTGTAGTGCACCCTAAACTCTGCTAATCCTAGTAACCATTTCTCCACTGACTACAAGGGAGCTGGCCATGCCTGACAGCTGACTTTTCACTTACATTTTAGTGAGATGAATCCTCTTTTTTATATGCTGAGCAATTTTCACTACCATGCTTTCTTTTCATTGCTGTGTAAGTGATTTCATACCTTCACATATCTAGTGATCTTTTATGACTCAGATAACTTAAGCAATTTCTGGTTCTCCATCTTGTAGTCCAAACATCCTCAGCCTCTCCTTTTTCAGTTCTGTGGCTACAGAACATAATTGATGTTGTTGATCTCTTCTGCACATTTTCTTGTTCTCCTCTCTATCTCACTTTCTACATCATACTGGTTTTGATGGCTGTTGGGCTTCTTTCCTGGAGGGCATTGATAGACAAAATCATTGAGAAGATGTCACAGATGTGGACAGTCAGGAATGGGGCAAACTGGCTGTTCCATGCACCTTCCTTACATCTGATTCCAAGGTCTGAACTGAATCAGTCTGATATATCTAGCGTTTATTGGCACCCATACATTTCTACCCACTTTGAAGAGGACGCTGTATAACGACAGGTATCAGGCATAACAGAAGCAGTGAACTTTTATAACTCTGACAGCATGATGCAAGAAATTCAGGTTCTTTCTTTGAGGCACAGAAGTAGAAAAAATGATTGTCATTTTTCTAATTGTACCTGGAAGCAAGCCTTACTGCAGGGAAGTTAGACTGAAATCTTCCCCAGTATTGGATGTGGCAGCTCCAAAGGCACTGGAAACTGACAGCACACTTCAAAAGAAGCATGAGAATTACTGAAAGCTGCTAAAACTAGACTACTGAGAATGAATTATTTAGGAAATGGATTAGTTAGCAGATTATTTGTAGAGTAACTGATAACAAGGTCAGATCAATGTTATTGCAGCACTGGGCTTGACTTTGTAAAAGGGGTTGATACTTGCAGGTCAAGTCAAAATTCTGCTTTCCAAATGAAAAGTTCACTAAGACCAAAATAAATCCAATTAAAAATGAAGACTGAAGTGCAAATATGGGATGCAAAGGTCAGCAAATGGCCCAGATGAAATTTACTTGGCAGAAAATGTGTCATTAATCACAATCACAACTAAATGGAAAGGGGTCTATTGCCAGAAGAATGTGTCTGTGCAGAGAACACACACAGCTTGAAGCCATCAGATTCATGCTTTCTGCATATTCTGTCAGACAGCACTCCAGTTAGTTCCTTGAAGTTGTTTACTTCTGAGCTAACCACCTAGATTTTCTTTATCACCAGTGGGGAGAAACAGGTTCTTCTGAGGCACAATTTATCTCACAGTAAAGCTGACATCTAAAATCCATCACAGGAATAAGATTCTGAAAAGTATTATTTCTCTCCATCAACTAGGAAAAAGCCATGGGTGACTGGCTGGTATGGATGGGCTTCTACACCGTGGACATCTAAGCCAAAGCAAGATTAATCCAGCTTCTGTCATAAGCCAGGAACATGTTTACCCCCAAAATGCATCAATTATGGAGTGAAATTTTGCATAATCACCACTGCACTTGAGCACTGCAGAGCTTCTGAGCTTGGATGGCAGTGTAGGCATTGCAGTAATGTCACCTCACTGCTTCAGGGACCTGCTTATTCCCCACACACACCCCTCAATTAACATAGCTTTTGGAGTCATCTTCAAAGAAAAAAACCCATATTTTTGGACTGGTGTCTTCAATCTACTAATTAATTACTTCATTTTTTACACACATGAGAGTCTTCTTAGATCCATGTTTCCTCCAGCTTTCAGCATGACTTTTTTCCGCATGGTGAGGTGGCTACACTTCTGTAGAGCAATTCCCATAGCCTTGGTAAGCTGCTGGAGTCTGCTAGTCAAGTAGCTGTCAACCAAATAATTCTGGTTGAATTTTCATGTATCAGTGAAAACTGGCAATCATGAACAGTTTAGTTTAGTAAAAAACAGTTTAGTAAAAAAAAGAGAAATTATTGCTTTTCTAGTTAAATGGCAAATCTGCTTTTTCTTCTTCAAAATTTTGCATTCAGACTTTCAAAGGCTTGGCTTAATACCACACTGTAGTCAAGGGATTTGAATGTGTGCTTGGGAAAGTGAACTTATTGGGGTGAAGAAAGAATGATGTGATACACACAGATGCATGAATATAAAATACACTAATACACATTGTTACTGACCTTGCTAACAGAAAACACTGCCAATAAGTTCAACACAGTTAAAGGTGGGGGGGGGGGGAAGCTGAAGCCACATTTTATCCCATGCTTTTGTGGAAAACACTGCTCAAGAGGAGCAGTTTGTACTGATTTGGACCAAGTCTCCCTCAAAAGACAAGTAACTGCAACCTCCACCACCTCATGGGTACATGAGCCTGCTCCTGTCACAGGTGTATTTAAAGCATGTGGGGACCAGGAGGCTTTCACTGAGTAATGTGTTCTGTGAGAAAGGTTGGCAGAAAATGAAGTAAAAACGGCCAGATCCAATCCAGAGAAAACTATGGAACTAAGCTTGCAAAGAGGGAGCAAATGCTGATGCAGAAATAAGTTGTCAGAGGAGATACTGTATGTGACAGAGACTACTCAAGCCATTGATTTTAGGAATCTATTTTAGGAAATCTAACTTCTTCAATGGAAACTTAACCATTGCCTGTACAGATGTGTCTAGGCTCCATCCAGATGTGCCTGCAGCGCAAAGACAGATGCCTGAAATGTTTTGACCATCTTCAGTAGCTATTATTGATCCGACCAACAAGGACCTCATCTCCCCTTGGTATAAGCAGATTACAACAAAGAGAAACATCACACATCCCTGGTTTTTCCTTTTAAGTGAAATGAGTAGCAAGGCCCTGAACTTTGGGTTAATCCAACAGCCAAAGACAGGCTCCTACACCATTAAAAGTAGCAACTCTGGCAAAAAGGACAATCCCCTGCAAAAAGGATTTTGCTAGGAAAAGGAGAGGAAATGTAGAAGAAAAAATTTAAAAATCAGAAGAAGGGAATAATTTTTCCTTTTCTTAACTAAGTTGGGGGACGTGGTTTAAATTTTGACCATTCTAATTTTAAATAATGCAACTGAAACAAAGTCACCCCACAGGATCATGCGCAAAGATTACACATTTATCCCTTTGTCTTTTTCTGATCAGTCTTTGAGACCTGAATAATTCATCCCACCAAGAACTGAATATGTGAGCAGACACCTTTCACAGCCACAGTATGATGAACCCAGAGATTAATCAGTCACTCAATATTATGGCAGGGGAATATCCTCTACAGTAGGCTGTGGCATGGAGGATGGACACAAACTAAAACACTAACAATTTACCTGTCCAAAAGAACCCAAATACCAGGGCATCTCCTCTAATCTGAAGGATTCTTTAACCTTTTGATAATACATAACTCTCAAGCAGATTTGGTTTACCTAAACCCAAGTATCTGATGCCATTTGAGATGCACTTCTACATCTGAAGTAGACAGATGTGATCAGTCTTCTAGATGTGACATATCAACTACATGAAATCTGTGCCCTTCTCTAGCAGCTGAAGGTTAGGCTGGGCAAGGCAGGGCATCTGAAATGTCACCAGACCATGTATTTAGGCTAATGATTGATGCGGAATACAGGTAGCTCAAAACCCATCTTAAGCAAGATTCTTCCTCACTAGCAAAGTTGCCTTTCCTCATCCTTCAGGAATCCTCTTTCATTTGGAATCTTCATGCCTATGAAGATTTCCTGAGATTTCTATTCTGCCCTTTCTTAGGCCATTCCTACCCATTTTGGCCCATGATTATTCTCTTTAAACTCAAGAGTCATGAGTGGAAAGGAACAGGTACCTCTCTTGGTATGATTTTTAGTGACCTAAGGCACACCCTGGAGAAGGCCATCCCTCTCTCTCCCTCTCTCTCTCAGCTATAACAGCTCTGCTGGTAAAATCTTTTCATTTGGCCTCTGACTTAAGTAAATAAAAATGTGTGGATGAGTCTAAATGTTGGAGTTTACTAGTCAAAACTGAGAGTGCTGTGTGCATGAGAAATTACCTCCATTTTAGTCCAGATTTAAGCCAAGAGTATTTGTAAGGTACATGCATAGAAAAAATATCATGTGAGATTTAATTTCTGCTTTTTTTCACAGGGACTAAAATGAGTACCCCCACCTATTAGGAATCAACAGTTGCCAGCTGGTTAATGGGACTGAGTGAATGTTGCACAATCAGTGTTGATGGGCATGATTAATTGTGGAGGGTCAGCTCAAGCACATCCTGCAACTGGGTAAAGGTGGCAGTAATGCAAATTGGTCAGCTGGGAATAAACATCATTAATTCCATAGGACATGTCAGATAAACAGCCTATGGAGAGGTATGCATTTACAAATCACTGAAAGACCAGCTTGTGTAGGGTTTATCCTGAGACAGCAATAAAGGTAATCAATTTGGATTTAGAGATGTTTGCAGAGATATGATGGACCAATTAAGATGAATGCTCAAGCCATGTACCTGCTGGCCTGCATTGCAACACAGTCAGTCAGCAGTAACTGGCATGGTAAAGAGCAAGGTTTGCACTGTACACTTGGCCATCAGTGAAATTTCTGCTCCACAGAAAACAACAGGGTTTCAGAAAAACAATACTGCTTTCAGAAAAACAATATTGTCAGGTGGGATTAATAGTTAACCCCTCCACCACACCAAGTAATTAACAAGGCTAATTCCCTTATCCACCCATTCCCAGAGCGGAGGTACTGGGCCTCACAATGTCTAGGAAAGCTGATTTATCTGCAACTGTCCTGTTCACCCCTTCTGCTACCCTGAGCCTCCAGTTCAGATGTAAGACAGAATGCTTCCTTGGCAAGTACCAGTGAGAACAATTGGACATGTAACAGGATTCCCAGATCAGTAGGTATCCACCACATTTTCAGTTCCGAAAAAACCCCTCAACATTTTCAGGCAAAACTTATGTTTTGCCTAATGCAAATTTTAGTTCTGCAAAATTAGCATATCCTAGTAGGATAATTCCCAACCACCTGTAAATATAAAGGCAAATTTGGGAAAAGGCAGCCTTATGCTCTCTCCCTCTGACTTATGTCTTTTTCCTCTGCACTCATACAATCTCTGGGACACAGGCATTGAGTCATGGCTGAAATTATTAAGTACATATCAATTAATAAAAATAATAGCTTCCCATGAGTAATAAGAGCTCTACAGCAATGTGCTCATAAAAATGTAATTACTGGTGGGGGTCTCTGTTTAAATTGAGATCAACCATTGGCACTTTTCGCACAGCTTCATTTCTTTCAGTAATATATTTTTCTTTATATACAAAATAAGCCAGCTTCTTGGAGTCCTAACAAATATTTAAAGTACAAATCTTCTATGACTTGAAGACTAGATAACCATCACCAGATAACTAAATATCATCTGCAACTAAAATCTCACATACAGCTGAGCAAGACCTTCAGAAAATCAAAGCTCAGATGCCATGAGTTGATGTGCTTTTGCATTTTGCAAAGCAGCTGCTCACTGCCTTTTGTAACACCTCAACAGGAGCACTCTAATGCATCATTGTGAGCTCCAGACCTTCCTATTCCTTGGCCCTTTCCTTTCCAGCACAGCTCTGTATTAAATCTCCATAGGTCTGAATGTGGCTTCCTTGTAGCCTGAATACACTGAGAAGGTAGCACTTGATAGCATAAGCAGTTTTCTTTTATTAACTTTACATTTTATTAACAGATTACAGGAAGCATAAGAAATCAGGCTCTGTAATAGAAGACCATTGGCTCAGCTGCTTGAAAATGGAGAAACTTCCACTGACTGTGTCATGAACAGAGAAGTCATTGTGTGTGCACTCTGAAATTCCTGTTATCCTGAGAACATGTTCTCATCCAGAACATGCCTAGCACCTTCCTTTGGTACCAACATAGCAACATAAAGGAAACTGGTAAATATTTCACAGGGGAGGGGAGCAATTTATCAAGCTGACTCTATATAGTCTGGAAATTACTTGTTCTTTCTCTATCCCGAGAACAGATGATTAAGAAAAGACAAATGGTGTTTCACTTGCCATAGGAAAATATTGCAGTGCTAGATAAGACAGCAAACACAGATATTCAGCTGGGTCTCCTCATGCCCCTCATCATACCAAAAATGAAACAAGAATGAGTTCCTTTCTGAAACCTCATATTTCTGCCTAGGTTTTTAATCAAGAGTACGCATAAGACATTATGTTCACCCAATTCTGATTTGGAAAATACTTACATTTACCTTCTTTCCTTATTTTCCAAAGGGCTTTTCTCACTTTCTTTTATTTTTTAAATTTAAAAATTCCACTAGAGGGGCTGAGAATTGATTTCTAAAAGCTTTTAAGAAGAAAGGAAGGAGGAAGTCTTACTAGTCATGCCAAAGGCTGTTCAGTTTCCTCCACAAAGAGGAAGTCTGAAATATTCTGAATTACAATAAATAGATAAAATAAAAATGTCACCTCAGCTGACTTGAGCACAAAAAATGAGATTTGTCTTCCCTAACTCTGCTTGTGGTATGAGTTTCCATGTAAGCAGAGTGTCCAGGCTCTCTTTATGGGCAGTTTAGAGAGTGCCACCCTTTTAACTAGTGTGGGTCACCACTTTAGGAAGTACCCTAGATTCCCTGAACTCTGCTGACAACTCTCCACTGATTGCAACTGCAGCCCAGGTGGCTGGCTCAGATATTGATTAGTGTACTGTAGACAATCACTTTAGGCAGATAAATCCCTCCCTGGAAACCCACACTCTTCCCCAAGGCCCTGTGCTTCTGGGAAAGGGGGGATGGTTAAGAACTGACCCAACAAACTTTCTTCGTTTCTTAGGACTTCAAATATTTGCATCTTGTGGAGCATATGATATTGAGAGGCAGCTGATAGATGGTTATTTGTGGCTTTGCCAAAGTGCTCTGCAAAAGTGCTGACCATGTTTTGGATCTGAATGTTTAGGGAAAATGAGAATTGGGCAGAGAGGGGAGGTGGGGTTTGGAAATGGGGTGCATAGCTGCAAGGGTTAAAAATCATGCAGATTTTCAGAGTATCCTGAGATGGAAAGTATCCACAAGGTTCAAAGCCCAGCTCCTGGAGTGGCAGGGCTGGACTGTGGTTGAAAAAAGAGAATAGAAAACATTTGGCAGGAGATGGCAGCTGAAAAAGAGAAATAGACTTTGAAACAGGATGATAGGTAAACCCGTGGGGATGGGCTGTCGAGTGAAGAACAGGAGAACTTGCTGTCTACTGAGAAAATGGGATCCATGACTCCTTGCTTGAGGCTCCTCTCACTGGCAAAATGAATGAATGAAGGAATAAATAAAAATTCAGGTTTATTCTTGCTTCAATCATAAATGAAGCACCTAAGCAGAACTATGTAGCACTCCTGGAGAAGGAATTCCTGGAAATCTACAGCACCCAGCTGCAGGGGCCAGATTGCACTTCCCAATGTATGTGGTGTATCAATGTTAATTCCCATTTTCACTCACCAGGAATCTGTGAAACTCATGTATGTCCCCACTGAACCCCCCTTTCCCTCCTCTTCCATTGCCGTTCCTGGGATCTATTTTCTTGAGTCTGGTTGATTCAAAACTAGAAACTAAATTTATGCTGCAAATTAATGATTGCAAAAGCCAGCAGCAATCACTGTGGCCGTTCCCCTTCCAAAATTAAGGAGAGTTTGCCATCTAGAGGAGAAGCAAGACAGAATACTGATCTGTGGTGGGAGCAGCTTTCCATTTGAGTACAGGCAGCTCAGTGTTGCAAACTGGGCAGCAGGACAACGACAGGCTCACACCACATAAGGAAGAGAGTGAGTTGCTTCTTTCTGAGTCTGGTGGGACGAATAGTCATTTTCTTATCTAAATTGTGCAAGCTGAAACAGGCAGACAGTTTAATTAAGCTCAGCAGATCAATGGCATTCACATTCAGCAGTGGAAAAGCCTTGCCAGAGACTATTTTTTTGAGCTAGTTTTCTCCACTAGGCATGTAGGCCTAGCTGGGTTGATAACCAGTAGTGGGTAAATTTTTTTTTCCAGTGCAACTGGATGTTAGGTGCAAGTTTCTGCTGAACTCCAGGATTTCATCCCATGATAGTAGAAATCTTCCATTTTTATACCCAGATTACCAAAAGTTACTTCTCTCTAGTTCAAAGATTTCCCCTATATTTTGTCCATGATAGATGTCAAAATGTGTTCTCATGGTTTCTTTTTTCTCCTGGGAAAACCATGAGGGTTTTGCCCTTTTCCTTTATTTTCTTTTCCCATTTGGTGTTTCTTGACTGCATTAAGATGCTCTTTTCTTGCAAGCCCTGAGCTGCACTTCCATGCACACAGTGGATCTGCATTTCACTCCACTTGAAAATATTCCTGTTTCCTCTGGGGCAAAGGACTGGTTGTCCCCCAAGACTCCCTTTCACCAGCCACTTGCAATCCTCTGGAGCACAGACAGAGCTAGGAGCAGTCCCTGCTCCATACAACACACCATGAAACATTTTGGAGCCCTGCTGAATGGGGCTCGTGGGGCTGTGACTTGGGGAGGCTGGTTCAGTCAGGCTGCAAAGCACTGACAGACACCGAGCTCATGAATAAATATCCCTTTTGTAAACTACCTGCAAATGTTTAGGAATGACAGCAAAGGAAACACAAGGCAGAGACCTCCAAACATTTCATGGTTTTGAGCACTTGTTGGAGTCCACGTCAGGCACTTGGTCACTGGTGTGTTGGAGAGGCAGGTGTGCACACCAGCAGAAAATCAGGTCTGTCTGCAGGTTTCATATGCTTTCCTATTTATTCTACTCTTCTTCTGGTGATTTTGTCAACTTGTCTTTGCTTTCCCAATGTCCTGGTACTCAGCTCTTAATATGCTCATGGGCTACTGCAGGCATTGCTGTCATGACCTGTGCAGTACTAATGAAACCATCTGTTGGGTCAGCCTGTCACTTTACATGCCATTCCAGGCTCTGATTCCATGAGATCACACAGGCAAAGCAGTCACAGCCCTCAGAACCGTGCCCTCATGTGATTTTAGGAGGTGGCTAAGCTACAGAAAAAGTCCTTTTTCTGGATGAGACATTAAGCTGCTGTTGCGAACACTTGTGACCTTTGAGGTTCACAGGCTGCTTTCCCTAACAGAAAAAGTTGAAGTTAAAGGTCCTGTTTCTGGGTGGAGAAATGTAAATTTTGCCTCTGTTTGCCCTTCACTTTTAAATAGTGCAGTTAACTGACTTCTGAAGTGCATTCAAGGCCTCCTCTAGCTTATAAAAAGTGTCCAGGGACAACTAAATGAGATAACAATATCAATATTAGGTCTTTTCCACCCACTCCTTTTGGGCTGAGGTGCATGAGTGAATGCACACAGTTAATCAAGCCGCTGATTGTCAGCTAAGCCACGGTAATGGCTGGTGCCTGACCATGCATGTGCCCTTAGCATAATGCAGTTGCAGAGTAAATTTTGCCAGCTTAGCTCCTAATGAAAATGAAATCCACTGTAGAGACAGTTTAAACTAACACACTTCTCAGTGGGACAGGCTTAAGGCATGCACATGGTTAGTTAGCAGGTTTCATAGAATAGGCATTATCAGTAACTCAATTATTCTTTATCATGTGGTCAGACCTGGGAAATTATCCATTTGGAATAATGATGCAAGAGAGGATTGAAATGGCTGAAACTGCTCTGCATAAAGGGCTCACACAATTTGAGTTGTATCTATGCATAACCTTAACAGGAGATATGGAAATTTCATTGGAAGACTTTTAAATTGAGATTGATTTTGTCTCTCTAAAAATACACAAACATCCAAACAGAAATTTCAAGCGTGGTGTAGAAAGTTTGAGGTGAGATTCTTTTGCCCACGTAACACAAAGAGTCAACCTAGATAGCCAAAGTGAACCAAGTGAACTCTTTTTGACATCAAAACCTGTAAAACTATGAATCCTTGTGGTTCAGCAAGGTATAATTCACTGCTTATACCAACACTCCCTTCCCATCCCCCCAGCATCTTTCCCACTGAGGCTACACATCTGTAGTAAAGCTGTGTGCCATGGGTTTAGGACAAATAAATGAGAAAAGCTAACTGCTTAACAGAACAAAGCTAAAACACATCAGCTTCCACTCCCTGATGCACTGGTATGTGGAGTATTAAAGGCATTTGAACCACAATCCCTGTTCAAATCAGCTCATGCATCCATTCTGGACAACAGAGCAGCATTTCAATTTCTTGCTGCTCTGGTGATTTGCTTGAAAGCAACATGTTGAAACTCCCTAAACCCAAATTCAGGTGATATTATGTCTATCCCATCCAACCTGGCTTTGAAAAATTCCCCATGTTCAGTCCAAGGTTTCTGTACTGGAACTGCTTATACAAGAGGCAGCTATCATTTCAGAGCATTTTCAAAAATTTGCACTAGAAGATTGAAAGAAAAAGTATTCCTCTGTCTTGGATTTAAAACATTTTTTTATTGCTATTAACATTAAACTTTACTAAGACTATGAATTGAACTCAACTTCTGAGCCTCAGCTGGTATTTTGCAATTTTACCCTTCAGCCTAGTTTTTTTTTTTTAAATTGAAACTTCTAGAATATACACTTTCTGTTCAGCTTTTGCAACTTCCTGCATGAATGAAATATCCCCTAACCCTGACCAGAAAACCCTTCCACATCTCTTTCAGAAATTCACTTCAGCAAATGTAACATCCTCAGCAGAAGGAAACACAAGCTATAAAACATGCTGCAGCCTTCCTTTCTGTCTGGCTTGCTTCAGACTTCATTCATAAAAAAAAGAGAGAGAGAGAGTGAGAAAAAGTGACAGTTGATTCAGAAAGTTGTACAATGTAAACACTCGTCCACAGATGATGCATTGAGGGTTGGTGTTGCATATCTTTGGGGACAACATATGCCTGTCTTTCACACTTGTCAAATCCTAACGGCCATTGTTATCAGCCCACAAAGGCTCCCAAATTCCTACCTGTCACTGAAATTCTTAGAAAATGAGAAACCATAACAGACTGAGAAAAAATAACTGTGATCCTTCCTATTCTGCCACAGCCTGGGTCCTCAGCCTTTTCTCCTAAGCACAATCCTTACTCAGCAGAGCTGTATACTGATACTCTGAAGACTTTTCAGTCTTTTCAAAGGATGCAGACACCTGCATTACATTTTTATTTATAAACAAATTTAGAATATTCCTTACATGATAGAATTATTAATTCTCTTAATTATTATTATTATTGTTGTTGTTGTTTCACTTTGCAAATAGAGAAACAAGAGAAGGTCAGCCTTGCTTTTCAGCCTTGATCTAGACCAGAGTTTATTTAAGGTTTGCCAAACACACAGGCAGGACAGGGATGAAAATCTTCCACCCATCTGGGATAGCAGAAATGTCACTTTCTCCTGAATTTTAAGGCTTCATGAGACCTTGCCTACAGCACACTCTAGACAGAAGCAGCACCCTTCCCTTGCTAGGTCTCACTGGGGGGATGGAGGTACAGTCACCATAGCTTGTCCTCTCCTCTGAACCTCTCTTTCCATCCCAGCTCAACCTCCATGCCCCTGTGATCGGAGATCCAGCCTCCCCAGAAAATCCTTCTTGTCCCCTGCCTCAGTTTCTCTCTAGCAAGCAGTGGGTTTACACTGACAGGTCTGTGGAAGCGGGCGAGCACTCAGCCGTGGGCGCTGCCGCGGCTCTGTCCGTGCCCAGCGCGGGCGGCCCTCACAGAGAGGCCTCGCCTGGCACCGGAGCCACGAGCGGAGCTGCGGCCGCCCCCGGAGCCGGTGCAAAGGTTTCCCACAGCCTTGGAGCTGCCTTTGAATGGGCTGCGTGTCAGCAGGCGGCAGGAATGCGGGGAATGTTCAACTGCAGGGCAGTCCACTCTGGGGGATTAAGGCACATGACTCCCAGACAAGAGCGATAGCCGTAGCCGCCCTGAAGGCCAAACCCCCCAGAGAGCACTTTCTTCCCCCCCAGAAGTGGCCTGAAAGCGCCTGCTGCTCCGGCCCGCAGGAGGAAGCAGGGTCTGTGTGTCTGGTGCTCAGAGCTTCCTACTTTTCTTTGAGAAAAACGAGAGCGTGGCCAGTATCTGGTAAACTATCTTCCCTGGGGCAGAAGATGGGTTTAGGAGATGGGTAGGGATGGGGAGGTATTTCTTCAATGAATTCCCTTTCCCACTGCGTGTAAAGGTTACTTCCCTCCAGGTTACTTCCCTCCATCATCTCTGGATCCTGTCACACACTTCCCACTCTCAATGAAAAGCAGAAACTGCCTTTCTGAATGAAACCACTTCTTTCTTTGCTGTGTTTGGGCGGCCAGGATCCCCTCCCTGCTGCATGTCCTGCTGCAGCTCAGCTCAGCCCTGAAATTCCTGCATCTCTGTTGGCAGCTATTGTGGCAGCAGGCTTTGGAGCTCTTTGTGCATTTTGGTACTAAAAATGGGCTCTGTGCAGTTCACTGCACTGGAAAACAGGTTCACTTGGCAATGCCATGCTGGGTGTAGTTTCCAAACCACACAGTGAAAGTATACAACCATCTCTCTTTTTCTTGCTAAATCCCACAGGCCCTCAAGTGAGCCTGAGGTCACATATCTGAAGCACACCCTGAGAGGTTTCCTTCTTGCCTCCAGGAACTTAAGGAACCCCAGAGCCAACTGCAAGAACTCCCTTCCTCACACACCACCTGGCATTTCTACCACAGCAGGGAGGAATCCCTCTTTCACCTGACATAGCTCCACTTCACTAAGGGTGACAGTGTTTCTTAGTTCATTGGGCGAGCAATAAGTAATGGCACAGGTTTAAGAAGTTATTACATGGTCCAGAGATGACCTGCAAGGGATGATGGAGTACTTGTCTTTCCCTCTTACTTAATGAAATAGATTTAAAGAGCATTTACCAAAAAAAGAAAAAGACACTGGTTCAATGTTCCCGATTGCCATTTGAGAGCTACAACTGCACTGCCAGTGGGATAAGAAGAGGACAGGAATAAGGAGCTCTCCCTGACTCTGCTGTATCTGACTCAAGGAGAGAAGGCACCATGACATACTAAAGGCCTGTTTCTGCTCCTTGTCACACTGTCCCACATCCAACAGCTGCAAAGAAATCCTTCTCTGTTTATCCTCCTGCAAATAAAAGCAAGTCTCCAAATAGTTTGTGCAGATTTTCAGTTACAAACATTTGCTTGTGGGATAAATAAATTATTATCATTAAAGCTATATACCAAAGAGAGCAGGTTTCACATTCCTCCTTTCTCCCCAGGAACTCAGTGTCCACAGCAGAATACCATCTGGAGTAAGAACATGGAAGTTTGACATAACTGGTCTTATCTTTGCTGTGCAGGACTGGAAAGCTTCATGTTTGTAAGCTAACTCCCATATCTTATTCTTTCTTGAGAATATACAACTGTGCAGTTTGCCAGATAAGCTACTGCTTTTGCAGGTGATAATTTGTGCACTAAGTGTGACAATGCACATTCAGATCTTCAGTTCCATTCACAGATTATTAAAATATTGGGAAGTGTAGGAATGGCTGTTCTGGATCAAACCGGAAGTTGAACACTCCAGTTTGCTGTCCTGAATCTTATCCCCTGTCACACTGAGGAGACAGAGGGAGTACATTAGGTTTAAGGGACAGAGCAGAGCAGGTAATGTGCAGAATGATCCTTTTCTAATGAATTAGCTAATAATAGCATTTCTAAGATCATCATATGCAATCATTTTCAGTATAGGCCTCCTTCATAAGGTTACAAGCCTTTAAAAAAATTCCCTATGCTTTTGCCGTCTATATCCCTTGGTAGTAGTTTCCCCTGGTTGATTCTGAACCCTGTGAAACAATTTGCTTTGCTTTGCTTGAAATTTAAGACCATGACTTGACAAACTAAGGCAGCAAAAGAAGAAGCTACAAAGAGAACTCACTAGAGGAGATAGTGGCACTGATTGAACCAAACTGCCCAAGACAGAGAGGAGGTACAAAGCTGGGCAGGGATATAGCCAGGGGACTGACAGAGCAGACCTCCATTTGGAGCCCTTTAACTTAGGGAAGTAATGGCTCAGCTGAGGCAGGTAGGAGATTTTTGCTGCAATAGGTTTCTTAACCTAGAGCTTAATGCTCTCTTTAAACCACCATAAACCAGCACTGCAACCAGAAGGAGCAGTCCTATTGCTGCTCCATGCAATTTATTTCTGCAATTTATTCACCATGCCTTGAGGCCAGTGTCTGTGGCTTTCCGATAAATCAGATCAGTCAAAATGATTTTTGGTTGCTGTTTCCTGGGTAGTTTTAAACCGGGTCACTTCCAAGACCCTGTTACCTGCAGAGCTGAGAAAAACGTACTCTTGGTGATGGCTACAGGAACGGCAGGGAAAGGCAGAGCTGCTTCTTTGAGTGCAGTGGTGGCTGCTGCTGGCTTACAGAGAGCCCAGAAACAGCACTTGACTCCTGGGCACCTTCTGCTTGGCAGTGTGCACTTGGACCCCAGAACAGCTGAGCCCATCTCTTGGGTCACCTCAGGGAAGTGAAGAGGCCGAGTGTGTGAGCAGTGTGATGGACATCCTGACGGACACACTCTGCCAGCCTGACGGACACACAGCCTGAGCAGAGCCACTTGCTGCTCACTCACATTTGCTTTCTGTTGACAGAGCATTTTCTCAGATCTTCACAACGTTTTGAGCTGTTAATATACATGTTAGGAAATAACTTCTCTTTACTGGCACTGAATAAACCTCTTTGCCTGGCTGAGACTTGGGAATGTAACATGTCGTTTACAAAGCTGTCCCAAGAGAGCAGAGACAGATTACAAAAATATGCCTTGTATTCAGTTAATTTAAGTGAATAAGATGACAGCACAAGGATTATGCATTGAATTTACATGCTGAATGGTCACACTTAGAAACCTGACAAATTGCTTTGGAAAATTAAATAGTATTACCTTAGAGCAGAGACAGTGCCAAGTGCTCTCCCCAGGAAAAACAGAAGAGTAGAAGGGAAATTGCAAAAACCAAGATAACCTTATCTGCTTTAAATGAGTAGCACAGTTTAAAGAATGGTGGTTTACAGGTATACAAGGCACAGTCCCATTGGAGCAAGGGAGCCAGCTCTCAGCTTGGAGATATTTGGAGTAAACAGCCAAATAAATTCCTATTTAAATTTTATCCACCAATCTGAATTTGGCTTACTAAGCATGGGGATCTGGTTACACAATTGTTCCTGTCCATTAAAAAACAAACCTCATGTGATAGCTTGCATTTTTGATTTAGCCTGTGCACATTTCAAACAATGCCCCACGTGTTACTTCATGCAGCTGAAATACTCTCTTACACACTCACTGCACGACCCATGCTGGGCCTGCAGTAATTCAATCTACACCCTCTCTGAGTATGAAACACACAATATGATGTTATCAGCCTGGAATAACACCAGTGACATCGTGTATCTAATCTCCACACATTTCTGGTCAGAAAACAAAACCTAAGAATGTGCCCATCCCCAACAGGAAAACAAGCAAGGAATGCATGGAGACAGTATTCAGAGCCACCATTCTGATGATTGTTTCCAGGAAAAATCATTACAAGTTAAAAGCAAAGGTTTACCACTGAGTCAGATGCTTGCCTTTGCTAAGTTTTAGTCACAGGCCTTTGTTATTCTTTACAAAAAGACCAACTCTGATCTCATTCACACTGGTTTGTACTCATATAACTTCCTGGCTTGGTTTGAATTACTCCAGTCGTGATGGAAATGAGAGCAGAGTCAGGATGAGGGAAAGGACTGATAGTTCAAACAAAGGGCTACTAAAATGTCAGAAAATTGTGTCGAGGATCTCCCTGCTTTTGTTAACCCAGGTTAACAGAAGGGCTAAAAGACTTCCCCATCTTGCCCACCCAGCACTGGAAGATCCCAGCACCTCCATGGTTCAGCTCAGATGTCTCTCTTCTGTTGTGTACAGAAAACCAAATAAATGAAAGTGAAGGTCTTTATTTGCGAGGCACCCTCAAGAGCTGACATGATTGACGGTGCTTACAGAAAGGTGCCAACTCACGATTCAAGGGAATTTCCTCAGCACAGCAGCTCGGGACAGGTCTGATGAGGAACGCAGAGGTTGGAGCTTGCTGGGGCAACAGCTCCCTCTAATGATAACTGGAACTCAGGGAAGGAGAGAGCTTGCTTAAGTGTTAGAAATCTGCCAGGAAGATGCAAAGGAAGAAACTTTCCTCCTGGTAATCTGGCTCCCAGATGGAGCTGGCATTTCCATTTACTGGTCAGTCTTTACTGACAAGCAGCAATAAGCAGTATTTTGACAGGAGGAACAGATTAGGGGTTGATCTGCTGTGGTGCACACGTGCCCTGTCTTTATTTACTGTGGCCCTGGAAGCTCCAGCTGACTTTTTTCATTTATTGTTGGAAGCAATCCCTTTACCAACACAGAGCAAACTAACCATTTGTAGATACCTGTGCACCTATACTAGGATGCCTGTGAAATGGAAGGAAAGTCAAGTGCACCTGTGGTTGCGCAGGATGGCCCCAGCTGAGGTCAGAGAGGGTCATTTCTGACCAGGCTGTGCTGGTGTTTGACCCAGCTGCCTAACACCATTCCAGCTTTTTATTTCTCTCATTGATCTCTGCCTGTTCAGGGCAACATATGCAGGTCTGATCTCATAGCTAGAGAAATCAGCAAGAGTTTTCCTGGTGGTCTCGGGGAGAGTAGGGCTGACAATAATTCTTGATTCACATAGCCATAGAGAAAGCCTCACAGAACTCTATCACATGCACAGAAATTTCAGTGATTTCTCATCTTTGTCTCTCTTGTACCTTTGGGTTGATTACAAGACTCCTTTTTCTAGAAGAGTTTTGAATTTTTTCCCTCTGGAGCTATAAACTTTCCCAACAGAGCTAGTTACTTTTATCTATGTCAGTAAGGGCTGCATGGTGGGCAGCAATCACTTAAAAGATCTGGGATCAGCCCACACACCTGTGGAGTTCGGTTAAGATTACACATAGTCAAGAAACTTTTCCCCTTAAATTGTGTCCTTAGTCAGTCAGGAAAGAGAGACACTTGAGAGCAACCCACAGCAACACTCTTCAGTGTGGTGCTGGAAGTAACCTGAGCTTAATTTGGACTACACAGAGTGGTGTGCACTGGTGCAGGATGTGTGAGGTCCTTCACCCCAGACCAAAGAGAAACACAAATGCTGCAGCTCTGACCTGGCAGGACACCACAGCCACTCCCACCCTTTGGGTGCTGGCAGTCACACTCCATGAGTAGTGGAGACCATCCTCTCCTCCCAGCTAGATTTATCCTGCAAACTGTCCAAAAATACACAGTCTCCCACCTGCTTTGTTTCCTGAACGACTGCTGCCTGATTTAAAGATTTAAGAAATCAAAAGTTGTTTAAAAATAGTCACATGAAGCCCCCATGGCTGCTGCCTTGGACCCAATCTAACTAATAGATTTGGTCAAGGGAAGGGCATGGAGCTGTGTCATGGAGGTTTAGGTTGGAATTTTGGAAAAGATTCTTCAGCCAGAGAGTGGCTGGGCAGCAGAACAGGCTCACTGGGGAAACGATCACAGCATCAAACCTGACAGTTCAAGAAACATTTGGATGACTCTATCAGGCACATGGTGTAATTTTACAAAGGCCCAAGAGTAGGACTTTGATCATCCTTATGGGTCCCTTCTAACTCAGGATATTTTATGATTCTAACAGAATTTTTGAGAAAGCAGGCATTTAGTTAAAATTATTCATATGCCTAAGGAGACATTAATTGAGGAGCGGGCAATGTTTGCTTGTAAGAAGCGTAGAAACTTCTGACTGTTATTTAAGGACCCCTTTATAATTTGCTGTGTGTGAAAGGTTATTTTCTATCTTTGGAAAAATACATTTAACAATAGAGCATGCAGATAGTCTTTCTAATACACTTATTGGTCTAAAACTGAAAATCTAAAGGAAGTCATTGGCCTAATTTTTTAAAATTTAGTGCTAGGAGACTGCAGTGCATGATGTCCTTCTGTCCATGCCCAAACAGGATGTCCATATGTCCCATCTAGTTGCTGAAACTGGCATTTAGATGCTGTAGCAGCTAAATACAAGTTTGATTCACCAGGTTTCCAACTTCACATCTCCTCCTGGGGCTTGCCTCTGGAAACTGGGATGTGGGCATCAGCCTTATGGGTAGTACTGCTTAATCCCACAGACCACAAAGAGGGGAAAGGGTTTTTAATAAAATATTCAACAAAACCTTGAAAATGCAAAGTCAGGCTATGTGATAAGAGTCCTTTCTGCTTGTACCATCGATGGATCCCAGCAATGTGATCCCATCAGTGGTGCAGTGCACCTAATTGATTGCACATTTGCCTTGCACACCCTTCAGGAAATTAGACACAGCTGCTGTGAGCACCACTGCAAAGAAGACTCCTGCAGGGAAGGCAGTAGAGTCAACATCTTCTGGCTGTCCCTAACAAATGGCACAACTCTCAGCAGGCACTTGCACGGAGGCAAGAGGAAAGTGAGAACAAACAATGAGCAGAGAATGTAAATACCAGGCAAAGTGTAAAAGGGAACTGCTTTCCACAATCCGTGTTTTGACTGCAGTCCTGGGAGGAAAGGCAGAGTGTACCTTGAAGCAATCACATTATCACAGAGTGAAACCAAGAAAACAATCCACAACTATTGCAGCTATTTTGAATCATTCATCTCAGCAATTCACCTCTCCTCTTTACAGGAAAAAGTTTGTGTGGAGGTGACATTTCTGTGAGGCTTCTCTTTGCCTTTACTGATAGGATTTACTATATTCCATCAAATATACATTGTATTGAACAGTTTTTTCATCCTAAAAAAAGACATGTGAAACTTCAGTGCACTTTACATTCATCAGCAAGGTCCTGAACACAGCGTAGCACAAATACTCTTCAGTTCAGGAGTAGGAGAAAGTATGACATACTAAGGTATGTCATTATCTATATTTCAGAAACAATAGTTTGAGTTTTCTCATTGCTTTGTGTTGGGTGGCTCTCTCTGGAAACCCCACCTTTCCAAACTGTCCTGTGGACCAGCTCTAAGTTTAAAACACCCAAGAGATGGCCTGGAACCCAGTCAGAAATAGTTCATGAACATCAGCATCCTTATCGTGCTTTTCTCTATGAGCAGACACATACACTGTACCACCTGTGGTGTACCCAGAGCCATGAGCCACTGCCTGAAAGGGGAAGCCACATCACCAGGGACACAGCATCAGAGCATCCCAGTCCAGGGGAGGAGAGCAGGTCAGCACAGCACTGGGGATGCCAAATACTCACAAATGGGTGAGCCATGGGATTTGGAAACTCAAGGTGTCAGATCAGACATATCCAAAATAAATCATATTAGGACAAGAGGCAGGGAAGATTAACCATCTTCTGGGCTCAGAAACGAGGGGCATCAGCACTGTTGGCTGCCTGTCTTCACTGAAGTGAGACTGCTGCCCTCAACAGGGGGTGGAACTGAGTCCTCTGCACTGATGAAACTCCTCACATTTATGAATGCTTTCTACAGCCTAGCCCATCAATGCCAAATCACTTGTCCAGCTTTCCTGCAGACAAAATAAAATAGCTGCAGCAAGATAAGCGTATCCTGGAAGGCTGGGATTTTCCAGCAGAGAGGGCCAAGTCTCTCTTGGTGGCGATAGTCCCTGTTAAACTCAGCTCCACAAACAGGTGCCAAATGACCATAGCAGAGATTTTGGCAGTGGAACAGCAGTTGTAATAAATGACTCTGTGAGGCCTTGCATGCACTTCTCCTAAAGTGCTACAGCTTGCCCTGCCCCACCAAAGCACTCCAGAAGTGTGGGATTCTGCTTATCAGCACAATGAGCCAGCAAGAGCCCCTCAGGAAATTTCACCACCACTCTCAGTGGTGTGAAAGCAGCAGCCACCTCACCTGCAGCAAGGAGAAATCCCAACTGTCTTTCCAGAAGTCTCCCATTGCTTCATCTCCCAAGCCACCAGCCCCAGGGCAAAGAAGCACAGCATTTGGATGAGGCTCAGAGGGAGGAAGGTTGGCACCAAAACTGCAGCCACAACTGAGCACAACAGAACTATGGGTGGCTTTTTTTCTTCCAGTTGCAAACTCGAGTTCCCAAACAGCCATCTCATCCTTTTCCACCCTCCTGGAAAATCAGTGTTTTCAGAGAGACAGCAGCCCTGGTGATTCACCACCAGGCTCAGGCTCACCAAAGAACCTTAGAGAAGCTGCAGCACTTATGGTGGCATCTGGCCTGTGCTGGGCTGACATGTTGAAGAAAAAGTCACACTGCTTTGCCTGCTCATTGCTGCATTGGTCTCCTCTTGATCTGGCATCATTCAGATGTTTCCCATGCCAACACATTGACTAAGCCAAATTTTTTTCTTACATTAAAACCCTCTGGATCTGGACTTTGTAAGTCTTCAAATTCCAACAGATGTTTGGCTTGGGAGTCCTGAACTGTCCTGTCCCAAAGCCAAAAACGATGTGCAGGTCCAAACAGAATTTTCCTCCAGACTCATTGAAATGGCCAGTTGCTGCTGAATGCATGGAAAAGCAGGGAGGGGAGTGGGAGTCAGTCTTGTCACTGTTTCACCATTTCTTACTCACTGTACTAGGTCCAGCCTAAACTGGGTCAAAAATAATGTGGAGCTGTGCCCTTGTGTGGGTGAAGCTTGATGCCCCTTCACCAGTTTGTCCCTGGTGTTTTACACCTGATAACTCATATTCAACATCCCAAGCACACTCAACATCTGAGTATTTCTGAGAGCCCCTGGGTGCCTGGTGATGTCTTTGCGTGCCTGGTGACATCTTCAGCTGTCTACCTGCTCTCAGCCAGCACCCTGGGGAGGCTGAGCCCCCATACAAGAACTCCCAGCATGATTTTATTGTATTTTCTTTAATTAATCTCTGCAGGAAGCCAAAGGCCTTTCCTGTCCCTGGAAGCAGTTCATTAGCTGGCAACCTAAACTTCACAGAAAGAAGCAACATGACAGTGGTAATGAAAACAAGACAAAAACAAAAAAAACTGTGAACATTTTTATTGCCACTGGAGCCATCACCATCCACAGAGTATATTCAGAGCTGTCAGCAATGCTTCTCCTCATTTGGGACCCAGTCAAAACAAAGCTCCAAGTCAAATTTCTTGCCTGACCATAACATCAAATTTTAGTTTCGTTCTCAGTCACGGCCTTACACTGATTACATTATGAAATTCATTAGGGAAGAGAAATTGCTGTTATTTCCCTGATGGAGCTGAGTGGTGCTATTGCAGAATAGCTAGGAGCAACCAGGGAAAACATGCCCATTAGAGGCTGGTGTAATCCCACCAGGATCACAGCCAAGCAGTCACAGGACAAAAGCAGCGACAGGAGAGATGCACCGACAGAGTACAGGATAGCTTTTCACAAAGGAAGTTGTTTTCCAAGGCCTGATCTTTTGGATCATATTGAGAAATAAATGTTCAATAAAGTTCAAGGAAATGAAAAGGGAGAGACTAATGATATTCCAAAGGTTTTCCTGCTGTAGCTATGTGTAATAATAAAAGAACATGGTAGCATATTTTATGGTCATTAGTGGTTTAATTAGGAAACATGTCATTTCACATCGCCCAGCTCCCATCTCACTGCCACTGAATGGTTCATTTCCTATCATTCTCACAGCAAAGGCAATGATACAAGTGAACACAGGTTGCTCAGAAAATGTTAGAAGGAAGAAAGCACCAAGATCTTTTGCCACAAACAATCTCACACTTTAGCAGACACATAAATGAAAAATAAATCAAAGAATCTCAAGGGAAGCATTGTTTCATTTCCACAGAGTAATTGGGATTGAGCACAGGTAGTTTTCCCAAGGCATTTGCATTCTTTGTGGGACTAATTTGAACAATTTCCCACAGAATGGAGCCACCATGCTGGAAAGTTTGAAGCCAAGAGCTGAGGACCCCAAACCAGCAGCACAAAGGGGTGCAAAGCCTGCCCTGGTCCTGACTGCTTTGGATAAGAGCAGAGTGTAATTCTCACAAACCACAAGTGACAAGGTGCACTGGGAGATTGGAGGGAACTTGTTTCTTCTGTTAGTAACCACAGGAGTTTCTTGTGGTCGGTAGTTCTGAGAACGGGAAGCTGGACAAGCTGTAGGTGCAGGAGATTCTTGCTGCCTCTGGGGTTACCCACCCAGCCCAAGCTCAACTGATTAGGAGGGTATCAGAGTTACATAATGACATTTCTGGGGTGTTTTACGGTAAATACGTGGGGGCCTCTTTGACGGGAGGGATGGGGGTGTGGATAGCAAAACCACAAAAAATTGAATTTAAATGGGAGAACAATTTTACAAATTTTTGTAATACATAACATGCAACAGACTCATATAATTGTAAAATTAAATATAGAAAGTCAATATTTGAAAGCTATTGAATCTATTAGTGTGTTTAGGCTTGGAGTTCTGCTTTTAAAATGCCTATAAATTTGCTTGTGATCCACAGTGATCCATCTCTCCTAACATCACACATCTGAAACATTGACATCTATCTCTGAGTTAAGCTCTGAGAGCTCCAGAAAGAGAAATTAAAAGCCCATTAAAAGAAATAGGCACTTTGAGGGTGTTTCTAGAATGCCATTTTAGATGTTTTCTTCAGCATGCATCAAGCTTTTCTCTGGTCTGCAGTGACTACACAGGGTGCATAGTTACTAGCCCACAGGTAGGTAGATGTATAGTGGGTGCTTGTTTTACTCACATAAATCACATCCCAAATGTCCTAAAATGTGTTTAATAACCCAACATAACAAAAGCAACTTTCACCTCTGTTGTAATGGGAACCAGTTCAGCTTCCTACAGAAGTTTCCAAACTGAACTGAAAGTCTTTTCCTGGTTTTTGTCATTACAGAAGGCATCACCCACTCCAAATTACTCATGAAATTAATGCCTTGTGCAGGATGCACTCATCAGAGGCCAACAAGTTCAGGTTTTATGAGGCCAACATGTGTTAGAAGGCATTGCTGCCCCTCACAACAGCTCAAGTGGCTTTGCAGACACAGTGGTTTTCTAGAAGCAACTTGCCACAAAAATTACATGAGGGATCATACTACCTGAAAACAGATCAGAGGAAAGTCAGCCTTCATACCCATTCCTGCCTCCTGACACCAGTGGAACAATGGTTTCAACAATATACTGCTCAATAAGGAATTATTTCAAATATACCCTTATTTCCAAGTGAGAACCCACTGTGTAAAGCAGGGCAATAATTCCTCCAGTGTGTTTTTTTCCTCTTATGTTCTTTAGCCATAAGGAAATCCAAGTCTCCTTCTATATATCTTCTACAGCATTAAAATTGTATATGGATTTTACATGGGAATTTTCATTAAACACTATCAACTCACAGCAGCATGGGGAAAAACCTTCCTTCATCATCTCACTGGATGTGGGAAAAATAACAGAAAAGCTGCTATTGTTTGGATTTTTTTTTGTGATAATACTTTGAAAGACAAAACATTTCTCCTCCCAGCTCTAAAGCTATTGAAGGGATTTTCCTGACACACTCTAAAATGATTTATTGTAGGTCAGAGGGCAATTGGAAGAGAAAAAGATCAATCACACAGGAAGATATAAGTTTTCCCCTTGATCTTTTGTTCTTTTTTTTTTTTTTTTTTAGAGTGAACAGCTTGTAGGATTTTTGAACTGTTTCAGGCTCTAATTTCTTCAGAGATCATATAGTCTCCAGTTTGCTTATGGTTAAGACCTTTTTTAATCAGAAGAGCTAAGATTATAGTTCTGACCTCACAAAAGCAAAAATCTGCAGTTGTACTGTAGCAAATAGTCAAGTGAGATGTTGTAAATAAGATACTTTTAGTGACTGGAAAAACTCTGTGAATGCAGAGAAAAATATAAACCTGTCTGCA
This sequence comes from Zonotrichia albicollis, assembly GCF_047830755.1. Lineage (NCBI taxonomy): Eukaryota > Metazoa > Chordata > Aves > Passeriformes > Passerellidae > Zonotrichia > Zonotrichia albicollis. The sequence continues at coordinate 145,221,621 of NC_133819.1, forward strand.
GCAGTCTGAAATGCAGCCCAGAGGCATTAAGGTTCCATAGATGCCCCACCAATTCATCTTGAATAATGTTATCACAGCCTGGGTAGTCCCAAGGGTTGCAGTAATGATTGGACACTTTTCATGAGGAGCTGTGAAATGTTTTTTTTTTGCTCTGCATGCAAGACAGAGAAATCATTTAAGGGCAATAGACTGAGCAAAGCTGATTACATTCAGTAACAAAATCATTGCATTCATAATGCAAATGTTTTCCTTCTATCTAATATTAACAAAGGACATTGTCCTTTCATTTTTCAGGGAATTAGTTATGCATATCCTATTGCCTGACAGGAGAATAGCATGGCTGATCCCTCAATAACAAATCCTTACCTGGTAATTCATGTTTATCATTCTAGCACACTGCAAATATGAAGAAAGAAGGGGTACAACAGTTTTGTGTTCATTGCAATACCAACAACGTTTGGGATTGCTTTTATTAGCCAGATGTTATTTGCATAGCTGTAGTGTCTACATGTGCCAGCAGGAGCAGAACTGCAGATGAGTTCTGCAAGAGACAGAACCTCCTCCAAACTGTTTTGAAGCCAAGTCCACAGAACATCTGTGGCACAAGGCATGTTACAGGAGCTGGGACAGGTGACCTACCAGCCAGTGACAAAGAGAACCAGCTACATCAGGTGCTGTGGCTGGTCCTAGCAGTCAGCCAGGTCTGATCCAGTGGTGTTGCGTTCCAATTCTCTCTCTCCCTGTTAGATGGCTGGTGCCACACTCTTCCTGATAAAGCCCAGGAAAAAAAGATGAAGGTGTGCAGAGCAAACTCTGAGTACTCTCATGCACAAGCAGTTCTCTAGAGATGGGTGCCAGGCCAGCTTTATCATATATGCAAATCAAGAGGGGTGAGCTTCAGCACAAGTCTGGACCTGACCTCAAACTCATCTCCTACATCCATAGAGAAGCCTCCTTGCTTTTGGTCCATACAATCTCAGGCTACAGAAAAAATATTATCACTTTCATTCAGGTGATCTGATAGTAAATGCAAAAGGCTGGGTTGTTTGGGCTATTTTATGCACCAAATTCCCAGGTTTATGTACAGTGCCTTGAAAGTCTCCCCTGTTTTTGCCCTAGGTAATGTCCAGCACATAGTTTGCCAGCTTGAGCAGCATAAGCCATGGAATAAAATCACACCCTCACTAAAAGTACAAGCAAATTATAGAGAATTGTAATGAAAGTTGGAATTTTACCCAGAGATTTCACTGACATTCATCCAGGAAGGGTATCCATGTCCACTCTGGCAGACTGGACAGCCTCCAAAAAGCCCAGAGTCCCCAAGTGGCACTGGGAATACAAGTCCTAAGAGCTGTGGTGCCAAATATAACAGCTTATAACATAGGCTTATAGTCTGAGCACATCTACAAAGTCCATCAAGAGCTGATCAATAGCATCTATGTCCTTTAGGGCGCAAGACAGACAGACCCCAGCACAGACAGACAGGGGACTCAGGAGGTCAGATCTCACCCTGAACTCCACTGGCTGTGTTGGGACTGACAGACTGTCACAGAGATCTACTGGCAGCCAGCTCACACCCAGACACCTACACTGTGAACACCTGAAGTTAAAAGACTTGAAACCCAACCTCAAAAGCTTCTCTCATTTGACCTTTGATGAACAAAAACAGTATAGAGAATGGCAGAATGAGAAAACAATATCACATGAGTAGTGGTTCCAAAAACTATTGCTTCCCTTGTCTCCCTCTGTACAAAAAATAAACAATATTATATCATTAAAGGTTAGGAAAGATTGAGCTATCAATTATTACTGTTCTTCATGTTTCTGTGGCAAAAATGGAGAGGCATTAGTTTGCATTGTATCATATATATCTACAACTATTTACAGAAACTGCTCTTAGTGTCTATTTTTTTTCATGATAAGTCATAATAGCCTTCAATGAATGTTTCTTAGTATGAGATTTGGGGTTCTGTATGCTGGAAAGTAGCTGAAGAAATAATTTATCCTCTCAGATTTTCAGTAATGACATTAATTATTCAACATAAACTAGGTAAACACTCACCTTTTCCATCATCTTCAGTTCTCTTCTGAAAGCCACTTCTGTCCTAAGCCTCATCTCAGTTAATAAATGGTTTTCCAACTGTCCAGTCTGTTTGTTTATCAGCAACACAGGTTTGTGACCATTTGGCCAGTCTTGTTGATGTTGAGCTAGTTCTTTCTGTTCCTGTTTTTTGCAGCGTGTGAAGGAAAGAACCTGAGTCATTTGGTCACCCTGAGGATGCAGGTCACACTGTCATGAGCCACCCTGGCCACGACAGTCAGCTGCATCTGCCTGTCGTGTGGTCAGACTCCTCAGTTCCCAAGGGACCTGAAACCCAAATGCTGTGATACAAATACCCTTGAGCTAGAGGAAGGTAAACTAAACATACTGCAGACAAACAAGAGCATTATATTCTAGGTAGGCTTATAGTCAGCTGTGACAACGTATTGTCATCAGAGAATATATCAGTGTGGGGGTTTTTTCTCTGTTATCCATGTGTAATTCATAATGCATTAATTGCAGGTGTAGAAAAACTATTTCAAAGTTTGTTCACATCATTAGTGATCATAGTCTCCTGAATGCGGTGGTGATGCTGCTCTTTCATTGCCTGGCTTTTAGAGCACAGTCAGTCTCCTTTGAAAGCACATCTATAGTGATCCACCCATTTACACTTTGTGGATGTTCTGTGAGATGGAAAACGAGAGAATTCACAAACATATTTGCATATGAGAGAAAATGAGAGCATTCATGAACACATTTGCACAATTGTGTTTCCCCAGCATTACAGAATCTGCACCAGGTAGCCAGTGAGGAAACCCCCTGGGCTGGTCAATGGCAAGGGAGAGCAGAGAGCCTGGTTAGCCACAGTCCAAGAGGAGCCCCTGCTGATCCCTGGAGGGATTGCAGTGAGCGCTGAGAGAAAGGTCAGTATTTTACACCCTTCAGGCAGAGAAAATTTGTCTAAGTGAATTGAAATGTAGCAGGAAAAAAAAAAAAAAAAAAAAAAAAAGAAGGCTCTAGATCACTTGGAGAACAAAAAACTAAAATTGATTCAGATAAATATGCTTTAATTTCAGTTGGTTTTACAATGGGTATTTTTGAAATTGGGAATCTAAAATGATTCTCCAAAAGATCTTTGGCCAAAGGATTTTTTTTATTAGACATAAATGTGAAAACACATGTGCTCTTGTGTTTTATCTTTATTCACATCCATTAGTCACCCAAAATAAATATCTCTCATCAGACAGATACAACCAGCTGAAAGACAGATTGGCATGGATTTTGGATAAATTCATAGCAAATTGGTAAGATTAACAAAACACCACTTGCATATAATTACAGAATCATGATTCTGTGATAACGTCACTTGAATATATTTTTTTTCCTTGTTGGTTTATATCATGCTGGTTGAATATTCCATCTTTTCCTTTCCCCATGCCCCTTCCAAAAAGGAGATCCAACTGTGTTTGCATTTCTAATGTTCAAGATCAAAAGTTGCCCAAACTCAAGAAGGAGCAGGACAGAACAAAGCCTGGATTCCATAACACCAGGCCCATTTTCCCCAGAGGACCACAGACTGTGTGATTCTTATACCTGAGGAATGTACCTGTTCTGTCCACAGATCCTGCAGTGCCTCACTTGTTTCCAAAGCAGTGGAACCAATGGCATTCTACAGTCTCCCCTGCTTCCTACATGGGATTCTTCCATACACAGGTTTACAATCCAAATGCAAAGGATCTTATCTTCTTACATATGTACTTGCTATAGCCTGTTCCCTCTAAACTCGTTCCTTCAAACAAACCACATACATAATGATGTAAATTGAGTCAGTCTCTGATGGTTAAAAGACTACATGGTGCCTTCTAGAGGTGGAGTGTAGAGTTTAGGAAAAGACAGCAGGAGTCTCAATGATCAATGAATCCAGGGATTGTACCAACATGTGTCTCACACATATTCAGTATCAGCATCTCTGCCATTTAGTGCAGTTCATTTTAATCAGAATGATGATAGACAAAAGGCAGCAAAACTATACACAGTATATAAAAAATTAAAATTAATCAGATATTTGTTTTGGTGCCCAAGAAGAATTAAGACTTATTAATAATCTGGGCAGGATTGCCACTAGCATTATGTACTCTGCCCAGAGCCTGGACACCAAAAGCAGAGAAGATAATCCCATAATTACAGGCCCATAGTCTGATTCTTGGGGCCGTCGTGTGCAGGGCCAGGAGTTGGACTGCAATGATCCTTGTGGGTCCCTTCCAACTCAGACTATTTTGGGATTCTGTGATTCTGTAATTTTACCTCTCTCATTTCCTTAATGTAAATCTATAGCATTCATCTCTCCTGTCACAAACAGTCATGGCAACTAAATTCCAGGATTGAATTCATGTGTGCCATGTGCTCACAGCACCATTGTCAGAACAGGGGACCTTTGCAGCTCTGCCCGTGCACACTCCCACTGAGCTAAATAAAAGGTGAAGTTGGAGATGGGAAGCACAACACCCTTGTCCTCTTGGTAGAAGAAGTGTGTCTGTGGGAGGAGAATACAAGTTGCAATCAGCCAGGATGCAGATCTGAAGTTCAGCTTCCTGGGAGTTTTTGTTTTTTTTTTTTCAAAATGCTGGGAGATCTTTCATAAACACAGATATTCAGGGCTCTTTTTTTTCTCTGGTGTGTTAGCTGGGAACTCCATCAGCTTTATGCTTTCTGTTCCAGTCAGTGCAGGAAGAATGCTCTTGCTAAAACATCCACCCCCTTCCAGAAGCTCCTGCGCTATTCCCTAGAGACCAGCTCTTATCTCACTCGATTTAACTTAGATTAAAATCTCCTGGAGATAGTGTGAGCATAAACACATAAAGCGAGTAGCTTTTGATAATACACAACATTTTTTTCCAAAATCTATGTGGTTTAAGTCCTGCTATCTAATTGACTGCACACTATTCCAAATAACTGCATTCAGAATTTTCTCTGAGTGTGCAAGCACTGAGGCTCTCTGCTTTAGCAGTGCTATTATCTGCACCAAATATCAAAATTGTGCAATATCACTGGTCATTTTTATAAGATTGAAATATACTGGAAAATTTTCTGCAAAACAATCTGGGAGCTTTACTTCAGAGAATGAAAAATACCAAAATCAAATATATTTCCTTGTAAAATTATGTAAAATTGAATTTATTTTCCTGCAGAAAAAAAATCAAGTTATAAGCATTTTATTGTGGAAAAACTTTGAGGGAAAATATTGAACACACACTAGAGAATTTTTCAAAATTATATACTGCACTACCAATATATAATTTTGAAAAATTTTGCTCACCTGTCACAATACAGCAGAAAAGCTGAAAGCTATTGTCACTTTTTGGTCTGGTTTTTTAAGCCACTAAGAGTAGTCAGCTTATCTTCTTTAACTCAGTGGCACATATTCACGTATCAATCTTTTTTCTACTTTGTCATCACATTTGAAATCAAAACCAATTTCAACCTTTCTTGGGAAATGGAAGTTCCATGTGTCACCCCATACAGATGCCAGTCAAGTATGTCTGCCCAAATTTGTGTCCACCAGCTTTTCTGGACCATCACTGGAGAGGAAGACCAGACTGGTTCCCACTCAATACCAGCCAGTCATGACCTCCTCCAGGAAAACCTTAGAATAATTTACATTAAAAAATATCTCTAAGATCATTGAGTCCATCTGTAAACCCACCACTGCTAACTCCACTAGTAAACCATGTCCCTAAGCACCACATCTATGCATCTTTTAAACACCTCCAAGGATTGTGACTCAACCACTTCCCTGGGCATCCTATTCCAACACTTGATAATGTTTTTGGTGAAGTAATTCTTTCTAATTTTCAATCTAAAACATTTTGGTGCAGCTTGAGACCATTTCTTCTTGTCTCTTTACTTGTTCCTTGAGAGAGTAGACCAACCCAACCTGGCTGCATCCTCCTTTCAGGCAGTTGCAGAGTGCAGTGTAGTCTCCCCTGAGCCTCCTTTTGTCCAGGCTAAACACCTCGAGCTCCTCCCTCAGCTGCTCCTCATATGACATCTGTTCCAGACCCTCTCCCAGCTCCATTGTTTTTCTCTGGACACACTTCAGCCCCTCCACAGCTTTCTTGAAGTGAGGAGCCAAAATCTGAGCACAGGATTCAAGGTGTAGCTTTACAGTACCAAGTACAGGGGGACAATCACAACCCTGGTCCTGCTGGTGACACTATTGCTGGCACAGACCAAGTGCCATTGACCTTCTTGGCCACCCGGGCACACTCTGGCTCCTGTTCAGCCACTGTTGACCAGCAGCCTCAGGTCCTTTTCTGCTGGGCAGCTTTCCAGCCACTCTGCCCCCAGTTTGGAACATTCCAGGGGGTTTTTGCGACCTGGCACTTGAACATGTTGACCCTCATACAAATGGTCTTTGGCCCTTTGATCCAGCCTGTCCAGATCCCTCTGTAGATCTTTCCTGCCCTCCAGAAAACCCCACCAGCTTGGTGTCATCTGTGAACTGAGAGTGATCCCAATCCACCCTTCCATTTGGGAGTTATTACCCTGGGTAATAATTGCAAAACTTGTGTCCTCCAGTCCCTTGGGCCATCACTAGAGAGGAAGAGCAACCTGGTTCCCCCTCTATTAGCCAACCATAACCTCCTCTGGGACAAGTAAGGTGGTAAATCCCATGTGTCAAAGTTATAGTTAGAATGTCTGCTAGAAAGTTCTGTGGTGGCAAGCAGAGGTTAAGGGCAAGAAAAAAAGGTAAGAAAGAGAGGACAAATAAATCTGATCTACAGTAAATTTTGGAGGGCATCTGCCTCAGACAAGATCATACTTCAAAAAGCCACTGTCAGAACACAGAGCAAAGTACTGAGGACGAGAGTATGAGATGCACAACATCAGAACTCACTTCATTTGTTTGGAGGCTAGTGAGAAGTAAAAGTGACATTTTCATCTAGAAACTACTTTTCTTTACACTGTGCCTTGCTGATATTGAATTACAATAACTCAACACTGACCAGAACAGGAATAGTCTTGCCACACAGCTGTGTCAAAAAAAAAAAAAAAAAAGTTTTATGCTTAAAACTACATATACAAAAAACAGAGCAAACTGCCTCATAAAGTCAGATCTGAGATGAGCACATAGGCCTGGGAGGGGGCAATCTCTAGAGATGTGTGCATACTCACATTACAACTAACAAGAGTACAGCTGTTCTTTGTTCTTATTGAAGGATGAAGAAAGTATATTTATGGATAGATGTAATTAATGTAAAACTCCAGCTGTTTAAAAGGAAACTTGGAGTTCTCTTGCACATCCTGAGTATGTTGTTCCTTATTGAGCAGCTGAACCTGGATGTCCTTATGCACAAGAGAGCCAGTGGTAAGTGCACTTAGAGTCAGCCAGACAAATGTGAATTAAGGTCACCTAAACTCTGAATAGGAGCTTCTGTCCTGGCTTTTAGTCACAGTTGACAAATTCAATTCCATTTCATACCTTTCTTACACTTAGATTTGTCTCCCAGTCTCCTAGTAACCTGTGGTCAGTGTGGGGATAGGAAGAGGTCATTATCCTCAGTGAGTGAAATCACAGACACCTTTATCCTATCAGGACAAATTTAGAAATGCCCAATGATCCACAGGGAACCACTCTGGATTTATCCTCACACATGCAAATGGTGACTCTTGCTCACTTCACTTGTTTACAAACAACTTTTGTGTCCAGCCAGCTGTAAACACTAGAGTTTTTCTCATGACCTGCTACCTATTTACAGTATTATAAATGCATTATGCATGCATTAGATCTCAAAATGAATCTGAACTCTCACAACCTTTCACATTGAAAATGTGTCTCCCCTTAACCCTGCTGCACAGATATTTGCTTGAGATCATTTCCTACATTGAGCAAAATAAAGTAAAACAACTCTATGAACAACAAAATTACAGCAGAGAAAAATGGATTTGTAACAGCCCTCAGATGATTTTGCCCTAGAAAGGATACCTGTCCCTTAGCATTAGAGGGCTGCAGCCAGACCAGTAAAGGGGTGGCATTACTTATATTCCCAATTCAGCTCAGCAGGAGGTAGGGGAGTAAGGTGCCTATTCCTACATTTGACTAATGGCATATAAAGCCCAGCATGGCTTTGATTACAGACATGTAGTACAGATACTGTGAGACAATCAGAGCAGCTAACAGTCAAAGACAGGGATGTAGGATAAGAGTCCAAATGTAAAAAGCTGGAAAGATGATGAAGTGTTACAGGTGAATATGTTCATTATTGACATTTCAACAAGCACAGCACACCTTGCCCAAGGGGCTTTTTCTGTTAGAGAGGGGCCCTTTATGGTGGGCTGGAAGCACACATTTGCTGCTTTATATTTCCCACTCTAAAGTCTATTTCAGGTAATCATACACTTTGCAAAACTTTAATCTCATTAACATAGGTTACATTCTGCTTTGGCTTATTTTTTTACATGTAGATATGAACCAATGAAAATCTGGAAAAGCTGATCAATACATTACAATTACTGAGTAAGAAAATACACTAAAAAAACCAATTTAACTTTTTGAAAAATTTTAAAACTGAAACAAACAAACAAACAAATAAAAAAACAAAAAAGCAACACAAGAGAATCTTTTGGGCGTAGCAGATTTTTGCCATTTTATTTAGAAAATTCTGGGCAGTTTTGCTGAAATTGCAGTGTTACATGGCAGCAGAGCTGGAGGCTGCTACAAATGAGTGTATCTAGAAACAGAAGGGAAAATAAGAGCAAAGGATGTGGCACACAGAAGGTCAGAACAGCAAGCAATTGGATCAAGCCTTCATGAAGGCAAAGATACTGAAAAATGTGACTAAAAGCAGCCTTTCCATTAGAGAATCACAAGCATGTTTGGTAATATGCATATAAGTTAAGATCAAACTAGTGATGAGATTATAATCAAGACTGAAAAAAAAAACTTTCAAGATAGAATGAAACTTTTGAGAGTAATATGTGACAAGATACATGAGAACTCAAAAAGAGGGGGAAAGGGGCTTTTGAGGATTTGAGAACAGAATTGTGACTATTGCATCAATTGTGTTGTTTAGGGACTCTAAGTGGAGGCAAAAGTTGCAATGGAGAGACAAAACCAAGAATAAGATTGCAGCAAATATTCTGACTTCAGTTTGGAAAAGGCAATTACACCATAAGTGGAGAACATAATTTGCAGATTGAAATCTCTGAAGGAAAACAGGTCGTATTCAGATGGCTGGGTTCATCAAAGGAGCAACTGGAAGAAAACTAAAATCTCAGAAGGGAATAGGACAACTGCAAAAAAAATTGAAAGAAGGATCATAACAAAATGTACAAAAACTGGAAGAAAACATAAATCAAATTTACATCCTGCCTTTGTAAAGAGTTGCTATATTTTGTAACAAGACCAGTAATTTGCAAAGTCTTGCCATAAAAACAGAATTGACACAAGTGGGTGTAAACTATATTATCTCTACACAAGCAAGCCTAATTCTTTATTGGAAAGATTTAAACTATACTTACATGGAGTGGATTTTACCTCACACACCAGCAGATCCTTTATTAATTTAAATGGGGCACACAGAACAGGGTGATGCCTGATTTACAATGCAGATTGGGAAGACAGAATCAGTAACAGCAATGCTCAGCTCGTACAGGGGACACATCGCTCCTGAAGAGGTGGCACCTTAGGACGGCCACCTGCCCAGAGACTTCTGGAAAGTGTATTACCCGAAAAGATATCTTTGATTTTGAATGAAACCTTCACTTTTTAAATTGAGAAACCTCAGCTTGGTAAGGCAAGTGGAAGAAGCAATGTTTATACACAACCAGCTCCTGTCCATGGCCTCTGCGCCTCCTGGAGGTTCTTGTTTCCAGCCTGCATGAGCACTGCTCTGTGGCAGCAAACCCTGTCCAGTGCCCTCTGCTCTCTAGGGAGCTTCTCCATGCATTTCTGAGGCCTAACTAAACTCATCACAGTCCCAGCACATGTTGCAAACTCCCAGGGTCCAACTGCTTCCTCAGTAATGCCACAGCCTCTCTATCCATTAATTCCCTGTGTTGCACCCAATGGAAAGGAGAAGGAAAGTGTTCAGGGATTGGGAAAAATATTCAGCCAATCTTAGTGGATCATAAGCATACCTATGAAAACCAAGAGAGCAAACCCTTCTGTCATGAGAACATAAAGCTGAGATAGAACAAAATCTTTAGAAGATGAGGTTTGCAATTACTTTGTCAGAAGGTCCGTCTGAGACACAGCAAACTGGGAGAGCACAGATCAGAAGAGGAATGCAGGGAAATAGGAAAAGAGAAAGAAAAAAAATAAGAGAGAGGTAAGGGGGAGGGAGAAATTATTAAATATGGAAATTACAAAAGAAATATACCAGGATATTTCAAAATACCCAGGATGTAGAAAAATGTCATACACAGAACAATACTGATATGATCCGAGTAATATTGTAAAGAAAAGGCCGTTTAGAAGGGCCAGAATAGACAAACAGAAGCAGCACAGAATGGCAACTCAAAAAACTTTAAATATATTATCCAAGACTGATATCAATTCATTTGGCTGTGCTGAGGAAAAATAAAGTCTAGATCATCATCCCTTTTTACCCATAAAGAGCATTATTATAGAATATAACCCCTAACATGACATCTCACTTGTGAAATCCTTTTGTGAGCCACAGCATACCATCTGCAGCAGTAATGGCTCACAGGCCACAAATGCCATGGCTCTGTTTTGAAAAAAATGTTTTATTTAAAAATAGCATTATTTCAGCTCTAGGATAGTTTTATTTTATTGCTGCTATAAAAAGAAACTGTTTAAAAGGACACTTAAAAGAGATGAAGAACCAGACCTGGAACAGAGCATTACCCTCTGAACAGGACTGCCACCTGCAGAGAACACTTGTGCCCAGACCAGCATGTTACTTTAGGTGCTGATGCTGAAAGGTGGAGCCTTTTCACAAAAAATGTGAAGCAGAAAATGTATCATGGTCTTGGATAACATGAATGTAATGGGTCTGCAGGATGCTGGACTAGTGTATTACATCAGAGGACAATAGCCTCTTGTGAAGTTGCCTCCCTCCCTACAAGGTAATTACTAATGGAAGACAGATCCACAGTTTCCACAACAAAAGGAAGATGAAAAAAAGTCTGGACTCTTGATATCAAAACCAGCAGAAGTGAGAGATAAAGCAAGAGAAAGTTTAAGGCTGAGCAAAGCAGAGCTAAAACTCATGGAGTGCTTCAGACATCCACAGGACAGAGATGGTCAGCTCAGAGACTGGTTGGAACCTGGTGATGCCTCATTAGAAATCTCTAATTTTCCTCTGGGCAATTTGCCACCTGAGAATGAGGTGTTAGAGTAATTGGTCCTTTAGGAAGCTTGAGATAAAACACAATGTATTCCTCCCATGGTGTATGAGTTGAAAGCAGTGGTCAAGGGAGCCAGCACTGATAGCAGTGGCTTCAGCAGCACACAAAGATCCCTTGTTCTTCTTTCCTGAAATGCCAGATTTTCTGGTGTGATTGTATCAAAGAATCATTACAGTTCTACACTCCAGCCCCAAATTCTTCTTAGTTCTGTCTTAAACCCACTTCCCCACTTCTGACCCTCCTGTTTTTCAAATCTCCTCATTCCTCTGTTCTCTACAAATATCTGGGACACTTATAGGCCGCATGTTCCATTTTCTTCAAGACTGTAGGGGAGATAAGGACACACTAATTCTGTGGATTAATTTCGCAGAGCTTAAACACTGAATTTAGTGTTTGCTTGATGCAACAGCAAGCTCAGATCCTAATGATGTTATATGTTGTATTTTTGAATGTGTTGAAAATATAATCTAAAAATGTGCTGTATTCCAACTTAGAGATAGAAAGGAATATTTCTATTAGAAAGTTAGTAAATACATAATGAAACAAAGGCCTCATACCCAGCCTCCTTCTTCAATTTTTCTAGATGTTTCAGATCCATAATGCTATACTCAGCCTGCTTTACCCATGTTCATTCAGAGCAAAGGATAAAACTCTTTTAATCCTCAGCTGTGACTGGAGTTGCAGGGAGCCACCCTGAGCATGCACAATGCACCAAGTACCCTGAGAAATCATGACCTGTATGGGAAGCTATTGAATCTCTCTGCCACCAAAAATGAGAGTGATAGCTTAAGTCTTTGGGCATTAGTGAGCAAATATTTCCTTTGGAGTTGGCATAACATTTGACTCCTACCATGATGGTAAAACACTCAGAAAATGGGGGATGCTGCGCTCAGGAGTTGGCGTGTGTGGGTCTGGCAAGATGAGCCTCACACTGAGCATTCGGAACTGAAGGGCCCAGTGCTAAATGACCTCTGTGCACGGGAGCCCCAGCAAGTGCAGGGGTCTGCAATCACATCATTAAAGATGACTTGTTGAAGAGATCAAGTTGGAGCTGCATAGACAATTTTATCTTCTTTATCTCTTAATTTGGGAGTACTTAAATTTGCCACCATTGCAGGCTTCTTTCAATACTTATGAAAGGGACTTTCACAAAGGTTTTGACAAATATTACAAGGAACATTTCTGAATTCCTGTGCCTGAGGTGGCAGATCTCATTTGTCAAAGCTGATGGCAAATATCTGCCTCTTTGTCCTAAGAGTGTCCCAGGAGCAGGGACATGGCAGCAGCAGAGAAGCAGCAAGACCCCTGTGAGGTGCTAAGAAACTGTTCTGGAAGATTTGCAGCTGCAGGGGCCTGTGTGGGGACACCAGGTGTGTTGAAAGGAAGGATATTGCTCCTGCAAATGGAAGGGGAAAGAAAGGAACAGATTTCATGTCCTCAATCTATTCAGCTCCTGCCAGGAAGGCAAATCAAGGGTTAAGTCTAACTTCCATTTAAACTTATCACAGAGGGGAAGATTTGGCATTTTATGTGGTTACCTAAGGTTATAATAGAGCCATTTAAAAGATATTTTTAATTTACTTATACACAATTGAAAATGGATTAAGAAATATTATTCACCTGTGACACTGACTATACCCCACCTGACCACATCAGTTAAGTGATTTCAGCTTTGGCTAGATTTTGGATTGCCTTAAAAACCCAAGAGCCCCAAGAATAAGCCACACAGTCACAAGGGATCACTAAACATCAATTTAATGAGCTGAGAAACACTTTTTGTCTAAATGGAGATTAATCTGAGTAAGAAAGCTTTATGGACAAATGAGAGAGAGCAGATCTCTGATACACAGGCTCAAGTATCAGCTGAGAAAGGGTTAAGAGTATAAAACATGAGGTTACAATGGAGTAAAGCAAAATACAGGTGCCTGATAACCCAAAGCAGCAGCTTTTCTGTGCATGTGCCTACCAAAGATTGGAATCTTCATGGCTTTGAAATTTGTTTTTGCCTGTGATAAGGTAGGTGCAACACACAGAGCTGGCAGTAGTTTACAGCCCCTTTGGAAGGGTGTGAGAGATGAGTGTAAATGATTACCAGGAACCAGGGTGTGGTGAGAGATGCATCAACACACTTCCAACACTAGAAAAACCTCTTTTTTCTTGGTATTTAATAACTTCCCAGAGGGACACAATTCACTCATTTCTAGTCCTAGAAAGAAAAACCATTTTAAAGTTATGATATTATGTATCAAAAAGCTATTTTGCATCATTTATTATTTATCTGCTGAGGTTTTGAGAGCACTTGAGTTTCATCCATGCATGCAGAAAAGATAAAACCCAAGAAATTTATTACCTAAAGTATTTGCTATAACTAAACTCAAGTCAGATTTATTTAACAGATTTCTAAATAGATTTAAATGGTGCAAACCTTTCTGCAGACGATGTAAACTTAGCTTAGATGTTACTTACAGAAATTTAATATCCATAATTAGTGACTGGAATCAAGTAAACTGAAGTGAGTCTCTCGAGTTTAAGATGTTTATTTTGTGGGTTGTGTGTCTGGAATGCATAAGTGAATTGCAAACAAAACTTTTCAAACGCATCATTTCTCTAAAAGAAATTCACTTTTTAAAAAGTCATCTTTTATGTCTAGAAAACTTCTCATAAAATATAAACCAGCTTTTACCCATCGTTTTGCTGCCTGACTTTATACTTAGCAGCAGCTGCCTGGGTTTTTATAAGGTGTTAATAAATCTGCCCATACTATTTTTAAATAATTTGTCAGAGAAATGCTTTCTTGTTCCTGCCATGAAGACTGAATCTGTCTGGGAAGTACTTGGCTGCTGTACAGATGGGTCCTGTAGAAAACCCCTTGATAAAGATAGCTGATTGTGTTGTAACCAAAAATAGTTTCTGCCTGTATTAAGGACACACACTGCATGGAAAATCTGACAGCAAAGAGGTGCTTAACACCTGTGCTTGGTGCTAATCACAGCCAAGCCAAAAGTAGCTTGGAGCCTGACAGCCTCTCTGCCCCTTCTTCCCCTTCCTCATGTACAAATTTAGGTATAGCTGAATTTCTGTGGGCAAGGGGAGGGGCTAGACAGCTCCCACAAAATCCCTTCAGGCCCTGATTTCTATTGCTCTGCACTGAGAAGCTGAACTTTCTTAAATAGGAGCAGAGATGGAGCAGTATCAGGGCTGGGGCAGTAGCCAAGAGAGCAGAGCACCAAGGATGGGCAATTGCTGAAGCAAGACAGGGGTGTAACTCAGTGCAATGACAACCTCTACTGCATGGGGACAAACTCTGGCCAATGAGGCTGAAAATCAGCTCTGCTTCTCGAAATGGGCCCATGAGATTCAGGAATCTTTCTCAAAATTCACTACTGCTCTCTGTGGTAGCCCAGAAAAATTCATAATACTGGTGCTTTGGTAGATCTTAGTAAATCTTCTGCATGCATGTTTTGCTGAGGGATTTGAGTCATAGGACTACATCACATCAAGTTCAAAGTGGGAGATTCTGGCAGTGGGTGGGTGAAAAATACATTACAACACAGATCCTTGAACAACCATATCTGCATTTAGTCTAACCTTAGTCTGCCTCTTGAGGCAGAGATTTTTAGTCCTAGGTCAGAGACTGTAAAAGCAGTTTAATACAGGTCTTTCCATTAGACAGCCAACAAAGTGCTTAGTTGAAAATTATACCATTAAAACCCCACCATTATCAAATAGAGTATCTGCAAGTTAGAATTAAAAATGCAAAAAGGGATGATAAATGTATAATTTGGAAAGAGTTCAGAAAGGCCTTACAGAGACATGTTCTTCACCTTCCTTCTCTCAGTGTCTGTGTGAGTGCTCCTGTCCATCTGCCATAGCAGGCAGTCACTGCTGTGGGACCAGGGCCTCCCCTGCCCAGCCCCTGGGCTGCACAGGCTCACTCACACTTCCTGCTCTTCTCAGAACCTTCCACCTCTAGTGAAGAATCCAAATTCAGCTTTCACTGCTCGTGCTGCAAATATCCCCTGGGCACGCGTGGCAGGATGCTCTTCTCAGAGTGAGGGAAGTGGGTTCAGGTGGCCCAGGGTGGCTGTGAGCCACAGCCCATTGATCTCGTGTGAATTACGTGGGAGAGAGGCAGCTCAATAGCCAACCCCTGTGCAAACCAACCACAGTGACACAATCCTGTGTGTGTTCATAGCATGTTTTATCTATTTATCTCAAAAACCTTGTTTACGGCAGTGCAAGTGGATATCACTCTCACTCCCAGCTTCACCAAAGAGCCAGTGAAGGCTTCAGTGCATTTATGGAATGAACTGCAGTTTACACAGGTGCAAAAAATGTCATCCTTGGCATCAATGGCTTCCTACTGAAAAAGGAGTATTGCAGTTAACATGAGCATCCAACAGACATGCAGCAATGGACAAACAAATTAGCACCTCCCCTGGGGTCACACTATCTGCCTCTGCATTTTTCATACTCAGGGCCTGATCTTGCTTCTATTAAGAAAGATGGAAACAGTCCAAATGCTTTTGGTGGGAGCAAATGCCTGCCTCTATACACTCCAAACTCCTGGGGTGTATATATTGTAGAATGTATTCAAGCAACGTGCCTGTATGTCTTTCTTAGGCAGTTTCAGTTTTAATAAACCTCTGGAGTTTGCAGCTTTTTCAGCTATGACAATGACAAATCTCACTCCAACTGGTACATTCCCAGGCAAAGTTCTTATTCCAATGAAATGTTATTTCCCAATGAAAATCTGTTCCACTAAAAATTTTCACTAGTTCTGTCTTTTGGGATAATTGAAAGGCTCATCTTGCTTTCACATGCCCTACACACTCAGGAATACTGGATCAAGACCTCTGATACTGTGTTGATTGCATGCTTCTTCAGTCCATCTCCTGCAAGTGTTAAAATGCACCATTGTGAGTTCCATTCCAGATGGAAAGGAATGACAAACTCTGCCTGGTCATTTGTTCCTGCTCATCCTGCACAGACAGTAGAAGTTGAGGCTTCCAGATCCCTTTCTGTTTGATTTTTGGGGCAGAAGTCAGCAACTTCTGGAAGATCTTCTAACACATTGTACTCAGCCCTGCAAATGTTGTCAGGATAAAAAGCAAGCACCTGGAAGTAGCGTTCAAAGTTTAATGAGAAATTCAAATGGCTTCTCCTAGATTTTCATATATTCTTAATTTTGTCTTCTTCTGCTCATGCTATGCACTCCTCCATGTATTTCCCACTTTTGGATAATAATATAGAGCATATGTTGCCCATTTAGTTCTTCCTTGATTCTTGTTGGCATCAAGTCTGTGGCAAAGTAGAAGGAAAGCAGCTGAGAGAAAAAAATTTTGAGAGAAAATATTTGTTTGCAAAACAAATTTTTTATTTTATTTTATTTACATTTGTGTGTGAAAACAGTCTAAACCCTTATATTCTATTTTGAGATAGACATGTCTGTAGGAAGAATATCCTTCCTGACCAATTAAGTTATGAAGCAAGGGTCATGTTCTCATGGAGCTTATATAATAAAAATTAAGTAGAAGAGTTGTTTTAAAGTGTGTTTACAGTCTTAAAACTACCTGTGTGTTTCATGTGTATAGAACCAATTGATATCTGCAATGATGCTAGAATCTTAAGAATAAAAGAAAAACATGCTTTCAAATAAATTACCTTGTCCATAACTGCAAAGTGTTAATGAGCTAACATTTCCATTTCAGTTACTGATTTGCAAAATTCTGATTGACATCTGTAAATCCAGAGGGAATAAACCTGCCTGGGGACCTTCAAAGCAGGAGGACCAGAAACCTAAGGAGAGAGCAATGTAACCACTTGTAAATCTCACCCAGCAGAAAGACATTCTGGAGGCAAACCTGCGCCAAAATTGAGTAGCTATTAAGTAGAAGTAAATATTAAAAGACCACACATCTGGGAACAAACAAAATTTAAAAAAAAAGCCCACAACCACCATCACCAAGTACAAAATCAAACAGAAAGAATTCTGAGTAGATTTGCTGTTCTTTTTCTCAATGGCTACAAGAATACATCATTGAAGTCAACACTGATGATTGGAAGGTTTTGCTGTATCCTTTAATGGAAGCTGACACTGACAAAATCTGGGATATTTTTAGAAGGAAATCTTGCCCCAGGAGTTGCAGGTGTTCTTTTACTTCCTACAATTTCACCAAAAATTACAACCCCCTTTTGCATCAGTGTCAGAGGAGGATTATCCTGGTAGAAATACAAACAAAGCACCAAACACACAGGCACCTTCCACCTTCCTTCCTTTAACTGAAAACACTCTGGAATTGCCATGACTTTAGCAGAAAGCCAACGGGACTGACATCAGAGCTCTTTGTAGAAGACACAGGCAAGGGGGAGATCTATGAATTAGTATCACTTCAACCTTCTCTGTTCTTTTGTCTTTACCAATATTTCCTGATGCCAAGCCAAGGGGGTGGTGGTGGTGGTGAAGGGGTGGGAAGTGGGGTCTTTTCAGGGGACTGAGGGGGACAGCAAGTTCTTAATTCAGTTAACGATTGCAGGAAGTGGTTTGTCAGTTTGGAGGTAGCCCCTGCTCCAAGCCAGAGCCCTTCTCAGAAGTTAACGTGCAGTTCACTAAAGATAGATTGCGCAAAACACCAGGGGGCCCTCGGGAACCTGCAGCCACAATTCCCCAGACAGGGAGATCCAGAGGAGCGGTGAAGTGCCCCCCTTCCTGCAGCTGCTCTGTGGACTAAACCAACACTCACTGGAGCGGCTCTCTTATGCAAGTTCTCAGGTTTCATATCCGCAGTGACCAAGTTTTGTTAAAAATATGACAGCTGTTCCTGTCATTTTCTTTCCACGTAATTTTAACCGTTGCCTCAAACTGCACATGCATTTTCTGCCTTTCAGCAATGGCAAAGGAGGCTTGCATTGAGCAAAGCACTTACCAGAAGCTGCCAGCTTTGGCACTGAAGGAAAGGGTCCCCTTGGCACACCTCGTGGATTGCATAAAAGACTTCAAAACTACAAGGTTTTGTTTAGAGCGGTCTATTCAAGCCATGTGACAAAGTAGGAGTTGGTTGAGTATAATTGCAACATAACAGGAAATCTATGGACTTCAAGGAATAACTCCCAGGTTGCCTTGAGCAATAGTGAGGATCTGATCAATGTAACTATATATAGAGCATCAGGATGTCTCATCCACATTCCCAGGAGCCATACAATAATTCCTTTCACCAGAGACTCTAACATGCCCTGTGAGAACATTCTATTCACCCATAAAGAGTCACTTCAGATAATCCATCTGGATGACCACATTTTGCACTGGTGTAAATCTAGATTATCTACACTGATGTCAACAGATTGATTCAGAATTTAGCATCCTTGCATCTGGAGAACGGAACCTTTGCATTACTTTCAACACAAAGCTTCCTCAGTTAATTTATACTCCTTTTGATAACCAGAACTGGCACAACAGTGAAAGAGTGCTCCATAGAACCCAGTCTCCGACCCATGGCAGAAGTAACTGCTTCATGAGAAGACATCTTAGAGCAGGTCAATCCTGGTCCATAATTGCAGGCCACCCATCATGCAACACAACACGGTTATTGGGAGCATTACAGTCCAACTTCCATCCCAGTTCTCATCACAGCAAGAATATATCTCTCCTACATCCAGAGAGCAGGAGGCTGGCTGTCCCTTCCTCAGTAGTATCGTTTTTTCTTTGGTTTTTAAGTCTTTGGGATTTTTGTTTTTACCAATAATGCACTAAATGCTAAACAGCAGAGAGAGACGGGCTTATTTTCAGGTGTTTTAGACAGAAAGTCACAAAGCATGGCAATATATCTTTCTCACAGACCTCAAACCAGAGCTGGTTTGTGAGCATTGCGTGGTCTTCCCTCCCATGGCAGCAGCCCTGCGAGCATTCCCCTTTTCCTTACACCTGCTAAGGATGGTAGAGAAGCAGAGGCAATAACCTACATGCTGCATACAGCAAGGAAATAGAGAATGGGCAGAAAAGGGTGTCAAAAAAGTGTACAACAAAAATCAATTGACTTTGGAGTGGATGTTCCAGAAAAAATGATGATAATTAAACCAGGGCTCAACTGCTTTACTAAAACAGCTTTTCTCCATGGGAAACAGATATCACCGTGCCCTCTCCTGGTCTCTGACACCTCTACAGCTCATCTGCAAAGGTTGCTCATTTCATATCTCTCTTCCTGAAACATTTACCCTTAGCTTTAGGTGCCCTCCTAATCTGAGAGTGCTTTCCTCTCCTTCTGCTTATTTCCTTGTCAACCAGTCACACTGGCAAAGAAACCTTTTGGGGATCTGCAGAAGACAACTGCTCTGGTGAAAAAGCTGGAAGAGGCGACTAACATCTCAGTTGCTTCCCAGCACCAGGTACCTCTCGTGTCAGGACTGGTCTCCCCAGCTGCATCTCCTAGCAGAGGAGCTTGTTCCAGCCTGGGAAAAGAAGGTGGCTGGAAATGGTTCTGGCACACACAGGACCCCAAACACAAAGGCTGTTTGTTTGTTGTAGCAGCACATCACACTGGCACTGTGATTCCTTCTTTAAATGTTGCTCAAAGGCTCTACACACGTGAGTAAGCACCCCACAGACTCACCCAACACAGCACATGATGCAGCTGGCAGAGGAGGCCTTGAATCATTTGTTACCAAAGCCTCCCCATGTACCTCCTACATACTTTTAATTGAAAACATTAACTTTCAGGAGAACTCATGAGATGGTCATGTGTTGTCTCACAGGGAACAGGAGTCTGCTGTGCTCCCCAGAGAATGAATGAAGCTCACAAATGAGTAGGCTCTGTCTTCCAGCTTCCAGTTTCTCAGTCATGGCTCATTCTTGTGTTCCTCGTTTACGCTGAATTCCCACACTGGGCCCTCTTGTGTAATTTAGACTGAGATTTTCTCCCTTTTCCCTCCCTCGCCTCCACCCCCCTCATCCTCTGTACAACAGAGCTGGCCACACAGCAACAGAGGAAATGAACAACATCTGGTGAGATTGATTCCTCGTTCTTGTAAGCAGCGTAAGCTAACAGCTGTGTCAGGCATTTCATCCAGCTCTGGAGTAGAAGAGAAATCAATCACACATTCCCCTCTACCACACCTCCTCACTCTGGCGCCCGCACTGCTCCTGCAAGATAATTGCCTGGTTCACTTTCCTGAAAATATACTGGAATCCCACCCTTTGTACAGAGCACATTCCTCAATGCTAATGTAATCATTCTTTTAAAATACAGGAGACTTTAAAGGAAAAAAGGAAAAATAGACCAGAGCATTTGAGAACATGCCCACCTTAAATAAAGGAGCTTTTTGGATTCCATAAAACCATGTGTGAGCTTACATGTGGGTTTTAAAAACCAGTGTTGTCTCATGCTGTGCCTTTAGATGCCTAAACATTATTGTATCCTATGGCTCTTGGTAGTACCCAGGCATTTAGGAAAGCTGCTTTTAGGCACAGACATGAGTTGTACTGCTATGCCCAATGATACCATAGTGGCATCATATCTTGTTGGATTGAAACCTTTCTGCTGACCATTCTGGAAATCAGAGCATGGGGACAGAAGAGATCCAAAGCAGCAGTAGCCATGAGAAGTAGATATAGCAAGAGAAGGCAATTTTCTTGCAACTTATGGGCCCTGAGCCAGCTTTAGAGTTAAGGTTTAATCTCTTCTTTTGAGTGTTTCAGCTGACACTACCAAGAAGCCACCAACTATTTCCAGTTGCCTGGGCAGTTTCTTGATGGGGACATTGGACCACTAAGAATTCATCAAAGATCCCCCAACAAGCCTTCAGTAATAGTTACTGCCCAAGTAGCTCATTCATGACCACAAAAAGCACAGCACAGCTCAGGAAGAAGGATTCAAAGGTAGTGTTCAAGAGAATCTGGAACAGCTGAGCATTGGGCAGCTTGCCATGTTTGGCTCACAGCTGCACATGCTGATGGTCTCACAGATAAGGCAGCTGCAAGGAGCCAGAAGAAGGGAGCACCTTCATCTGTCCCTTGGGGTGCTGTTCACAGCCATGCTGGCTTTGACTGCGTTTCACTGGGATTCTGGCAAAAAGTATGGCCACAGAACTCTAGAAAAAGCAGTTAATTTATCATCGGTCTGGACAGGTATTTGGTCAATAGTCATAGCCAAAACTTGCACCCCTCTGGCAGATTGTGCAGGCTGCACGCTGGGCTTTTCTGCAGAGATTTATCAGCCTGTGTTCTTGCTATCAAACTGCTTTCCTAGGAGCTCTTTAGTTTAGTGATGCCCACCTCCAAGTCTCCAAAGGCATTTCCTGAAAGCCTTGTAGGATTACTCATGACCATGAATAAAGCATGATACTGAGAAGGATGGCAAGAGATCATATTGCATGTGGCACATTATCCTGCACAGTTTTGCTAAAACTGGAAATGGCTAACAAGAAAAAAAAATTTCTGAGTTTTTTTAACCACAAGTACCTTCACAGGTGTCTCACGCCCCTAGGGAATTTTCCAGCACTGCTGCACTGACAAATCTGGGCAGTATTGAGCACAAAATCCCTATGAAGTAAAAGGAAGGACAAGATGTATCTTCCTTGTTGTCAGCTATACACTCTTGTGAAAAAAGTCCTCTTCTCAAACCAGTGGGATTCACTACTGTCAAGTGAAATGAAGAGTTTGGAAGCAGAGGGAGAAAACAACCTGAGAGAAAGTGGGAAGCAGCCAAAAAAAGTCATATGTAATCAAGGGAGGCAAACTATAGTGCTAGGGGCTTGCTGGGGTGGAAGATTTTCCAATAAGCAATGCAACAGAGCAGATTTATGATTTCACCATAAAGTTGCATGATACCATTTAATGAATTAAACATTCGCATACAGGTTCAGAGAAAATATTACTGACTGGGAGAGCATAAAAGCATTGGGACATTCTTCACATTTATTACTCATGAAAAGCTAAAGAAAGAAAGCAATCACAATAGCAATGAAACATACTTTTCCACCCACATAGCATCTGATCAAATATTCACAGATGGAATTTATATGGGGGTTATGGCAGGGTTTTTTTAAGCTGCAGTTGTAAGTCAGGTTCCAAAATCCAAATATACACATATAGTTTAGGTATTTATAGGAGACCTATTACCATAATAATTGAGCACTTCATCCTTTTTAATGTATTTATCCTCACACCATCCTTAGAAGGGAGAATGGGCTACCCCACTGCTGAGATGGGAGCTGAGGCATAAGGGAGGCTATGGGCAATAAAATACCATGGCTGCCTTCAGTTTGGATATTGTGATGCCTAGAAATTAGGCATTTGGCCACATCAGAATGCTTTAAAAAGCCAGACCTGGAAAGCTTCCTAACCTGTCAATAGGAAAGACTGCATGCCTCCTTGGATAGAACAAGGAGACTAATCTAAAATAAAATTAAATTCTCTTGAACATCACATTTTGGAGCACTGACAAAATTACAGAGTCCTTCCACCCAGCAGAATTCCAGTAAAATGCAGTTGGTAAATATATAGATTTAGAAACCAGGCGATTTTTTTTTAACTACATGATCTTTGCAGATCACAAAGATCTTTGGGTCCTAAATTCTGCATAGGTAGTCTCTGTAAAACTGTCCACCAGGAGCAGCAAATGGAAGTCCCATCAAATGAAAGGGGAAAAGTTTTGAGATGACAGTTTTGCTCTGTTGGCCTCAGTCCCGCACCATCACACCAGTGCACTCAGCTGTGCAGGGAATGGCTTTCCTCAGTTATACCCAAGTGTTTTCCACTCTGATGCCCAACCTGAACAGGTCCCTGATGAAATACATTTATAGAAGTAGCAAGATTGATATTTCTGAGGTTATTGAGCAGGATAAAATAACTCCCTTTTGAAGCTTCCAAAACTCTGTTCTTTGTTTGGACACAAGTCACTGGCATGGAAACATCTCTTGTAAGCATGTGTGATTATGACAGTGGGGCAGAGAAGCCTTGCATGCTGCGGGCTGCTTTCAAGAAGTATAATTCATCAAATAAATGAGGGTGAATATATTGTCTGAGACCCAGTATTTTTCCAACTCTTCTCACATCCCCAACTCTTAAAGATGAGCTCAGAAATGCTCAGTCTCCAATACTTAAGAAAATATTCTTGCTTTGACTGGGGTAGAGTCATTTTAGCAGTGTAATTTCACAGTGAATGGAATGGGGCTGTGCTTTGGAGGTGTTCTGCACACAGTGTTGATAGCACAGGCATGTTTTGTTACTGCTGAGCAGTGTTTATACAGACACTTTTAAAGGTCTTTTTTCTCACCCCACCCCACCAGCAAGAATGCCAGAGGTGCACAAGCAGCTGGGAGGGGTCTCAGTCAGGACAGCTGACCCTGGCTGACCCAAGGGACATTCCACACCATATAGCATCCTATAAAGCATATAAACCTGGGGAAGGAGAAGGCAGAAATATTTGGAGTGATTCTATTTGTCTTCCTTAGTTCCCATTGCAACTGATGAAGCCCTGCTTCCCTGGAGGTGCTGAACACCTGCCTGCCCAGGGAAAGTAGTGAATCAATTCCTTGTTTTGCTTTGCTGGCATGCACAGCTTTTGTTTTGCCTTCAAAGTGTCTTTATTTCAACCTTTGAGTTTTCTCCCTTTTTCTCCTCTGATATTCTCACCCATCCCACCAGGGGAGTGTGAGTGAGTGGCTCTGTGATGTTGAGTTGCTGGTTGGGATGAAACTGTGTCAGAAGGATATACGTTACCTAAATCCACTTTTACAAAAAATTAAAAGTATATTTCCATAAACTACCAAGCTCCATCTAGTTCCCAGTTACCAAATGGAAAGGAAGTTATACAGCAAAATCCTCAGAGCAGGAGGATTGAGTGCTGCACTCATTCCTCCCAAAACACACACAGGCATCTTCTTGGATCACTGCTGGCCTTGGAGCACAGAGAAGGAAGCATATCACTATGTGCCACCAGCCCTGGCTGAACTCAGCCATGGGTGACAGTGGCCTTCATCCCTCAGCTCGTCACTTCTGAGCCAGACACTGCCTGGCCCTCCCCAACACCCTGAGCCCAGCAGCAGCCTGAGCCTGGGGCTGCTTGCTCATGGCAGCCAGCAGGTTAAACAGGGCCCTCCCTCAATGACCTGTTCTGCTTCCTGGAGATGTGGCACTGCAGAGGTACAGTCACACTGTGCCCGTCCTGCTTCCCAAACCACCTCCAACCATCTCCAGGCTGGGGGATTTCAAAAGAGCAGATCAAATGGCCATAGTCCAAAAGTTACTTCACATGGAACTCAGCTTCCAGGAAAAGGAAAGGAGCAACTTTTGGGAGAAGAAGGGAAGGAAGTACTGGGGAAGGCAATTAACTCTGCTATCTGTGTTTTATCTTCCTGTTCTTATGAATCAATATCTTTTGGAACTTTGAACTATCCTACTAAAACCCTCCCATGTGTTATTTTTTCAGCAGCGTGTCTCAGCACATAATTGGTGTCATCTTAGTTGTTAATTTTTATAAACATTTCATTTGAAATGGGCAAAGAAGAAAAACCTCAGGCTCTTTTTTTGGGAAGGGTTTCATTGTTTCTAGACTGAAGTTGCAATGTATAAAAATCACTTCAGCTGGGCTTTGTCATTACTAGAAATAAAATAATGACTTAATGATTTACTATCACATGGCATTCAGCACAAAAGCAGCACTATATTAAAACCAACACAGCACATATTAAATGGATTAAAATTGAACTAGATTTCTAATAGTAACTGTATGATGTGGTTACTTGAAATAGCTGAGGATTAGACTCAATGACCCAGGAGGTCTCTTCCAGAGTTACACTCCTAAAAACAATTGTTAATAGGAAATCATCATCAAAGGGGGGCATTTTTTGTGCATCCTACAGAGATCTCCTTTTGTCAAAAGTTGTTCAACATCTTTAGCCAGGATGGTGAAGTTTTCAGAGGACACAAACACTTAGAGAACAGTCAACAATAATGGGAACGGGCCACAGCCCTCAAAGCTTAGCTGACACCATTATCCCCAACATTGCCCTGCAGTAAACCACATTATTTCTACATCTAAAAGAGCCACTCTAAAAGCATATTCAGGAGCAGGTACTCAGATTCCTGTATACTATCCTGTAAAACAGAAGATACAGTGCTTGGATGTACAAAGAGCATGTTGAGCCAAATGGGATGTTGTTATTACCTCAGCACACAGTGCTGGTGAGTCCATTATTCAAATAACATGCAGAGTCCAAGGAGGAAGCTGAATTACTGGAAAGTGATCTTAAAAAGGCTATAGCAATAATTCTATGTCTGGAAATTCTGCCTTAAAACAAAAGATGTAAGAAGCTCAGCCTCTTTAACTTCTCTTAGAAAAAAATGAGAAGCAATGGAATCAGTCTGTATTTGGGACTGGAAAATATTTCTGACAATAAAAAGTTGCTCAGTTTAGGAGACAAAAGGCATGCAATGTCTGACCAGCTAGAGTTTGAAATCACACAGGTGAGATAAAATGTACATTTTTATATATACTGATGATGAGTTCAGATAATCACTGAAATAATAAATTTCCTGAATACCCAGGAAAGCAGTAGATTTGCAAATCTCATGACATCTGAAAGGCCAGTTTGTCTTCCATAGTGCCATGACCTGGCTGAAGGAAGTATTCACCTTGATGTGGGGATGATCAGGGCCCTTGCTGAGAAGAAAACAGCATGGCAGATCAAAGCCTCCTTACTGGTTTTAAAATCTGTGAAGAAAGATAATCTGCCCACTTTTATGAACCATCCCATACTACTCTTGGTCATCGTGTAGAATGTCTCAGGAATCTCTCCATCCAAAAAAAACCCTTTTAGTTTGACTTCAGTGAATCACCTTTTAGGCTTTTATTCTTTCTAAACGTTTCTATTCTTTGAATTCTGTTTTCATATCTCCTTTTAATCCAATGATTCTTACTTGCCTTCCCATAAAGTTGTCATTTCCTTCAGATGCTCAGACTGATGAAAGGGCCATACTGAAATAAAAACTAAATGAGGTGAAAATATATCCCATAAAAACCCCTATTAAGGACTTTACGGAGAGATTTCCTACTCCTCTGGCTCAGATAGTCATATTTTATTCCTTCTAGGAAACAGAAAACCCTTAATCCCAGAAGAATGCAGCCAGAATCAAAGAGCAAGAGGAGGCATTAAGTTGCAAGAAGAGGAGGGGGGAAAGAAAGAAGAATTTTATAGTCAGCCCTTCAACACAATGTGAATGAATGGGCTTTCACCAGAACTACTGCACGGATCACAGGCACCGAGCAGAGAAAAATATGATAAACTGGAAATCTACACAAAGTCCACGGTCAGATAGCAGTGGGTTAACATCCTGCAATAGGCTGTTGAGTGCTTAATGAGCCAGACGCCGTTAGGAAAAATGTCCATTAGAGGGAAAGAACAGAGCGAGAAGAAAGGCATGAAATGCTTGTGTATGGTCGTGATTAATTAAGAAATTGAGGGAAACGGTAAATTTGATAGCTTCTCATCCCTTACACAAGAAACTGATTCTTCTTCAGAGCCAAATATATTCTGTCCCCAGCCACCCCTCAGGTTATTGCTTCCCCTGCCTGGTTTGTTCCTTTGTTTGTTTATTCCCAGTGTGTGTGTGAGTGGGTGTTAATTCTTTTGTGTTGCCATTTGGTCAGTGATCACACAAGATCAGAATCAGTGCAATATAACATCCTAGGTTATGGAAAGTAGTATTTTGTGAAAGGTGGCTGGTATAATTGTCTCATCCTTTTTTCAGTCTGCTCAAGCAGTTACATGGCTTTGTGCGTTATTTAATTTCCAATTTTGATCAAGGTATCCTATGTGTTTTGGGTTTTGTTGTTATATATTCATTCACAGGATATAAATAAACTTCTTTCAGTTACACGCTTCTGATAATTTCAATTTGGTAATAGACAAAGGTTAAACCTGCATCTGCGTTTTAGTGAATCAATAGAACATTAAATGATAAATACAGATTTTCTGGACATTTTTATATGTTTCTGGAATAAACCCTGCCAGAACTTCTAGCACCTTCTACTCAAGCCATGTCATGGACTGAGAAATTCAACCACGACTGGGGCTTCTATAATGTCAATTATTTTTCCCTGAAAAGGAGTTGTCGCTTTTTTGCAATTTTTCTTGTCTTAATTGTTGTCAAACTGCTTCTAAGAGATGAACACATGGAATTCATTGAGCATACAACAAAACCCACATTCAATTAGATATTGACGATCTTGAGGGATAACAGCAATAAAATGTGGCCAAGAGGAAAAACGGTTCACGAGTTCTGGTCACCCGAGCGCTGTGGGCAGAGGGGAATGTTGCATAAGCAAAACAACAATGAGGCCAGCGTAGGGAACCACATTGTCTTCTCCACACCCCACCACCACAGCACTGTTCCTGGAACCAGCCCTGCTGCTTGTGAGAAAGCCTCTTTGAAAATCAAATCCCCAATTTTTCAAATCACTTTTTGCCATGTGGGACAAAGATTCATCTTTGAGCCTGGCCAGTTCTGGAGTTCTTGACTATAAGTACGGTGTGTTTTCTCACTCACACTCATCACAGCAGACAGAGGTCAGCAAAGTGAGATGTCATCTGTTGAGCAGTTCTTTAGGAAACCATGCATTTTGCCCATGACAGGGACTAGTCCTGAGCAGATCACCAAGTCAAAACTTCTAGTGTACCCCTTCTGTTGTCCATCTTCAGCTGTTTATCTAGTCTGAGTTGTTTGTCTGGACTCCATCCAGTCAGAGAAGAAGGATTCATCTTAGCATAACTCATTCTCCCAGCAGAGGTGTCCCAGGTTGATGCCTGTCTTGCTCTATTGATGACATATACACCAAATGTGAGATGGACATGATAGATGGACTGAACTCCATCCATATTTCTCACTTCAGAAGGCACTTATCAATGGGGGTGACAGCGAGCCTACTGGAATCCTCTTTATTGACTTGGCTTTGAACCCACTTAGCACAAGCTAAGGCCATGGAGAAAGATCCATATTTTCTGTGAGCCATGTATCCTTCCCTGCCTTCAATGGTTATTGAAGGGGTCTAAAGCAGTCAGGCTCCTAAATGGGACACCTCACTTGAATGGCTGCAGTGAGGTGGCCTAAATCTCTGCTTTCCTGATGTCCTCTGCAGTTTTTTCTTTGCAGTACTGGGACCTGTAATCTGTACAGATTCTACAGAACACATCCTGATCGCAGCCCCAGCCCTTTGCCTGCTTTTGCAAAGATACATTCTCCCACCAAAAGCTGAAATAGCACAGGCAGTCATCAGGACTGTCACTCAAACTCATACCTTAAAGCTCCAAGTGTACTTTCTTCTTTATTCTCCTCCTTCTGCTCACATTCAAACCCTTCCTCTCCTCTGACCTTTTCTAAGTCTATACATCATGAACTTTCTGTGCCACACTCATTCCCACTCTCTCCTTTACAATGGCTATAGGAGTTTATATCAAAGATTTCAGTCCTGTTGTACTGTGGTCTGAGCCACAAGAGAGTCATAGGTCATAATCTGTGTAAAATACCCCCCTTTCCTAGAATTCACTCCCACTTTCCGCATTTGTTCACAGAGAATCTTCTTTGGGAAAATATAAATAATTTCCCTTTTGACCATTCTGACCATTCTCTGCCACGGTTGATAAAACCTACTAATTTCCTTCCTTTCCTTTCATGATACACCATGTCTGGGCCAAAGCAAGTTGCACCCAGAGGAAAGGTCTCTTTGAAACAGCTGAGAACAGCCCTCACATAATCTGCCATTATTCATTACTTGCTTTATCAACTCAGGAACAGGATGACTTCATCCTCAGTGTGTTTTGGGGCACTGGTTTTGGTCTGGTTTGGGGATGAAAGCATGGTCTAGTTACAAGCAATGGTAAGTTCCACCCAAAATGTCTTTTCTCTCAAGGTTGTGACCAGACCTGGTCTTTGGGAGTTTTGCATATGTCTATCATGGCTCCAGCATTCATCTCCAAAATAAATGACTCATCTGAAGCTGTCATCTACCAGAAAAGATTTTTTCATTTCCATGTACTTTAGCACTGGTTGTACAGGATGAGGATATACTGTTCACTGACATTCTGATTTCACACATCTCTCCATTGTGCGGCCTGCATGGATCCAAGTCATAAAGCTGAAAGACTTCAGGGATATTTCCCTGAAGGATGTGTGTGAGTGAAATCCATTTGCCTGCTGCAGACACATCTTTGGAACCAGCAATGCCTTCCCATCCTGCTCCCCAGAGGCAAACTATGGTCTCTCCACCGCCCCACTCCACAAACCTGGGACATTGCCAAGGATATCTGCAGCCAAATGAGGGGAATGCAGTTTCCTACCACAAGACACAGAGCTGCCAGTGCAGATGTTTAATGTGTACTCTTCTCAGCAGATCTGTGCTAAATAGGGAAGCACTACCCAGTTCACATGGAAGAACTGATGTGAGCCTTCATCCACAAGTCAAACTGCAACTGGTCTGAAAAGCAGGGGGAAATGTGGGCCAGGGGCAAATACCCTGGCACTGGACACAGCTTTGTGTTCCTCCAGTGCTAGCATTGCTCATACTTACACCAAGCTGCATAAGCCACCTCAAAGGGTGTCTTAAAACCAATGCTAAAGCATTACAGAGCAAGAATGATGTGGGGGATATCTGAACCATGCACTGGAGCTGCTTCTGTCCACAGCCATAGATTTGAGACACCATCAGTGGTTTGCTCACACATGCAAGGTACCAGCAACACGTCCTGCAGCAAGGTTAGAATTCACATTCCTGAGATGGGCTCCACAATTCAGCATCTCCCTCTTTTAAAGCAATCCTAGAGGTAAGCATTGCTCACACTGTTTGCAGCACATATCCCTGTATTTAAATTCACTCACTGAGATGCATGGCTGCCTCTTTTGGTCATGCACAATGCCTGTGAGTTCATGTGACACCTGTAACTTATAAAGGAACATTTTCTAAGCTGTTGTGATATTCACGTGTTTGATGAGCTCAAACAACCTCTGCTCATTTATTCATACTAATCTCAGTTTGAGGCTCCAAATTTCTGGTCACAGAATACAATTACTCACAAAAAAGCACATCAAGAAACCAGGAAGAGCCCAGACTTATTTATAGCTTAGCAAATCAGTTAGAAATGGAATCTTTTTCTTTTCAGGTGTCCAAATCATATGATTTCACCTTTTCTACATATTCAGTCTCATGCCATGAGACAACTTTTCAGAGAGTATCAGGTAATGTGTTAGGTTCATATGGGTATAGCTGACATCAACATTGTTGGCCTCTGTAGAGAGTTTGGACATTAAAAACAAGGAACAAATGTCATAAAGCACCCCAGCTAAATCCATTGAAGACTCATTTATCATATACTTTATAAACATTGAAGCAAGTTTTCTGAAGCATACAAAAATCTACATATTAAGATCTGCTGTGAACGAAGGTTTTTTTGACATCCTTACAATTTGGGCTTGTGCAATCACTCTTTCTTGCAGAGCAGATACTTAATTCCTATTCCAGTGCCTGCTCATGCTGAGGAACCAGCATTTCTTCTCATTATTTTTGTGTTGTTTTTCATCATGCATCAAGTTTTAGAGATTGATCTTTCACTATCACACTCCCTGACCACCATTATGGTCTATGCATAGAGAGTAGATCTAAAATTGTTCTGAAGCATAGAAATTGTCCTTCTGCATAGAAATTGTCCTTCTGCCATCATTCCTCATCCTTTTCCCACCAGCACTGGATGCAAAGCACAATGCAAATAATTAATATGCTTGCCTTCCTTTGGATTGACTGATAAAATGGAATCAGACAAATGAATTTTTGGTCCCCACTGATCTTTGAGTGCACTGTGTTATGACAGGGTGTGAGATGACATGTCATATAATGTATAGTGTCACACTCTCCCACTATTTGATGCCATTTAATGTAATGCATCCTGGCATGCCATGAAGGGATGACACAAAATGAGAAAGAAGCCAAACTGGAAATACCAATTACCCACTCTTAACCCTGAGGCAACAGGGGGGAAATATGCCTGTGTCTGGGTGACCCTTGCTCTGCTTATTGCCTAAGCCTCATCATTCAGGGAGTTTGTTTTGGGTACTCCTCAGTCCGAGGTCATTACCAACCATTCCAATGGTCAAAGTGTCTGTAACCCTGCACTTCATTGGGAATCCAGGAGAAGCAGCAGAGAAATCAACTGAAAAAAAATTGTAAATTGCTGTTCCCACAGTGTCAAGTTGAGCTGATATTTTTTGTCTAATGAGCTGCAAAGCCACAGGGTATAAGGAATAAAGAAAAGGCAGGAGAGGGCAGGGAGAAGGGAAAGTGTGCTGGCAGGCAGGCTGAGTCAAAGCATCCAAGGACTGCACAGACAGACAGGGTCAAGGCTTGTGAGCTGCCTAGCAGAGTGGAAACAAGCAGGATGGAGGAATAACACACCCTCTTCTGCTGCAGGCCAGTCCTGGAGAAGGTTGCTCTCCCAGCATACCCTGAGAAGCTCACTGTCACCTTTCCCTCCTTTGGAAATCACTTCTGACCTACCAAAACCTGCTCAGGCATTTGCTGCCTAAACTGGTCTCCTCAAAAGTTCTAAATAAAAGCTTTGCTCCCTCTTTGACCCCTCAAGTTCTGAATGAGGGCACACTTTCACACCTGGGAATGTTGGCAGAGTGGAGGGAAGCCAAACCACCCAGCAGAGAGGCAGGGATGATCCCATGGGATCCCACGTCTCTCTGCTGCCCCAGAACACCTGTGGGCAGGAATTAAAGTGCCAAAATACTCCTGGCTAGTGGCACAAACAGGTAACAGAGTGATGGTTTCATGATAACTGAGTTTAATACCGCAGACAAGGCAGGAGTCAACAAGGTTTCAGCAGTTTCCTTCTCACCTTCCAGCTGCACATCTTCTTTCACCCTCACTACACACCTCTCAAAGCAGCAATTTCCACCCACTTGCCTAGGCCTCAAATTTCAAATTCATCATACCAGGAATGAGTTCAAATCAAGGAGACAGCTTCCACTTGATCTAAATCTGCTGTACCTTGTTTCATAAGTCTGTATGAGGCTGTGCTCTCCAAATACTCCTTTGCCAATCTCAGTGGCCAGCCATTTCTCATTGCAGAAGTCTTTTTGCCCCCATAACATGTTCTTGTAACCCAATAGCAGTGCAGCCCCACTGCCTGTTTCTTCAAGCATCAGTGTGAATACCTACATATGCCTCACCAACATTTGCTCATCATTTTCCCAAAACTCATTAGGATGGGTTGGCTGAAGACACTTGGTTCTTCAGACTTTTAAATGGGATTAAAGGAAGGCAAGCATTTTGACAATATACAAAACACTTCTCCTACAAATCCTGCCCTCAACATGCTCTTTGTTTAAACTACTAAAATAAAATTTGAATTTTTGAGCTTATTCATAATTTTCTTTAAAAAAAACATACATCACAAAGCACACAAATAAACAAAAAATCCACAGAACAATTCAAACCAAAATTACACCTCCATTCATAATGTCATAAATATACATGCCTTCTAAATATCTGGCAGAGGCTGCCTTGGTCTGTTCCCACTCAGGCTGGCAACCGTCTCAAAAAAATTGATAGTATATTTTCATGTATTTCTTCCATGATTGAAAAAAAACATTATCCTAGCTATTGAAAAATATTTCAGCAATATTGTGAGAAAGATGTGGAAATGCTCCAGAGCACAATGGACACATCTGCTCATATCAATTAACAGTTAGCAACTATGAATATGAAATGATGGATATAAGGAAAAATTACATATTTTTCACAAAATTGAGAGATTCCTCCTGTCAAAGCTGAAGGAAGTCTAGATTTATCAAAATAAGAATTAGTTTTGTTGAGCTGTAGTATAGTGTTGTTTATTTTATCTAATTCATTTGAAGTTCTATTTAAACATAAGTTCCCTTTTTGAAAGACAAAAAGCCCAGCCAGTCTCCAACAGAGTGGCAAAACTGAACAAATTGCAAAATCACACAGTGCAATTGTGAGAAGTGCTAAAAGGATGCAATGAAATTCCAACCGATGGAATACTGAAAACGAACCAAACAAAATTCAATATCCAGACATCTAAAACTGTTGTTCCAAATCAATGTGGCAACTGCAGAGTTTAAGTGAGGTTTCTGTGTGAGGTCCTGAACAAATGACTGTGAGCAGGAATTTGGTCGTGAAACGCTCTAAGTTCAGACAGAGACACAGAATAACCCCCATGAATGATGTGGCTCAAAGCTAAAGGGTTTTTCAGACCTGGTGATGACAGAGGTGTGCTATTTGAAACACCATATATTCAACACCTGTTCAATCCTTGAAACAGTTTTACACAGAATCAAAGTACCTTTAGGACCTCAATGGAGGCTGATAGAGAAATCAGGAAGAAGATCAGGCAGCCTTGAGGTAATCAGCAAGATTCTCCTTCAGCTGAGACAGAGTATGGAGCTGAGCTGGTGCTCCTGGCCGCTGGAAAGCTGCATCCCTGCAGCAAGTGATAAAAAACATTATTCAACTCTGTCCCACTTCTGACTCCTCAGCCTGTAGCCCACCTGTGGAAAACACCAGCACAGCCCAGCAATCAGTGCTTTTCTGTCAAAGTTTGGGTGCATCTGTAGAAATGTGTCTGTACTGACATATACACACATGAACAGCTCTCTAGAATATATTGGTGAAACAAGCCTCATCTACTTCCCAATGCATGTTTAATATATTTATGAGTATTTCTAGTTAATTTTTCTTTTTGATTCCAGACCTGCCTATGCTGTGATCCTCCTACAGTTAAAATAACACAGAGTTCAAGACTTAGATTTCTCACCTTATAGACTATTAAATATACAGTTAAACCTTAAAGGACAGGCACTACAAGAACAAGAATATAAAGTCAGAAAAGATCCCATAGGAGCCTCTCAATTATTTTAATTCCTTATTTTATTGCAGAAAAACTTTATGTGTTTGAGTCATTCCAGTCTCAACAAATTGGTAACTTAGGTAAGGAAAAAGATGTCCCGTTTGGATAGTGACCAAAATTTCAGTCCTGTCAATGACTACATTTCTGTTGTTAGAGATCTGTTGGTGCTGTGTGAATCTAATACTCCGCTATACAAAGGTCAAGCATAAAAGCAAAGAAAAGGCATTAGCTGGTTAGTTGATAAACCTATGAGCATTATAATATCTTGGAAATTACTCTTATGAGCCTCTTTTCGTCTATTTCAGCACTTGATCAGTTGACACAGAAAAGACTCACCAATATCCAGCCCAAAAAACTACAGTGGGCTCTGCAGAAGCACTTCCCATGAGAGATCCACTGAGCTTTGCTCACAGTGTGCATTGAGTGGGAAGGAGATGCCAAATGTGGTCTCAGTGTCTGTGGCCAGAACAGCTCCCAGCAGAGCACAGCACCTGTGTTTGTGCCAGCCCTGCTGGGGGCTCCAGCAGAAGGGAACACACAAGTTAGAGCAGGAGACCCAGAGTCCTAACTAAAGATTTTTAACAAGTCTGAAGTTCTGTGTCACTAACCCACTATGTGCTTCCAGGTATTCTGTTGGTAGAAAATTCCAGAAAGCCTTGGATTTCTTTTTAATCAACTAATAATCCTTATGGTTTAAATCAGGAACACCTGTAGAAGACATTATGTCACCCATACACCAGACATTACAGCAGAAATGGTCTAAGACACTTGATCAGGAAAATCTTATCCCAAAGTTTATGTTTCTTTCTAACTTGGTTCCTTAAAAAAATCAGGCTTAGGATACTGATGGTATCCTGATACTGATGGCTTCTGTCAGACAATCCTTCACCAATAACTTGAAGATGTGAATCCCCATCAACTGAATGTGGCAAAGGAACAGCAACATCAGAGAGGCTGCATCCCTACAGGATTTCTGGATACTGGTAACTGATGGGACAGGGCTTGTTATTGACAGCAAGGCGGATGTGCAGGAATTTATTTGACCAAGAATCCATAGAAATGGTATCTCTCATGTTGGCCAATAGACAAACACATAAGAAACAAGATTTCTGAGGTTCTACTTCCCTCCCTCCATCAGGCAGTAGACTATAATTAGAAAGACCAAGAGTCAAACTCCTTGTGTTAACCCAAAACAGAACATCTCCCTTTACAACTAAATTTTATAAACAGAGGAAAAACAAGATCAAGATGCTAAGGCCCTTATTCACAATGACAAGCAGCTGTTAAGATATGACTTTATGTGACACTTCAGCTCATTCACAGCTGACTGAAGGGAATTGTGCATCCTCTGGAAAAAGGTATTACTCAATATTCAATGAAGTATCAGGTGCTAACCCATAAACTATGCCATCCTCTTCATGAGGTTTATATGGGTATAAATTTACAATAGTTCCAAATGAAGTCTTGAGTATTGTAGCTATCAGATTTAATAATTCTACATGGAGTCCTATTACTTACCATCAGAAGCATTTTTATTTCAGGACAGTAAACAACCAATCCTTATCTGGGTAATTATCACTGAAAGAACAAATTATACAATGCAAGTTAAGAAACAGTAGACATAAAATATTATAATTCAAGGCAATATTTCTGTAGATATTCCCACCTGAATAATTTGCAGCACCATCTCTGTCCCTCAGGGGTTTAACAGACAGGGTACATGTACCACTCTCTGATCCTATTTTGCAAAATTGATGACTTAGTCAAGAAATACAAGTGATGGAAATTGAAAGACTCTGGAAAAAGTGATGAAACTAAGCCAAAAAGAACGTTCAATACTCTGTTAAGATTGCCTAATTATAGTCTCCTAAGAGAATGATCTTCCTTACACTCACAGAGGATTTGGGGAAATCACCTACTTCAGTATTCATTATACAGACAAACCTGATTAAAGGTTTTGTGGTTGGATTGCTGTTTTCACTTTCACTGAAATCTTGGGAACCAGTCTGAGAAATGATGTTGTAATATTCCAGGAAGAAATAAAAGAAGTAGGGAGTCCTTCTCTTTTCATCCCCTGCAAAGCAACTCACAAATTATATCACAAAAGATTGAACCCTGAATCCTGGGGATCTGTGGTCAGCTTTGGCAGGCATTTTCCCACCTTTCTCTACAGAGATTTTGGCAGCATTTTGAGAAGTCAGAAAATGTAATCTGCTTTTCAGCTGACATAAAATGTAATCAGATTATGCCAGGAAAACCCCAGAAAAAGCAGCTGAAAGAAACCAAAGATCCAGAGGAGCAAAATCCAAACAGATCAGCTGTGAGGTTCTCCTCGCTTCACTAAGGCACCTGCAGAAGAAAGATTTGTGAGAGAGTGAATGACTGGAAGCTTTGCTATACAATGGACCTTCTGATATTGTTAGGAAAAAGATAATTAGATAGGAGTAGAGGAATCCTCTGAAGCACACAGAGTTCAGGTGACAGAGGAGAAAAAAATTCAACAACAAAAAACATCTTTGTTTTAAAATAATTCTTTCAGCGTGAGCTAAGCATTAGCGTGGCTTTGTGTTCTGTTTATTATTTGTACATCAGTAGGACAGAGATCTCCAAGAACAAAGTTTTTTGTGTTAGATTCCTCACACTATCTTTCTAGATGAACATGACAAATATGGGGACAAAATAAGCAGCATAATTTTCTGCATGAGAAACTAAAAAGAAATTAAAAAACATCCCTGAGGACATTGCAGAAATCAGTATCAAGGCACTCACGATCCCAGCTCCTTGGTCACAGTTGCTAGCAAATGACTGCTGACACAGGAATCACTTGACCTGGCACATTAACCACATGTTAACCCTCCCTGCTACAACACCCTCTTATTCTCCTCAAGTGTTTGTAGAAAATGGAAATTAAAGTACATTACAGAACACTTTTAAAAATCTGATTTTTTTTTTATTGTGAACATTAAAAATGAAAAAAAATTAAGAAAAGGTGCCACTTAGTTGTAGCAAAAGCCACTTAAGCATGATCTCAGACACTTTCTTATTCTTGACCCTAAGATCCCTGATTCCCTATTGACTGTGGGCTCTTCAGGTGCTCACCAATTATTCCTGCTTATTCCAAACACTTCCACCTCTTACCTAAAGTCTGAGGGATCTGTCTACTATTTTCAGATGACTGGTGCAGTGTCTGGACTGGCTGGGCTGAAGTAAACAAGCAGAATCACACCCTTGATATATACTTTTCAAAAGGCAGTAAAAGATCATCATGAGGACAGCCAAGCATCAGAACAGAGAAGTTTTGGTCTCTCCATCCTTGAAGGATTTGAAAGCCCCATGGGATGAAGCTCCAGTGTCACAACTGATCCTTCTTTGAGTATGAAGCTGGGCAAAAAAAAATTTCTATGGTCTTTTCCAACCTGGATTTATCCCATGAACTTATGATCTCAGTGACCTTATGATCTCAGCCGACTTGGGAGTGGATTCTTAATTCAAAGATGTCCCAAATTCTGTAATATGATTCAGTTAAAATATTGTCTCACTGGAAGAAACAGAAATAGTAGCATCTCTTTTATCCACATGTATTTGATACTAAACAAAAGCTTCATTTGTGTCATTGATACCTGCATTGGTGTTTCCAACAGCAGTCAGAAAGGCTCAGGTGATTTCCTAGAATTATCCAGGAAATCTGAGAGCAGTGTGATGGATGAGTTATTGAAACTTGATCTCCTGGCCCATCCTGGATCCTGTGCTCCCTTCTCTGCCTCTCTGAGTAACAACTCACACACCCAGCAAGCACCACCAGGCTCAGCCTGTGCGTGGTCTCAGATGAAATACATTGAATTTGCTGAACAAACTGCAAAATGCATGGGTACTAGGGGCAGAATCTTTTCAATGAGCAGTAGGAGCTGGGCAAGGCAATAGGATGCAAACTCAGAACTGTGTCTGTGTCTTACCTAATGTCACTCAAGGTAGACAGACTTTGTCCTCTATCCATGGTTTTTTTCAAAAATACCTGTTTAAAAGGGTCCCACGTTTTAACTAGGCATATTCATTAATATTCAACACATACCAGGACCATTTCAAAGTTCCTAATCTACAAAATTATTTTTCTTGCTTCTTACTGGAAATTTACATGTCATATTGTTCCAGATGCAGGATATTATTTCATTCTGAAAACTCTGATTCAGGTGTGACCATCTTCCCGAAATTATGTGCCCCTGTTGCATGACACATTTGATTGATGCAGTGTTTGCTGTATAAAGTGCTATGAGCACATTGTGACACAAGAGTTTATAGGATACACTCTGATTGGGCTCATTACTTACACTGTTGGTTGGTGACTCCCAAAGTGACTCAAATCCATTCA
The DNA here is from genome assembly GCF_047830755.1 of Zonotrichia albicollis. NCBI lineage: Eukaryota > Metazoa > Chordata > Aves > Passeriformes > Passerellidae > Zonotrichia > Zonotrichia albicollis. The sequence goes on from NC_133819.1 coordinate 145,260,320, forward strand.
CACAACTTTGTGTGTGAATATTTGCTGAAATGTGCAACTGCCAGCACAGTTTTAGCCTGCTGTAGAATCATTCTACAGAAGATTAAAAGAGAGAACATGAGCTACCACTGTGACAATCTTGAGGTTTGCCATTTCACAGAAGCCAGTAGCTCTATCAGGTACTAATATCATCAAGAGCTTGGTGCACACAGTTGAGAAACAGTGGTTTCATTAGTTATCACTGATCAGCTGAATTCTGGAGACTGTCCAGAGGATTGCATATCTCCAGATATGTGGAAATATAATGCAACTTTAATGCTCTTTATCGAAGTTTGAGATAAAAGACTTGACCTCATTGCCAGGACAAGGGCATGTGCTCTGGGGCTTGCAAAGAGCTACATTAGCCCAGCCTATATGTAGCCATGATATTTTCTGAAAAATCCTTTCCTTAGGATTTTTCCTCCTGAGAAGCCTCAGGAACAAAATGTAAATAAACAATGGTTATCTGCTGCTGTGGAATGCAACAGGTGAATCTGTGATTGGTCTCATGTGGTTGTTTCTAATTAATGGCCAATCACAGTCAGCTGGCTCGGACTCTGTCTGAGACACAAGCCTTTGTTATCATTCTTTCTTTTTCTATTCTTAGCTAGCCTTCTGATGAAATACTTTCTTCTATTTTTTAGTGTAGTTTTAATATAATATATATCATAAAATAATAAATCAAACCTTCTGAAACATGGAATCAGATCCTCGTCTCTTCCCTCATCCTCAGACCCCTGTGAACACAGTCACACCCCTATATTTCAGTGGGTTTAATTGCCACATCTCTGAGATGCCTGAGATCCCTGTGTGCTGCAGGGATCTAGATCTCCACAGCTTCCATCATAACTGTGCAAAACTACAAATACCACCTGTGAGTTTATACAAACAGCAAAGAAACATGGAAACATAAAGATATTGGAAGAAAAACCTATGACATTCCAATAAAATCATATTGAGAAACTGCTCAAGGCTAATGATGGAGTACAGTCAAGGATCTGCAAAGGTGTAGCAGCAATTAGAGGCACCAGGCTTTCTGCTCCCCTGAGCATCAGAAAACACATCAGATATGCAGCAACAGTTGTGTAATAGGAAGCAATAATATCCTGCAATTTCCACAGCAGCATATTATGTAATGAACACATTGATATGGAGCAGACCAGTGACCAAGCCACAGGAGGATGGGACACCAGCAAGCAGATTTACAACTCTTGAAACAAAAAATTTAAAAAGAGGAAGAAAAGAAGAAAAGGTGTCAGCTCCAATACCATGTTTTTTCAACTAGAAATCTTCCAGGAGCCCTACAAACATTGTGCAACATGGTTCCACAGAGCCCCAAGAAGGATGCTGAATGGGTACAAGAGCCTCTATTTTGTATTAGTGTAAAACAAGGGGAGGGTGAGAAGTTGTAAGGTAATACAACGAGACTGTAGGAATTTGGATTCCTGTGTCAGCCCCAAGAGAAATACACAAGGTGAAATTAGGAAAGCCACTTTGGGCCAAAATTCAAAAGTATCTTAAGAAATTAATCTTCCCATAGAAAACTTTAAATACTCTGTAACTGGAGATTATTGGTTTTATGGGAAGTTAGCATGAAATTTCTCAGGAATCTTTGGGGGAAAAAAAACAACTGGCACCTCTTGAACCTGACAATGGTGATTAACCCTGAAGATTATACATGTGCTTCATGTTATACATCTACCAGTGTCTAAACTTGAGCTAAAATCTCTCTCTGAACCACTAGAGTTGTTAATATTTTCTTCTCATGCTTTCTCATGTTTAGGAGTTTTATGGAGCAAAGACAGTAAAAAACCTACATTTTATTGGCTGACAGAGCCCCTTGGGAGGAACTTCTGGAATAGCAAAGGAATCCAGGAAGGCTGGACATGGTTCAAGAAGGAAATTTTAAAGGAGCATAATTAGGCTATCACCCTGTGCCAAAAGATGAGCCAGTGGGGGAGACTGGCCTGACTGAACAAAGAGATTTGTCAGGGGCTTAGGAAAAAAGGAGAGTTTATGGCATTTGCAATAAGGGGCAGGCAGCTCAGGAGAACTACAAGGATGTCATGAAGTTATGCAAGGAGAAAATTAGAAGAGCCAAAGCACAATTAGAATTTAATCTGGCTACTGTTGTACAAGACAATTAAAAATGTTTATGTAAATACAATAACAAAAGAGGGTTGAAGGCAAACCTCCATCCTTTATTGGATGAGGGAGGAAACATAGTGACAAAGGATAAGGCTGAGGTTCTTAACACCATCTTTCTCTGAGTCTTTGGGATGCCAGCTGTTCTCAGCCCCTTGCTCTGGAAGACAGGGACAGGCAGGAGAATGAAGCCCCCACGAGCTGCTCCAGCACTTGGACACACACAGGTCCTGGGGCTGGATGGCATCCACCCAGGAGTGCTGGGGGAGCTGTGGGAGAGCTGACCAAGCCACTCTCTATCATCTATCAGCAGTCCTGGCTCAGTGGGGAGGTCAGCAAATACAAACACCCGTCTATGAGAATGGCCGGAAGGAGGATCTGGGGAGCTGCAGTGCTGTCAGCCTGAGCTCAGTGCTCAGGACAGCTACAGAGCTGATGGCCTTAAACAGCACATGCAGGATGAGCGCCATAAACAGCACATGCAGGATAATCAGGGGATCAGGCCCAGCCAGAAAGGTTTATTGAAGGCAGCTCCAGCTTGATCAATGTGTTCTCCTTCTGTGCCAAGGACACCAGCTTGGAGGATCAGAGAAAGGCTGGATGTGTCCACCTGGACTTTAGAAAATCTTTTGACACCATTTTCCACAGTATTCTCCTGGAGAAACTGGCTTGCCATGGCTTGGGCAGGTGCACTGGGTAAAACCTGGCTGGATGGTCAGGCCCAGAGAGGGATGGTGAGTGGGGATAAATCCAGATGATGGTCAGGCACCAGTGGTGCTCCCCAGGGCTCAGTTTTGGGGATAATTCTATTTAATATTTTTATCAATGACCTGGATGAGGGGGTCAAGGGCACTCTCAGTCAGTTTGCAGATGAAAACAAGTTGGATGGGAGTGTTGATCTGTTGGAGGGAAGGAAGGATCTGCAGAGGGATCTGAGTAGCTTACATTGATAGTTTGTAACAGCAAACCTATAAGTAATTACTAATAATATAATTATAAGAGGCAATAGTAAAAAGTAATCTTTAGAGGGACAAACTCAACTATGATTATGCTCCAGCTCAGGCCATCACAGCTTTCCTAAGGTGAAGGAGGGCCTGATTCAAACCAGGGTTAAGGTTCATCCATGTCCACTTAACTCCCTGGGATAGGAACCCTTCCCAGGACATACCATAGAAAGCCACAATCTTTGTAACCTCTACCTTGCATTTACAGTTTACTGTGACTGATAAACACACGAAAGGGTCATGGGACTTCTTCTAGGAAAATCAATTGAAACTTTGCACAAACATCAAGGAAACCACCTGTGGCCCAAGTGAAAAGCTGTCATTATCCCTGTGGGCTTTTTTTTTTTCAGCAGTGAAGACTACACTCAGGGCATGATGAACAAAAATATCAGCATATTAGTATCTGTTCAGAAATGGCAGCACTGGGCTTTACAAGTGACAGACTGAATGCAACAAGTCTTTAATTCCAGCAGGCAGTTTCCTTCCAGAGTCCCAAAGGTTGTGTGGACTAGGAGACAATTGTTTTTATATTCAGTCTGCAGAGTCATGACTCTGGGGAGATTTCTTTGTTTCACCTTAAAGACTTTGGAACATTAAATTTTATAGACAAAAATTCACATCTCCTTCCAGACTTCTAAGACAGGTGATCTGACCTCTTTTCAGCCTCATTAGACTCTCTAAATAATTGCAAGCAAACAATTAGACCCCCTGAATGAGAAAAGCAGGCAGACTGAGAAAGTAGGATGCACTCTTAATTGGCACATCCATGCACCACTGAGTATTGCTTGGCTCGTTGCTGCTGTGTGATTTAAAAGAGTGGTCTGTGCTTCCCCCTGGGTCTGATGGCAATGTGACAAGGGACTTTAAAATGCATCCATATGGGAAACATAATAAAGTAAAAATCCTGGGGAGAAACCAAGGGAGCAGCTGTATATTTATAGTAGGTTTTGTGTAAACAGTGCAAAAACACAGCTCTACCAAAGTTTGAGGTTGGGGCAAAATTGTCGTAAAGGTGTATTTGGATAAAAATTCATGGCTTAAAAGTGACAGAACCTGTGGATGTTTGGACTCACTGAAAATCATGCAATTATTGAATTATTTGGGTTGGAAGTGATATTTAAAGATCATTTAGTCCTACTTGCCTGCCATGGACAAGGACATCTTCCACTAGATTAGGTTGCTCAAAGCCCTGTCCAACCAGACCTTAAATACTTCCAGAAAAACAAAACCTAAATGTCTCAAATAGGGAACCTAAAATGGAGGAATAAAAATCCTGAGACTCCTTTAATAGAAACACAGATAGTTCATTGCTTGGAATCTGACATACCCACAGGATTTGCACAATTAACTGAAATCCAGGATTCTGTAAGTGTTCTCAATTTAGGCCAGAAATGTTTCTGTAGCCATGCTTCACTCCCATGTCATACATAGCTCAGGAGGTGAAAATGAAGGCAGCACTGTGCCAGTTCTTGATTTCTTCTGTTCTTCATTTCTTCTGATCTCCAAATCATTCATCACATTCTTGGAAGGAACAAAAATAGCATAAAGAAGTGGCACCTGAGTGGTCAAGAAGAACTGTGTGAAAGGGAGTCTTGGCAGTGACACATGGCCATACTGACCAAGGAAAGAATTTGCTCCAGTTATTTCAATTCTCCAAACTTTGTCCTTCTCCTGGGGAGAATTTTTCTTCAGTTCATTAAGCAGGCTTTGGTGGCAGTGCTTGAACAAAATATTTAATGTGCCAGAGTACTAAATTATCTTTCTGCAGGCATAAATATTGATTTGCAATGTTCTTTACAGTAGGCTCACACTTTAGAAGTGGTCCAAAGGGAAATGACTAGAATGTGCTTTGTGGGAAATTCAAGTTACACACATGTGCATCTTTAATCCCAAATGTTCTGAGATCTCTCTAAAATATGAGGCAAGCTCAGATATTAAGAGATCAAATGCCTCTAACATTAGTGCCTCTAACATTTCCCTGAAGTAGATAATGATGAATGTTGATTACCCAAAAATCTGGTCCAACAAAACCACATCAGTCCTGCCCCCAAAAACACTGCAGAGGTTGAAGGAGGAGTTCATTTTCCACAATCAAGGCACATCAAGGTCTGTGCTGAAAGCACAAGCAATGCTGTTACTGCAGCTCCACAGACTGCTGAACCCTAGAGTGAACACAGTGAACACTGAGACACGAGCAAACCCTACCAGCTCATTCCACTTTTCAGGGGGAAAATTGACCACTGCTTGGAAGGGGCTGCTGCAGGCTCCATCCAGTTCTAATCCTGCCTGTCAGCTTCTTCTGGAGTCACCTGTGAGATGGTAGGGACATCTCTGCACTTATGGAGATCAGCATCAACCACATATCTCAAAGCTTTTTCAGCTCTCATTGGCACAAAAAAAGTTAACAATAAAATTCTGGGCAGCCCAGCACTGAGGTTCAACAACTTCTAGCCTGGAGCAATGAGGATAGAAAGAGCTTTCCCTGTTTCACATGGATGGGGAGATGTGGAACATTTAGTCTGAGGCATGATCTTGTGTCCCACCTTAGACAGCAGCCAGGATCTGTATTCTGAGAAGGTGGTGGGAAAACCCAGCTGGTCCATGGATGTGGACTAGCAATGCTGCCTGAGAATGTGTGGGTCCTCCTCCACTTTTTCACAGCAACTGCATCACAAATCAGCAGCACGACTCATCTTTGAGTCAACCCCACCATTTTTACTGATATTATTCTAATTATTCTGGGGATTTGGAGCAGAGTTAATGCATTTTATTTTCTCATTTTCAAAGAAAACTATCCAAATATCACTGAAGTCAAAAGGAGCTTTCAGCCCTTGATGAAATCTGGACAGAGAGCAGCAGAGGAAAGCTTTATTTCAGGGGACACCCAGCAGATATTCACTGACAGTGATCAATAGGTCCCAAAGCAGAAGAGGGAGGACTGGGAACACTGATCTCATTTGGCATGCAGACAGCATCTCCAGTTCCCTGCCTGTCCAGCTTGGTGGCAGAGTGATGAGTAAAGGTCACCCTGGTGACCCCAGCCTGGGTAATGTCCCCACACAGGGCGCTGGCACACAGACCTGTGCAATGAGCTGTCAGAGCAGAGCAGACTGGACACTTCTTCCCAATCAAATTGCACTACCAAAAGACAAAAACACGTATTTTCAATCTTAAATCACACTGCTCAGGACAGACTGAAAAAATCAAGGAACTCTGCATCAGTTCCCCCATTAAAAAATTTATCGATGATACAGAAAAATCTATTGGGTGAGATTACACAGAAGCATAACATCATTTATGAAGATTGCTCTCAATAACTATGAAGTTACTTCAAGAATGAGACCTTTAATAGGGGTTGCTGAATTCATTCTGGAGAAGTCAATAACAATACAAATATTGACTTTGCAGTCACGTAGCAAAGCCACCAGGACACCGCAGACATTAAAAGTGCTCTCCTTGGCTGCTGGAGAAGGCTCCAAAGATTCCCTCAATGGAAGTATTTTATACTTTTTTGATCTGGTGGGCCAGGTCTGAAAGAGAGCCTGGAGAGGTTGCAGACTGTTGCAGCCAGTCTGAGCACAGAGATAAAGGCTTTGTGCTCCAGACTTTGAATCCCCATCCTTACACCGCAGACCAAACAACTCCCACAGAGCTCATCCTTGACAGACATTGGTGAGGTCCCCTTTAAGTCATCTCTTCTCAAGGCTGAACAGGCCCTTTCCCTACAAGAGAGATGCTCCTGTCCTTTAATCATCTTTGTTGTCCTCAACTGAACCCACTCCAGGAGCTCCATGTGTCTCTCGTGCTGAGGAGCTCAGAACTGGACACAGCACTCCAGACACACCTCACTAGGGCTGAGTAGAGGGGCAGGATCACCTCCCCAACCTGCTGGCAGTGTCCTTAATGTGCCCCAGGAGACTGCTGATCTTGGATGCAGGGATGCTGCTGGCTCAGGGACAGCTTGTTGTCCACCAGGGCCCCAGCTCCTTCTCCACAGAGCTGCTCTTCAGCAGGTCAGCCCCCTAACCTGTCCTGGTGGCTGGGGTTGTTCCTCCCCAGGTGCAGGATCCTGCATGTTGCAGACGTCTTTTCATGAAAATCTTTTCTTAGGATTTTTTCTTCTTGAGAAGCTGAGAAGATTCAAGAACAAAATGTAAACAATGATTATCTGCTGCTGTAGAATGCAACAAGTGCATCTGTGATTAGCTTATCTTAAATGTTTAGAATTAATACCAACCACAGTCCAGTTAGCTTAAACTCTCTGTCTGAGACACAAACCTTTATTATTCATTCCTTTCTATTCTTAGCTTAGCTAGCCTTCTGAGATTAAACTTTTCCTTCTTTTTAGTATTGTTTTAATGTAATATATATCATAAAATAATAAATCAAGCCTTCTGAACATAAAGTCAACATTCTCATCTCTTCCCTCACCTGAAAACCCCTGTGAATACTGTCATACCTGCATTTGCCTTTGCTGAATTTCAGTTGGTTCTCTGCCCGCTGCACTCTTCCTTCTGCCCCCATATCATTTCCACCACCAGATACCACATCACCTGAGTGTCTGATACCAATTCTGCAAAGGGAAAATCGGGCACACACATATGAGCCCTCTGCCCTGGCTCCTTTTTACTGCTACTAGTCACTGTCACTTAGGGCAGTGAGATCAGGTGCTGGGAGAAGAGTTGACCTGAGAGCCATGAGGATGCTTGACACAGACCAGCACATCCATCTGGTGGCATTGACCCTTTTCCTGATACTCCAGGCTTGGAGACACTCACCTTGCTGCATCACCTCACAGGCTCTGTGGCGAGTCACATCCTGTTCATAGAATCTCCTGTCCTACAAGGTACACACATGGTGGAGGGAGCTTTGGGATTGCACAGTGAGACAGTACTGACAGGGAGAGGAGCAATGGCAGATTCAGGGAATTTGGAGAGCCCAGACTTGTTCCTCTGGATGCATTAAATGGATCAAGAAAACCCTTTGGGTGAGCAGGACCTGAAGATGTACCTAATGACCATTTCTTCTGAGAAGCCTTGAAGTCCTGCCTGGCAGGAGTAGTGTCTCTGCCTCCCACAGGCTGGAGCAGGGCTGCACTGCTGGTGGCACCAGCCAGGACATTTCTGCTGGAAGAGGAACTCACAGCACCCAGGAGGGGCTGAGGATGAGGAGCAGCTACCAGCCTCCCAAATGCTGTTACCTAAAATATCCTCTAAAATGTGACTGACCTGCACCAAATCCATCTGCTGGCAAATGAGGGAGAACTTGGTACCTTTGGTGCCTTTCTAAGCCACTGGTAAAGTCTCTCTGTGAACTGGACCACAGCATCCTCCTTGGAAGACCAGGCTGGAGCTGCTTGCCCTACATGCTCACTCTTCATCATGATTAACTCCTCTGTCACAGAGAGGGACACAAGCATCCATCTCTGCTCAGCCAACTGGAATCACTGGCCAGCACAGCCCGTGCCATTTATCACCAGCATTTACGTGGCAGAGGGTGACAGCAGGTGCCATTTGTGTCAGCATCACCACGTGAGACAACTGATTAATTAAAGCCACACGACCCCCAGGCTGCTGGGAGGGCAAGAAGGAGCAGGAGGGATCATTTGTTAGCTCTCCCTCAGCTCTCTCTGTCTCCTTCACAGGCCCTTTGAACAGGTGAACAAAAATCCCACAGCACCTTTGGGCACAGAGGTGGGAAAGGTGATGTTCCCTGGGAATGGCTCTTGGAGGTCACTGTTGGTGGAGGTTCATACTCCAGGAGTGGGCATGAGGGCTCAATGGACTCACTCCATTTCCTGTGACCTTGTTTTTAAACATGCTGCCTTAAAATGTGACAAAAAGGAAGAAAAATACCAGCAAACACTGAGATAATTAAAAAATTGTCCCACATCCTGTAAACAAGGAATCTCTATTATTCATGGACCAGAGCTGATGGGTGCAATGCCATTTATTTTTGTTCTCTCACTACAATGCATCCATCCAGTTTCACCAGCCCTCACATGACCCTCCGTTCAGGCAATTCCAGTAAGTCTGGACAGTCACTGATGTGAGACCAGCACCCACCCAAGTCCCCAGGCTGCTGCAGGAGGGCTCAGGGACAGACCCCAGAGTGCTCCTGGCCCATTCCCAGCTGGGATGAGTTTTGTAACCGCATGAGCCTCAGTGACATGATCTGCCATTTAAGAGTTGCTCAAGGGAAATTGGGTATGAGGCAGGTCTGACTCACAGGGGATGAGGCCACACATTGCACTGGAGCAGCCATTTGGGATTGCCACCCATCCCTGGCACAGAGATGCCAACCTACTTCCCACAGCACTGCCATTTCTCACTCACCCACAGTCAGACAGCTCTCCTCGCTGCTCTGGGATGGAAAACTCTTCCTGGTCCTGATCAGGGGCCAAAAGCATTTGCCATACTTTGAGATTAGAAAGAAGAAAACACGTTTCACATGTGGAGGGACATCAGTCAGAACCCCACTACTTTTCAAAGCTTGCTCAAATCTTGCTGGAGCAAAGAATATTGGTTTCTCTATCATGTATTGCAATCAAAATAAAGAAAATTCATGAAATTTTAGAACCCTAGTGTGACAGTGTTCACAGGGGTTTTCAGGATGAGGGAAGAGATGTAGATCTGACTCCATATTTCAGAAGGCTTGATTTATTATTTTATGATATATATATTACATTATAACTATACTAAAAAGAATAGAAGAAAAAGGTTCATCTCAGAAGGCTAGCAAAGCTAAGAATAGAAAGGAAAGAATGATAACAAAGGCAGCTGGCTCGGGCAGAGAGAGAGAGCCAGCTCTGCCGTGACTGGTCACTAAATCCAAACATCCACATGAGACCAATCACAGATCCACCTGTTGCATTCCACAGCAGCAGATAACCATTGTTTACATTTTGTTCCTGGAGCCTCTCAGCTTCTAAATCCTAAGAAAGGATTTTCATAAAAAGATGTCTGCGACACCCTAGAGGTATTGCCTATTTCCCAGACTCGAAACAGCCAGTTGGCACAGTGTGAAGGTGCCTTGCACTCAGCCTGCCAAGCAATGCTACTTCAGTGAGAGCACTGCAGCTCTCACTTCCCAGCACTTGTGCACACCCTCTGCCCTAGTCCTATGTCAGCTAAAGCTAGAAAGAAACTAAAGAAAAAAAATTAGGGCGATTTCACTGGAGACTGGATGTGGATCTTTCATTGGATTGTCCAAGAGGGAAATACAGCTTTTCATATTATGAAATACACATGCTGGCCCCTGATTTCCAGGGCGTTGCAACTGACAGCTCAGGGAAGAGTTTGTACTGTAGCAGACAAGGGGGTAAACTCCCTCTGCTCCCCAGCAGCAGCTTCAGGAACACCAGGGTCAGCACCAGGCCATGATCTGAGTTCACTGAGCAGCATTTATCTGGATGTATTCCCCTGCATCTCTCAATGGTCTGAGATTAAATGATGAGATGGTTCCCAGCTTGGTTACCCTGCAGGGAAGGTAAAGTGTGGGGTTAGTGCACCAAAGCTGACCCATCAGTCAGGACAGCCAGCGGAGCTCACCTCTCAAGCAGGATGGCAAAAGTGATGCTCCTGAAAGTCTTGTGCAGCCTCATATGCCAGATGTGACACACTGCTCATCAGTCCCAGCTCAGCTAGGAACTCTGTCTTTTGTAGGAGCAAATATCAGGGAGTTCTCTGTAGAACACCCTGTCCCACCTGTTGGCTCTTTGACTGAGAAGGCAAAGGAAAAGCAGCCCCAGAAGCTGGGACACTAGAGGTGCAGGACAGGGGAGACCCATAACTTGCAATCACAACCAAAATTTTAACATCTGTATATCCAGCTATAATTAAAACTGGAGAAAAAAAGTCATTTAGCAACTATCAAAGCAGAGCAGCATGACAGATGATTTGCTGCATCTCCTCCACTGTCCCCTCCTGTCCCTGAGCAGGGGACAGGTCCCTTTGCAGCTGGAGGGGAAGCAAAGCCCCAAGGCACAGCTTGTAGCACCAGCCTTGTACATGGGCCAAGAGAGGGACTGGTAAGGGCAAAGCACAGGTGGGATTTGGACAGTCCAGACAGGGCAGTCAAGCCTACACCAATGCAGAGAGCTCTCTTCTCCTCTCCCCTTCTCTCTGTCACACTCCTCTCGTTTGCAGGATGGATCCTCTCTGGTGTCTTTTCTCAGCCCCAGCCTGGGGTGAGCACCCTTCCTCTCCCCATGGCCTTGCCAGATCGATCCGTCCTGCACCACCCCCATCTCCCTGACACAGCTCTGCCTGAGCCTCCCCATCCCGCAGCCTCTGCTGCCATCTACAGCCCCACGGCTCCCCAGGGGCTTGGCTTGGGCTGCCCATCCCAGGGGAACCTGCCTGGGATGTGGTGCAGAACCCACACAGGTGGCTGAATAATGCATGGGCAGTAATTTCATTCAGGCAATTCTCCCCTTTTTTTTTTTTTTTTTTTCCTGCAGGTTTAATCATTAGGAGATAAATTGCCCTCGTCCCTGGCTCCCTGGGTGAGGAATCGTTAGGGGCCAGACCTGCCATTTATTATATCTTGGCAGAGGGAAGTTTTAAATGCTCTGGGGTGGGGTGAGGAAGGAATGAGCTCTCACAAAGACCATGAATTAATGCTGCTAAATACTCACCTCTAATCACATGTGTTCATAGGAAGAGTGATTGCTTTTATTTGAGGAAGAAAAAGAGAGGCAGTGGAAATTTACATGAGGCTCTGCACAGTCCACACCAGGCATTCCCTATCACACCCCAAGTGCTGCCAGTGGGTATATTCCCACATCATCCTCCCTTCTCTTGGCACCCAGAAACATCTGCTCAGAGCACCACCCCAATATAAAAATAAGAAACATTCATTCCTATAGGAAGGGCTTTCTCAGTAAGTTTCCATGTATTTTTGGACAATTTGTATATGTTCTCTCTTCTTGGAAGAAGACAAGAAATAGTTTAGTCATGGCATCTAGGACTTGTCCTTGATTATTAGAGCAGAAGCACTCACTGTCTCCTGATCTGGCTGCATAAGAGTGCAGGTAGTACCTGTTCTTTATGTCACTGCCCACCTGCATGCTCCCTCTCTTCCAAGGAATTCTTTACAAAGACATTGCCAACATCCAATGGGAAGAGCACAAATCCAGGTTTGGGTTTTTTTAAACACAACAGGAGAGAATTGTGAACAGTTTACAATAGCAACACCTCGCAGCACACACCCACCCAATTGAAAAAAATGAATAATTGCTCAGTATATATTTTAGGAATGCTATTTCTGGGACTCAGGAGTTCCTAAGTAGGTTCACAATGGCCACACAGGCTCTTCAAGGTCTCATTTAAACTATAGGTGATCAGTCAGGTGTCAGACCATACAAATTACCTCTTTCACTTGTTACAGAGAAATGAAGACTTCAGGATGAGTGAAGAAGAAGAGGATTCATTGATCCATTTGGCCCTATGCATATTGGCATTTGACACTTGATTACTCTGTATAGCAGATGCAAAGATAAAAGAAAGTTTTAGGGATGTCAGAATCCCTTTTTATTGCACACAATGAAAACCTTCTGCATAAATCTGCTAGATTTCTTAGATAACCAATTAGCACGATCATAAATTTTTGCTCAAGTAATCATTTCTCTTTACTGGAGGAACAAAATAAGCATTTTTAACTAAATTTGGAAAAATATCTCTCTCATTCTTATTCTCTACCAGCTTAACTATAAAGTGACAGAATTAAGACTTCAAGTCTTGGATTAGCAACAATGGTTGGTATTTATGGAAGCATAATAACCCTTAATTCAGTAGTAAGGCTCTGTGATAAATCCTTTGCTGATGTAAATTTTCATCACTTCATTAATTCCATGTTAAAAAAGATTGTCTGATTTTCACTAAGAAGAATGACTGGCCATAGCTGCTGGAAAGCTGGTAAGTCAATTGTCAGAAATTTGTCATGCCACATAATAAGACTGGAGAATTTAGGAAGGCAGAGAAAGCCTTTCTGCACCTGTAGTAACTCTCTGGTCTGCTCTGTAATTTAATTAATTTATAATAACAGAGAATCTCGATTTTTATGACCTCTGTGAATCAGAAAAAAAAGTTATTTCAAGTATCAGATCTGAGACTTTAAAAAATAAACCCTCAATATTTTAAAGTGTGTGTAGGGGGAAATGAATCAGTCAGGCAAGGAAAATGTTTATGTAACATTATGTAATTCTACTTATATTTTCCAACTAATGTAATGGCAAATCGAAGCACATTGTGCTTTGGCTCTGTAAAAACATTCTCTCCTAAATATAAGAGCAAAGGTTTCTATTGGGAAAGCTATTTAAGACATAGCCACATCCCCTTCAGCGTTTTGGAGTTGTTCTGCACAGAAGCCTCACAGCTGCAGGTGACAGGGCCAAATATCTCAGACACAGAGTTCCTCTTGGGTTTTAACAGGCCTTTGAATTTGTCCCATGTCTTGCTGAGGATATAAAGCCAGACCTTCAGTTTGCATGCAACTGTGTGAAAAAAACACAATAAATGCAGGGAAATTCCATTGTTGCTGTAGCATCTAGAAATCTTCATAATAAACCAGCAAAACACTAGGAAAGTTTCCACTACAAGGAAACACCTGGGAAAAAAAATATAAGAATAAAAGAAATCTACTCCCTTTGGAAGGATCTACACATAGCAAATTTTTGATTTTCACAGACAAAACAGGCTTTGTCATTCCAAATCAGAAAGTTTTTCTGTAGAGGTTTTTCACCTGCCCAGTGGGAAGACCACAGAAACAGACCAATGTTTTCAAGGAGTCACCCATTGTCAGGAAAAGGAAGGGACTGATCAGTGTCCCCTGGAAAAACAACCACTTCTACAGAATATTCTTCAACATTAGAAATGTCTTGTCATTGCATGTGCAATGCAGGTGCATTTTCCACTGCTAGTGTTCTGTCAGGCAATGCAAGTCCCCAAGAGCTGCTGCTCTCACACGCAGTCCTGCCCTAAAAACCACGCACCTACAACAAAACCAAGGACAGGAGTGGTGTTATTGTCACAGACTAGTTCAGAGTGTGCTTTTCTTCCCCACAGCTCTTACAGATGTGGATGGCAAATGTTCAGCTCTTGCTGGGAAGCTCTTGACTGCAGCTGGAGAAGTTTAGGGACCAGCCCTTGCCAGTCTCAGCTCCATGAGATGCCACACACCCCACATGCTCCCAGTCTTCATTCAGACATTTCCAGACCCACAGCTCTTGGTTCAGAGCTCCAGCAGCCCATGGACCAAGTGACCCCAGCCAGTCCTGTTTGCAGGGAGCCCCTCATTTCTGGGTTTGCACAGACCCAGTGGAGGAATGCTGGGGTGGGCAGCATCTGCCCCTGCACGGCTCAGCCTCCAAATGGGAATGACACAAACTTGCGTCACTGGAGGAGGAAAGGAGTCGTGGCTTGGACCACAACAAACATTTGCACTCTGGCATCCCATTTGAGATCTTGTGACTCTGGGTGTCCCCACAAGGCAAGAACGCTCTTCTTGCATGCATCTGCCCCACACTGTAGCAGGGGCCTTGTTCAAAGGCTTGACATCAGTGACACGAGTGCGAAATCAAAGCCAGAGCTGGCTGCACTCCAAGGACTCATCCTGCTCATGTCTCAGCTGGGCCAGTTGGAGTTAGTTATCAAGGAAGAGCTGCAGAAGCTCTACCACAAGTGCTGAAGGGATTGGGAACGTCATGGATGGCGTAAGCAGGAACTGCGGAGCTGTGGCAGGACCAGCCTGACCTTTGCAGTGAGGGACAAGAGATGATGTGATTTACTTCAGCTCAGCCTCACTCCCCCTCAGCCCAGAAGGCAAAGTTCAGGGACTGCTAATGCAGATAGCCCAAGGGTAAAAGCAGAGGCCTTTCTAAAATATCAGATGGAATTGCTGTCTTCTGGAAAAATGGACAGGTTCCTTTCCATCTATATTCTCTCTGACCTACCTGGTCAGCTCTTTGTACCTTAGCCTGGTTCCACAGGCAAGTCCCCCAGCACTTGGGTTTGGGGCTCCCCCCAACATCCACAGCTACAATGAGTAACATGAAATCACACAAGGGAAGAGGAGATTCTGCCAACTACAGGCTCAGTCCCAAAGCTATTATTTGGTCTCAGACTCCATCTCCAGGAGCTGCCTGCCCTAGGGAGCTTCTTCACGGGTTACAGATTTCACTGCATTGGGAGAACTTCCTGCTATTGCAAATTCACCCAGAGTCTTTATTAAAGGAGCAATTGATACAAGCAGAACAATACATTCTACATCCTCCCCTACAAGATATTCCTGTGTCTTTGCTGGAAATGTTTCCAGCACAGATAGGCAGTTTTTGAATTTCCTCATGTCCCACTCACTGCAGCATTAACAAACTGCAAGTTTCAACCCACCCAGAGGACTAAGACACAGTTCTCAGACAGCTTTTGCAGCCTGCTTTTGTTTCTTCAAACGAGTACTCTGCAGATCCTGAAAGGGTTTGTGTGCCCACAGCATCACCAGGAATCACAAGATGACATGAAATGGGAACACACTGACCTTCTGGATGCTTTAAACTCAGGCCAGCACCACAGAGAAAACATGTAAGTCAAAAATATGTTCTTCTTTGGAGACTGAAGATGAAAAAGAATAAAATGCACCATTTAAGTCTGACAGTTGCTCCCAAACCCACACATCTCTCCTTACCTCCCTGCCACTGATTTATGAATCAGATGCCTCATCCTCTGGACAGGCACACACATGTTTCACATTGACACAGGTTTTCTTTCCCACACATCTCTGCTGTGTAAGGTGATCATTTGAACTCATTAATTCACCATACAAAGCAAGTATGTTCCCTTAGCTGGTGTCCTACAGAGCTCAGGTTAAGGGCAGGAGAGTAAAAAGGGCTCCCAGTTTGGGGAAAGAACAGGAGGAGGAAAGGGAGCACGTAAAAGGCTTCACTTTAAACCCAGCACAACTTCCCTTCTCTTCTCCCACAGCATATGGGGTGCACACAACTTGAATGCAAAGAAATAACTCATTATTTCACAAGCTGAGCATATCTGGAACTGGTGGATCCCCAAGTCAACTTGAGCCTGAGGAGGAAACACTGCAGCATTTTTTCAACAAAGATACCTGGAGAGATTCAGGTTCTCATCCAATGTTTCACTGTGCCTCAATCCCTCAGCTGAAATAGTGATGAGGCTCAGATCAACCAGGTGAGAGAGGCTGAAATAAAGCAGATTTCTCCCAGTCTCACCCTCTGCCTGGCCCCATCCGAGGCCTTGTGTTCTCCCCATTGTCAGCCCAATGTTGGGAGGTTCCAGATTTGACACCAGCAGCTTGAGAGAAACAAGATCTTTGCTCTTCCCTTTAACTAGCACACAATTTGGTCTGAAGAAGGTGAGAAGTTGTCACTGAGGTGCAGAGCCACAACAGCCTTTAGGTGAAGTGCAGATCCTGGCACCCCTGCTGCTCCCTGCTTCATACCTGTGTGTCCATCTGTGCCCCATCACTGTGGTACCTGGACCCACAAAAAAGCACTTTTACCCATACAAAAGGCTAAAGAGCACTCACAGCTCATGAGTTATGTTCTCCATTCTCTCTGTCAGAGAAATCAGTAGTAATCTGGAAAATTTGCACCAAATTCATTCATCACACTTGGATATCATTAATGTTAGAGGTTGAGAACGACTCTGCTTGTGGCAAGCAAAAAAAACTGATGGGAGGAAGCAGGAACAAAAAATAAAAAAAGGTAGACAAATGATTTTAAGGAAATAAATATATGGTTAAAATAATTCCATGGTCAAGAAACAACTTTCTACAAGAAATTTACCAGACATGATATGTAAATGATAAACCAGAGAAACAGGTGAAAAAAAAATATTACCCACACCCATATATATATACTCACTTCTTTGTTAAAACCCCTAATGCAAAAATGATAACCCCATCTCCTACTGAACTTTGGGGTTCTTTAACATATTTCACAAAACACCATCTGTCACCCCAAACTGTATTGGAGATGAATGGAGTGCTCCTTACTCCCACAGACAGCCCTGTGCAACTGCCTGAAAAGCCCATAATTAGTAGCCATACACCATTGATGGAAAAAATCCATGCCAAATATTGCTAGAATGCACAACATTATTTCCAAGGGATTTTGAGATGCATCCAGAGTGATGGAGACCAGGCTAATTTCTTTTATTTTGTTTTTGGCAGAAGGAAATAGGGAAATGGGGTTAGACTGAAACTGCCAAGCAACACAAGAAAATGATAAATCTGCCATGCAGAAGTTGGACACAGCAGGTCACTCAGTACAGGGCATGTGGGGAAACAATTTGGGTCCCCTCTTCACCACTTCACAATGTCAGAAAACTCAGTTGATGTAAATTATTGTTTCCCCTTTGACTTCACTGGCATTGTGCCAGTTTGTAGCAGCTGAGGATGTGACACAACAGTTTTTACTATCAGAAAACATTGACAAAGTTATGCAAAAATACAATAATTTAGGAATTTGAGGTCTAACATCCTACTGGGATAATGCCTCTGATGGCCCTGGTATTTACATGAGACTATAAAATAGGCTTTTAAATCTTTTCTTGTCCTGACCTTGGGTTTAAGGTATTACAAGGGTGGGTGATAAACAGGCAAATAAATTCTTACAGCCAACAAGCAAAGGATCATCACAGCCACACTGCTTCTGAGCCTGAGTATTGTCCCAGGCAATTGAAAGTTTAAAGGGAAAAAAAATCAGCTGCAGCAAAGCCACCAGCTGTGAGAGCAGCATGTGTCCTTGTGTCCATATGGCTGCAGCATTCCAGGAAGGGAAATGCCTGGAGCACTGACACCAGCCCACCAGGGGCCAATTCTCCTGGCACAGCACTGAATTTCCAGGAAAGAAACATGCCCTGCACAGTTCAGCACTCTTACCTTCACAAATGGAAAATCCTTACCTGGAGAGAGGACACAATCCTGTAGGACTTGTGTGGAAGAACTCCCTTAACACGATGCAGGCTGGAGGAGTTACCATCCCCATCTGTCCCAGGCCCTCAGTCATTACTCCAAAGCTGAGGTGCTCTGGCAGTGATGAGCCAGGAGATGCCCTTCCTCTGCTGAGGCAGACATCCAAACAGGATGCTGAATCCAGCAAACCCAGCTGAGCCTTGCCATTAAACCACCGCAGGAACTGAGTGACAGTGACCACCTTACACCAAACAGCCTGCAAGTGACCACACTGTTCCAAACACCCACAGTTCTGCATTTCCACTGCAAGCAAAGGCAACGGTAAGCACAGCAAATGTCCTGGAGCAGTGATTGGTGAGCACATGGGCACAGGCCAGACAGCTCCATTGTCCTTCCCCTGCTGCTCCACCAGCCTGCCCTGCTTCCCGCAGCCTCACAGCACCAGGGAATATTCCTGTTGTAGCAATAAAGTTAACTGGATCTCGGAGAAGTTTAGTGCAATAGGCAAGACAGCATTTCAAATTCCAAGGGAAATAAAAGCTGGGAGTCCTGCCTTTGCACTGTCAATGTAAAGGGCATTGCAGTTGTAAAGATTCAGCATTTTATTTCTGCTGCAAAGCAATCCTAAGAAAACAATAAAACCCAATACACAAAATTCAGCATTGATTGTGCTTTCACACGTTAGCAACATCAAACGTTTTGCCCTGAACTGGAAGAGGGCAGTAAGCTTTGACTTTCTGTCTGTGCACTTCATCTGAAGCCAACATTGTATGTAGACACACAGACACACACACACACACACACACACACATACACACAAATATATTATATATATACAAACACAGACTACTTAAGCAGGATGAAACCTCTAGTAGTTTGTCTTCACAAACATCCCCAGTGGCTTTTATTACAGCACTGCAAGTTTCCCAATATTTTATGAGCCCAGCTCCTAAAGGGAGCTCTGAAGGGCCGAGGTGTGGTTCAGCATCCATTTGTGGATGAAGAATGCAAACGCTGGTGCTGCCAGGGCAGGGGGGCAGCAGGTCCTGAGCCATCTCCAGACACTCGGGAGCAGCTCAAACACTCCTGCAGAGATGTTAATCCTACCTCAGCCTGCAGGAAAAGCTCCGTAGGCCATTTTGCAATGCGGCAAATGCTCTCCCTCCTTAGAGCAGCGATTTCTTCTCCTCTCCGTTGTGTCTCACTGCATTTAAAGCCAGTGCCAAGGTTCCTTCCTTCTCCAAAATCTCTCAGACACAGCCAAAATACTTGCCAGATGTTTAGGGGAGCCACTGAAATAGCCGAGTGAATATGCAGAAAAAGATTTGCCATTTTAAAAGAATATTTAATTTCCTGAGAACTTCTCTCTCCCCACTGCTGCCTCTCAATAAACAACTGTCAGCTGTGTGATATTGCAGCTGGAAAGAAACCATAAAGATGATACTGAACTGCTAGGCACAGGAGTTTTCTGTGCAGAACTACAGCACCAAGGGGCAGCAAGATGAAGGATCTGGTGTCCAAGGGGGCAGTTTGATCCACAGATTTTCACTTTGGAGTTACAAATTATTGCCTCCAATCTGGAGTTTGAATCCTCAGCCAGCAGAGGCTTATTTAAAACTATGCAAGATCTTGGCAGGAAGTCTGACATTTCAGAAGATAACTGCAGTTAATAGCACAGATCTACTTAATCACTTCAGTCAGGACAGAATGACCCAGTGTTGTCTTTTGATCTAATTTATGAAATGATGGCATCAACTGGAATAAAGCAACTGGCTGCTCTAGTGCTGATGACATGTTCTGCAGTGCTCAAACACATGATTTTGGGGAAAGGAAGAAGGAGAGCTAAAGAAGCTGCTGTGACAGGGGGTCACATCTTCCTCAAGGACCACAGCTTGGCATGTTAGCATCCAAAGAAACAAAAATTAGGACACTTTTTTTCCCAAAAGGCAAAATTTGGGCTTGGAAATCTGCATAATCCCCCTAAAAGAGAGTCTAAAGACATTAAAAAAATAACTAAAAGCAGAGACAGTTGGTATTTCAAGTCCCTCCTTCATAATTCTCCTTAGCTAGTGTCCCCTCTCTCCAGAGAGGCCACTACCCCCATAGGGCTCAGCACATCAACATCACCCTGACCATCAATAAACAGAACTGGCTCCTTATTGTGGTCACCTCCATGGTCACCTTCAGGCCAGCTCCTTCAGAGGAGTCACAGCCTCTGAAATCTCCCCCCTATGATGCACTAATCCAACCCCCAGCGGTCTGCAGCCTGCAAGGTGTGGGGCAACCAGCCCCAGAATGGGCTGGAACTGGCCTGTGGAATGGGAAATGGCTCTGTGAAATGATTAAAGGAAAAACAACCCAAAAAAGGACTTCTCAATTATCAGGACTTTGACAAAGCAGGACTTTGGCAATGCCTGTGAAGAACACTGGTAACCAGTCAATTGTCAGGCAAAGATTGTGATTATTATCATTGTTTCTTATTTCAGCAGTTTTTAATTACAGCTTTGGACAGGGTTACAGTTCTGGTGATTTCACTGGTGCAAAACAAACTGGCCTGCAGGTTTTTCTTACACAGACATCAGGCTATCCAGTCCTTGCTGCTTCCAGTGTAGGAAAAAAGAAAATGGAAATTCCAAGGATATATTTGCACTAGTTTTGTGACCTCCTTGTCTTGCAGACACTTTACAACCCAAGGGTCTGAGCCATGAGTTTATAACTGCACCTGTGCTGGCTCAAGTGTTGCCCTTCAGAAAATAGCAGCAATAAACCCATCATCATAGAATTATCCTGGAATGGTCGGGGTTGGAAGGGATCCCAAAGATCATATAGTTCCAACCTGCCTGTCATGGACAGGGACACCTCCTACTGGACCAGGTTGCTCAGAGCCCCATCACACCTGTCCTTGATCATTTCCAGAGATGTGGCATCCCCAGCTTCTCTGGGTAACTTGTTCCAGTGTCTCACCACCCCCACACTAAATTGCTTCTGAATATCTAATCAAAACCTATTCTGTATCAGTTTAAAGCCATTCCCCCCTTTTTATCACTATGTGCCTGTGCAGATTGATCAGACACACCTGACCACAGCCACACCTGACCACAGCCACCACAATCACAAAGAGAGAGATACTGAAGGTACCAGGGAATGCTCCAGCCTTGGCCAGGCTGCCTCCTCCCATCCCACCTCTCTGCTGCCCACAGATGCCAGGGGAGAAAGTCCCATCAATTTCAAGAGGTTGGATCAGCCCTTTGGTCTGCAACATCCAAGCAGTGAAACACAAGGACTAGGAATGCATCCCCTCCTTCCATTTTGCAGAGCATTCCCTCACACATGGCTTTCAAACAAAGCCCCAACCAACCGAACAACAAAAAAAAATATTCTTACTGGATTTTCTTGAAAGACTCAATTTACTGTTTCTAAGTGTTTGGATGATTTTGATGACCAGAATCACCAGGAAATTTTTGAAATGAAGTTCTGGAAAATGAGAATCATATAATGTCATCCACTGTCTATTAGTGAAATGAAAGACAGAGGGGGGGAAAAGTAGTTTTCACCACAGTTAAAATAACACCCTAAAATGAGAGTGACCTTTATGTGTTCTTGCTGCTGAATCTTTAGTTCTTGTATCATGAAGAACCACGTGAGATGCCTGCACAAGATGCCAGGCATTTCCAGCAAACCGTACTGACCACAGCATCATTAATTTAATCTTCCATACCCAGCCCTGCTCTGACTGAAAAATCAATGCTAATTAGGAGCTCTGGGAAAAGACTCTGTTGATGCCTCATCTTGTATGGACTAATTTTAACCTGCTATCTAATGACTAAGTGGCTTTAAAGAACCTATAAACCCAACAAAGAGATTTTTAAATGTCTCCTTCCCAAACGGTTCTCTGTGCTGATGAAGACATCTAAATGCATGAGGATGGCTTTATGTGCTGCCTCAGCCCCTCTGCCAGAGCGCTGGGGGTGGAGGCCAAAGCCTTGCACTTCACTGCATCATCCCCGTGCAGGGAAGCACCAGCCATGAGTCTGACAAAGAGCAATTCCACAGTGCTGGAGACGGCAGCAGGATCTGAATCAGCTCCAGGAAAAGAGCCTGGTGCTCTTTGCTCATCTGGATAATTGCTACTGGAGCAATAACTGATTCCTGAAGATAAGTGTGATCTTAAGCAGTGGTTAGGGTTGTTTGGCTTTGGGAGATCTGTTCTCAATGCCCTGCTCCCTATAGCTTTTCTTTGGTACCACACCTTAACCTTTTTGTCCATTGAATGGGAACTGTTATTCTTGGATGTGAGCACTGTATGTTTTAACACCTACTGTTGCTCTAGGACATGAAATAAAACAACGTTGACACTGGACTTTCCAAGGTAAAAAAGAGGATGCTTAATTTCTGACTCCAACATTTATAGATTTCCAAAAGTGACAGTGGATTGGAGGATGACAGTTCCACCTCTCAATGACACTGGACAAACCAACAGTCCATCAAATTTCTCCTCCTCCATAAAAGAATGCAAAACAATAAGTTATTTACATTAAAAAAAAAGTTTGTTACAAGAATGTAAACCTCAGAAGGCTTAGAAAAACTTAAAAAAGCCAGAGTGACAATCCACAGCAAGCAAATAAATTATATTCTTCCCCCTGTATGTGGGCAGCCCTACTGTAAATCATGGCACCTGGGGACCACTAAGTTGTGAATTAGGATATGGTCATTTTTGAAATACTTCCTTTTATGACCAATCAGCTCTTCCAGGTCATTTGTCTCTTCTATTCCATGTTGTATTCCAATCTGTAATCAATAATCACATTGGTCTGATCACCAGAACAGCTGCTCTCTTATTTTTTACCCATTTTTAGCACTGTGAGCGCTCAGTCTCTAAATCAAAGGTTCTGAGGTACCTTCATTTGCACTCAAATACAAATAAGCACACCACTATTATTAGTAGAGTGTTAGGAAGATGCTTTGTTTTTTGAAGATCCACTATCAACATTGGAAAGTGCCTATGATTTTTTCTTCCAAATGCAAAGCTTCCTCCATACTAAATAGAATATTTACTGAGTGCTCACTGAACTTCCAAAAAAAGTACAAATTTGTTTTCTCTGCTATTCAGCAGCTTTGGCCATGGAGGCAGATACAGGAAAGGATGGATCCAAGATTAAATATTGACTCGGTCTGAGCAAAAGCTGCGTCCCTTCAACAAGAGAGACTGAGAAATTCTCAATTCCCTCCTGAACACAGTAATGCATTTATAGTAATGCCTGCTATTAAAGCAAATGAGGGGGGCGAAAGAGAGCCCTGGCTGCAGAATCCAGCAGAGTATTTATCCCAGCTAAACATCACTGTCTTATCACTGATAGGAGTAGGAAGGAAACTGAAATCCACCACATCAAAAATCAGCTTTTAACACTGAGATCCATCCTGATAACATCACAGTAGACAGTTTCTCAGCAGGATCTCATCCATCACTAACTCCAAAGAGGGAGTCAGTGACGAGGGATCATCCCCCAGAGCCCTGTTTCATTCCCCAGTGCCTTGCTTTCATCCCAGTATCAGCACACCTGAGCAGACACCAGTCCAGCCCCATGGGGCTCATCCCAGAGGGACCAGGGTGTCTCAGAGGGCTCTGTGCTCCAGAGAGTGCCAGCTGCAGAGAACCACTGTCACCTCTTCAAACCTTGGGGCTGGAATGACCCTGCTCTCACCTGATACACAAAGCCCCAGCCTGTGGCTCACAGGAAAATCAGACATTGCTGGGGGCTGCTCTGTGTCCATTTCAGCACAAGGATGATTTTTGGTAACTGACGGGAGACACATCCCCAGGCACACCAGGTGTGTCCAGCCCACTGTGCATCTCCATGAAACTGAATTCTGTGCTGACTCTGCTTCTCCCCTATGCCAAAGGTGCCTATGTCACCCACAAGGGCCACGTCTGCCTCCATATGGCACAACTTACCTGCCTCATTTGGCACAGGCTCCCCAGCACACTGTGCCCAAACCCTACAAAATCCCTTGTGCCCAAAAGCTCCGTGCCTGGGCCACCAGCAGCGCCCTGTCTGCTCTCTGCAGGGCCACAGCTGCAGCTGCTGTGCCCCCAGGAACCACCCTCAGCACATGAGGAGGGTGAGGAGGGGGCTGGTCCAGCCAAGGTCCTGAACCCCAGCACCTGAGGAGGCTCTGAGCACATTGAGGAGGCTCTGAGAACATTGAGGTGGCTCTGAGCACATTGAAGAAGCTCTGAACCATCAGCACATTGCAGCTCCCATCAGCAAGGGCCACCTCTGGGCAACATGCTTTAGTACTGCCACCAACACAGAGTTATCAGGATGGAAAACAACCCCAAAATGTGGTGGTCTTGTGCTTTTGTGCTCCTGCAACAGAATGTTAAACTATACAGGGAAAAACTACATAGAGAAAAAAAATGTTTTCCAGTAATTTCCACAAACTTACCATTCTTTATTTGGTCATTCTACAGCTCTCACCCATCCTTGGATTATCATGCAGAGGAAAATGGGATGAAGCTGAAGGGTAACAAAGGCCTGGCAAGACTCCAAGCACGATTAGACATTTTGATGAGCAATGAGCTTGACCAGAGTTACGGCAGTAAATATTTAATGTTATTTTTGAAAAGAAGTCTCAGGAAAGATGTAAACTCTCATGATTTGAGGGGCATTAGCTAACCTCTAATTACAGAGGGAAGGGGAGGAATGGAAACTTTTCTGAGATAAGGGATAACCTAACTGCTTGTTGCAGGGTTTCTTGGAACACCCTTGGTCTGCTCTGTTCTGGTCACTGTCAAAATCCTGGGCTAGAAGGCTTGCAGGTCTGAGGGAGCTTAGCAGCTCCTAAATTCCTAGAAAAGCAATTGTAACATATACTTAGCTTGCTACAAACATTTGATTTCCTATCGTAATTATAGAAATATATTATTATCTAAACCCAGATGTTTTGTTACAGGAAAACATTACCATAGCTACCTTTTCTTTTTTCTCGCAGGAACTGTAATTAATAAGTTGTCCATTACAAAATCTGAATTTTATATATGCATATATATATACACACACACAAATATATTAAAGTGTTTTTCTAGCATATAACAAAGGTAGAATGAGAAAAGAGCTTCCCATGGCAGGGGACCCAAGTTTAAACACTTTTTCAGGTTGACTGTCGAAAGCAATACAGGAAGACCATAGGACTCATTGATATACAATATGACCTATTCAACTCTCTGGAAATTTAATTATTAATGTGCAGTCTGCTTTACTTCTCTTTCCTCCATACAATGTTGGATCCATTCATTGTTTTGGGTTTTGTCCCCAACAAATTTTCACCATCCATTTTATAAGAGCCAAAGCAAGAGCTCTCCAGCCTTGACTGGGTCCCTCAACACAAATGAGTCCGGTAACACAAAGTTACATCCCTGTGTGTGCCCAGGTTACAGCCCCTTCTGCTTTCAGCCAGGCAGGAATGTGGGCAGTGCTTTATTGTGGAGGCAGCTGGTTTTGCTTTTATACAGAGGAGAGCCAAAAGATGCTCCTTACAGCTGTGAAGGTTGGTCAGGGTCCTCAGATCCACAACCTCAACACAGGATGGTTTCACCTCCTGCCCAAACATGAGTTCTTTTACTGTACCAGGTCACTAAAGGAATTTGATGATAAACCATAAACTTCTGTCTGCACCCCCTAGTGATTTCTGGAGTATTATAGGCTCAAGCCCAGCAATCTTTCCCCTCACACCTCTGGAGAAGGTGCAAGCTGAAGAATGTCACAGGTAGGCAGAGGTGACCAGAGAGCTTGTGGATTTCCTCACCCCTGGAGATGTTCAAGACCACGCTGAACAGGGCTCTGGGCAACCAGGTCTAGTAGAAGGGGCAGGGCTGTTGAACTGGGCTCCTTCCAACCCAAACAATTCTGTGATTCTGTGCTAAAGCAGCACACAGGGCAGGTGCTGGAGCAGCCAGTGCTGGTCCAGTGACACACAGCAGCACTTTGCACCAGTGAGAGCCCCCACGTGCTGCAGGCTGTGCCAGATTTACAGCCACTGTCTCTGCAAGGGTGAGAGGGCTCTTTCTGCAGGAAGGAGGTGCAGAAATGCCCAAGCTGGGCAGGTCAGGGCCAATACAGAGAGCAGGGAGCTTCAGCAGAGATTCCCAGTCAAATGTGCCTGTTGGGGCTCCTGCTGGGGCTCCTTCTGGGGCCCTGCTGAGCCACAGCTGAACTGGAGGAGAAGAGAAGACAGGTTTCTTTGGAACCCACCAAGCCCATGGAGCTGATCAAAGCATGGCAAGCAAAGCACTCCAGGACCAGCAGACAAGGGGTGCAGTGGCAGCACTGTCACACACTGGCAATGCCACCATGATGTGCCACCATGTCCACAGCAGTGGTGCCAGCCAGCTGGGGCTGGGCACACCCCTCAGCAGCTGGAATGCTGGCAGCAATGGTCTCACTTTGGCACAGAGCATGCAGCACAACACCCTCCCATTGCAGCACCTGCACTCAGGCTGAGCCAGCCTAATGAGCTGCTCTGGTAGCTGCACTCAGAGAGCAAAACAAAAAAATGAGAGGAAGGTGATTCCCGTGGGATTCAGCAAACGTAGCAACACCAATCCTGGGCAGTCCATTTGGTTTGCTGTTCACTGTGTGAGACTCTCTATGAAAAATTCAGATTATTTTTGTGCATCTTCCTGAAAAACTCCTCCTCTGTGAGATGGCACCTAATGGTCAGCAGCACTAATAGACACTGATGGGGTGGGAAGCACCATTTGCTCTGCATCCTGATTGGTTTGATCTTCCAGTGATACTACTAAAGAGAAACAAGTCCTTCCTCCTGGCCCAAATTCAAATCTCGTGCTTGAAACCTGGTGTTCAGCAAGCACTGATTTTGTTTGCCTGCTGCTAAATGGGCATTTCAGGCAACAGGCCGTTGATTAGAGGAGGTGACAGAACTGCTGAGTGGCCAAATCACTCCTGAAGAAGAAATACAGGTTGATTAATACCCTCAGAAACTCACGCAATGTAGATTTGTCTGCTTTCCCCCCTTACAGCCTACATCTACAGCATATCTGTGCCTATCAGCATATCTGTTATCCTTGCCCAAAAACCTCCTTAAAAAGGGAGTTCAAATCTCATCAATGACTTGGTCACACATTGGTTTAAGTCCAGAGCCCTGCTCCCTGATGCTCAGTCATTGTGTGGGTTACCAAAGCATCAGGCTGTGTCTGAAGAGGGGCTCAGGCTGTCTGCTGCCCCATCCCTCCTCGGTGTGTCCCCAGAACAAGCCCAGTGCCTGGCTCCAGCAGCCCTCCCTCCTGTCCAAGGCCTTGCAGAGGAGGAAGCGGCGCAGACCGAGCGAATTCCGATCCCCTTACGCAGCCCCTCCCAGCTCAGCACAGCCTTGGCCGCTTGCTCAGAGCCGAAAACGCAGTGAGGATTCAGAGAGCAGGGCTCTTCCTTTACAGGAGAAATCGAGTGTGGGATATTACCAGCCTCAGGCTAATCAGAAATTTCCCTGCACTGTATGCAACCTCAAGCTGTGGCTGTTGTTGGTGACATTATTTAAAATACAAAAAAACCCAAAACACCGAACAGTTTTGGGGAATAAGAATCCAGCAAAAGCCTCAGCCAAGGGGTGGGAGGGAGATGTAGCAGGCTAAAGAAATCCCTGCAGTGCCCAGTATCAGCTCCTCCCTTACCTGCAGCACAGGTTTAGTTGTAACCTCACAGTGCTGACAAGAGCAGCACAGGAGGTGATGAGAGAGATGTACACACAGATGCACAGAGCACTTTATAATAGTATCTGCAAATGCTGATCTAGGTTCAGACCACAGAATTTCCCATGGTTTGATCTTCAGCTTCCCTAGACTGCAGAATAAATCTATCTCCTGAGCAGACAGGGTGGGCTTGTTCCCTCTTGGGATCTTTCTTTTAAGGGTTTCCAGATCCAAGCCCCAGATGAGCCATCCCTTTGCTGGGGATCTGCAGATCCCAGGACTCAGACCTGAAGGAGAAATATGACTCCATAGCACAGGAGGAGCTGTGAGGTGGCCAAGTATGGAGCAAACATTCAGCTGGAGGGAAGCAGATGATGAACTGTGAACAGCATCATTCCCAAAGCCTCACTGACAAGAGACAGCTCTCCCTGCTACAGGTGAAGAGGGACAGACACTGAAGATGATGGTGCCTGTGAGGCTGAGTGTCCTTCAGCTAAGCAACTGACTGAAACCTTCCTGCTTGGCTTCCTGAGCAAGAGTTACCCATGACAAGAACGTAGAGAGAGCCTTCTATAAAAAAACCCACACTGTAAAAACTAATTAAAATGTTTAATTAGCTTTTGATTAACAGCATATTTCAAAACCCTTTAGAGACTTGCAGATCTGCAGAGGCACAACTTTGGAGTTCGGGACTGTTCTGAAACGTGTTCCCTCCTTGAGAGCAGACACACAATTATGTTCCTGCTTCAATTGCTCCTCATTTGCAAAGCCAGAGCATGAAGCAAGTTGTATTAATGTGTCAAAATGGGGAGAGAAATAAAGAGAGCAATGGATCACTGAGTCTTTGAAGGGAAAAGCAATATTGCAGTAATTTATAGGAAGGAGAGTTTGCAGGTGGGACAGTCGCTCTCAAAGAACAGCGGCGCTCGGCCAGCAAACAGGGCTTGTTTGAGAAGAGCATCACTGCCATCTTCAGGATGGCTGCTTTCTCTTTCCCAGCATCCAGCAGCTTTTCTGGGAGCAGTTTTTGGTTTATACAATACAAACAAAAGCTTCCTGCCACTCCAGCCAAAGTCATATTTTCAGTTATTATTGATGCTCTGCGGAGGACGTTTTGGTCCAATGCTTCCCAGCTTCTGGATTTTGACACCTCAAACTGCAGGAACACTTCATAAACATAATTTCCAGTGCAAACTTCAATTTAAGATGAAAAAGACCTGTCAATCAGTCTGGGCCACTTCAGTACAGTAACATTTCCTAATGGACACTTCTTGCCCTTTACTCAATCCAGACTGAATGTCTCTGAGGAGCCACCCTCTCACAGCTCTCTTGCAAGATGTTTACGCTAGCGTAAGAGAAGTGTTAGGAAACTCCTTGTGACATCAGCCAACTTTCCTTCCAATGGCATTAAATCATCACTCTTCTAGCCAGAACAGTCAATCAGCTGCCACAAAAAGAAAGCATCTCTAGCCTGGGCCTCCAAGTGGCATTTCACATTTAAGCACTACAAGTCATTTCAAAGATGTACAGTACTGAAGGTAGAATCTATCACCTTAAAAACAACAGTAAGGGTACTAAAGAGGAAAAAGGCGACTGCTTTAAAGCCAGAAAGAGCACAGCTAGGATGGCCACATTACTTAAACTCACATGTTTCAGTAAAGCACCCCCACACTGTTCAATTACACCAATACTGAGCAGGGGTCACAAAGCTGAGTATGGGGACATCAGTTTTATACTGCAACATCTCACCTCTCTCTACCCTGCCCTTGGACACATCTCATGTGCCCCTTCACATGATGGGTGTGTTTCCAGCCCACTGGGTGAGCTGGATGTGTGCACACACTCCTTTCCCAAGCCTGCACTCTGGCCCAGCATCCAGCCACTCTGACACAACAGGCACATGTGAAATCACACAATGCAGGGACACAGGGAGCAAGGACAAAATAATCAGCTCAGCTGTTTCCTTGCCTGCATCCAAGGAAGAGATGGGGCAGGCCATAGATCAGGCCAGATATTTGTTCTTGCCAGACCAGCTCTCACTTGGGGCTGTCTTAGACTACCATGACCACAGGGGTCACCTCAGTCACCGGCAGCAGGAGCTCTCCCTGCTTCTAAAGATGGGGACATCACTGATACACCGTGAATGGCAAGAAGCCACTCCTCTAGGGACTTTCCAAACAGGAATTTGTCACCTCTAATAAGGGAACCCCACAGCAGGAACCAGGACAGGGCACAGCAGTCCTGTATCTCACTTCACCATCATGGTCAGCAGGTGCTTGTAACTCCTCCCCTCAGCTACTGGCCACCTCTGATCCCTGCAGTAAGTGCTGGCTCTGGGACAGGGCTCCAGCATGAGCAGGGAATGCAGGGCCCTGGGGCAGGAGCCTGCAGCGGGTAGCAGACTGCTGCAGTTCACAGCATGACAGGGAGAAGACACATACACCTTCTGAATTTCTCCAACTCCTCTTGCACAAACTGAGGTCTCATGAGCCATCCTAAGACCTGTCCTCAATAATTCCTTAGAAACACATGGAAGATAACTGACAGCACCAACACATGTGCATATAATAAGGCAGGTAACATGAATGCTTTCAAAAGGAAAACAGAGGGTCTTGGGTCAAGCTGCAGCTGTAAAACACATGACTGAGCAGGGCAACTGAGGAAAGCCTTCAAGTGTAGCCCTGGGAGCTCCAGGACCACTGACATACATCAGCAGCCTCAGGAAGCTTGTTCAGGACACACCAAGTCTGTGTAACTTTTTACCAGCCTACCATGCACACCAGCACTTGCTGGTGAAATAGAGCAGTGAATCCACATAATAAAACATCTAAAGGTTCAAGTGATTCAGCAGTGTCAGCTGTATCTGACATCTTTCTGCAGCACATGTATATGCTCAGATCAGAAAAACCAGTGCTTAATCTGGCAGATCACCTTGAGAAAACTTGATTCTATCACTTGGTCAAATCTTGTCATTTGTAACACACGTGCAGTAACTTGGTAACTTCACCAGTGGCCCACAGAACCCCACAAAGGGCCACTTCTCACTGTTCCAGCTGTGACAGAGTCCACAGCACTGCACAGATGTGAGTGGTCAGTTTATACCTGATCAGGTAGAGCCCTTTGTTGTAACCTTGACACAGGAGGTAACCCTGCCCAGCCAGCTTTACCACAGTAATAAAACTGAGGGTGAAACCAGCCTGAAAGGGTCATTAGCACAGGGGGAAGCAGACCACTGGCCTGATCACATCAAGCTGGTTGCAATCACCAGATTTTAAATGTCCTGTGTGACAGCAATTCATTACAAAATTCATATGCAAATCGATACCATGAACTTTATCCTGGGATTGCTTCAGTCCTTGCTCCACTGCCCCTGAGATGCTACTGTGATCTGCCAGCAGGCATTTTACTGGTCTTGGGAGAAGGGCTCAAAACACTTTCCTTAGGCTGGTAAAAAGTCCAAAAGGGCAAGAAGGAGCAAGAAGCTTGGTAATTTAGAGCTTGTTTTCTGTTTTGACAAAAGAAGCTGCTCCACAGAGTTATTTCACAAGATTTTGAAAAATAAGCAATCCCATCAGCACAGCCAAAAATGGCACCCTCAGAGATGCCTCCTGCATCCAACAGGACCTGTGATCACACGTTTGCAGCACCCAGGGAACCATCAAAGTGAACTTCCCACTGACACACTCAAATCTTGCAATTAGCTTTAAACTCACAGCAACTGCCTCAACTACTCCTTGCTAGTTATTTCACCAGACTGAATCTTTGCAGGGACAGAAAGACAACACCAAGCTTAGCAAACCCTAATAAAAGGAAGATGAGCAACCTTCAAGTGAAGCAGCAGACTGAAGAGTAATCACATCCCTGCTCCAAATACCTGCTGGCATTGGCTGTGCAAGCCAGGAGAAAGAGCCAGAGGACAGTTCATCCAGAATGAGATGTTTGCACAGGAATGCTCCAAGCCCATTTCAGGGTCCTCTTTTCCAGATCTGCTCCAATCATGGCACACACTGTCAGCCATGCAGTCTCTACTGTCTGTGACACACATCACACACACCACTGTAGATGTGTCCCCCAGAGACCCATCTGTGCCTGGAATCTGAAGCTTGCAAGAAAGGAGCAACATTGTTTACACTCAGAGACACAGCACCATGAGCAGAAGGCCTTTCATCCACAACAGCCACAGGCTGGTTACACTAGCTCACAGCACAGGGAGGGTGGCTAATTTGAGCCCAGCATTTATTTTAACCATTGAGTGCTAGCCAGCCCAGCCCTCCAAAATCACAGGCTATCGCACACAACAGGGTGGTGCCATCCAAACAGGGCAAATTTCCCCCCAAAACTTACATGGAGGCTGTTCAGTGACCCATACTTAGTGCCAGGCCTGCCAGCTGCTCTCCTGTCCACTGGCACAGGTAAAACAAAGAGGGCAAGATGGTTCTGCAAGGAACAAACAGCAAAGCTTGAGCAGGAACACACAGCAGGTTCAGCTCAAAACTTCAAACAGCTGATGCCTGGTGCATTGGAAAAGCCTGTTTTCCTGGAAACCTCACAACTGGGGAAGCTTGTGGAGCACTGGGCCAGACAACGCCAAGGCAAGCCAGCTCTAATCTCTGGTCCCAGCTGCGTACACAGAGAAACTGCAAAACACAAATGCCAGAGGAAAAAAAGGAAAGCTCCAATTATTCTCAGACCACAAGAACAGCGATGTCTAAAAGCAAAGATGCCGTCGGGGCAGCAGAAAGGAAGATCTGTCCAAAACAGCTGACTGAAGAAATTGTGTTGTTTTAGGCAGCAGCCACTGAGGCAAGACAAAGAAGAAATCTGCTGTATGGCTGGTTCTGCCACAACAGCCTCAGGCCTGATTGACTGTTTCAAGTGTTTTTCAATCAAATCAGAAGTAAAAACTGTCAAATACAGAAGTCGTGCTTAAAACCCATTCTCTGTAAATTAGCTTTCCATTAGAAAGCTTTACTTACAAAAAGTAATACTGGAAGGAGCATGATTTGCTCCTCCTGGGATTATTATTCCTTAACTGTATTCACAGCAACAAGGCTGACAGTAAATTATTATTTTTTTCTTCAGGGTGATGAGCTGATGAGGACAGTTTCCCTTTCAGATCCCTGCAGAAGGGTCAGTTGTATACAGTTTGTAGCATTCACATGATTCTGGAAAAGTGGGTTTTTTTCCCCTTTTTGAAAACCCCGAACAAATCCAGTTCTGTCTTTCCTCAGCTTGTTTCAACTGTGATATTGCCAAAAGGACCAGAGAAGAATCATGTCAAAGCAAGAGTATTTTATTCCTGAGGCCAGCAAAGCACATGGGTTGGTTTCTCTGTGACAGAGACCTTGGCTAAGCATCTTTGGCCAGAAAGAAAAAATGTATTGCCCTAAGAGAGATGGGCATGCAGATATCCATAGCACACACCTGAACCTCTTTCAAAATCTTCAAGTGTCATGAATTACAATTTTGCAGATCTTTTCAAAACAAAGAGAAGATAAAAACATTTCTTAATGGTGCAGAAGGAATATCCATAGGAAATCACACATTCTACCTGGAGCCAGCATGCTATGCAAAGTTACAAAACATTACTTGTCCACCAAATAAGACTGAGAGCTGTCACCCTTGCCTGCAGGTTTAGAACCTGACAACTCATGTTAGGCATAATCACAATGGTGCCACACAAGGAGTGCTCATGTTTGCTCATCAGTGCGAAACATGCCATTTCCAGAGTTTTCCAGTCATTCTCAATTCTGGTTCTCACAGAATCCCAGAATGGGTAAGGCTGGAAGGGACCACAGTGGGTCATCTGGACCAACCTCTCTGCTCAAGCAGGGTCATCCCAGAGCACATGGCACAGGATTGTGTCCAGACAATTCATGTGTGTCTTGTGAGGAGGATCCACATCCTCTCTGGACAATCTGTGCCAGTGCTCAGTCACCCACACAGTAAAGAAATTCTTCCTTATATTCAGGTGGAGCTTCCTGTGCATCAGTTTCTGCCCATTGCCTCTTGTCCTATTGCTGGGCACCACTGAGCAGAGCCTGGTTCATCCTTTGACACCTCCCTACAGACAGACAGACATCGATGAGGTCCCCTCTCTGTTTTCTCTTCCCAAGGCTGGACAGGCCCAGCTCCCCCAGCCTTGCCTTGTGAGAGAGATGTTCCAGACCCTGTGCTGGACCCACTGCAGGAGCTCCCAGTCTGCCTTGTCCTGAGGAGGTCAGAACTGGAGCCCTCACTCCAGGTGAGGCAGAGGGGCAGGATCCCCTCCCTGAGCTGCTAGCAGTGCTCCCCCTAACACAGACCAGGACAGCCCTGGCCTTGGCCCCCAGGGCACTGTTGGCTCAGGGACAGCTGCTCTCGCCCAGCTCCTTCTCCACAGAGCTGCTCTCCAGCAGGTCAGCCCAAGCCTTGCTGGTGCCTGGGGTTGTTCCTCCCCAGGTGCAGGACCCCGCATTTGCCTTTGCTGAATTTCAAACAGTTCCTCTCTGTCCATCTCTTCAAACTGCCAAAATCCTTTGGAAGGGGTGTAACTTTTCCCCTTCAATCCTTTCCCTCCCAAAAGAGCTTTAATTTTTTCACCAACTTATATAAGACTTGTTGCTATAAATCGTTTCCCTAAGAAGAACCATTATTTAGTGTGCTGTGATTATTCAGATTTTACACAGTACAAATACCTAGATCCATAGGAGAACACAGCAGTACACAGCAAGGGGAGTTCATTTCCCACTCCTGGTGTGGAGAGAGCCCAGTGTGCAGAGTCATTTCTGACGGCTCTATAAGGAGGCAGCATGGGTAGCCTGGATGCAGGCTCTTCAGCAATTCCCACTGGGATCTATATGGATTGCACCAAGTTCCTCATCACAAATCCTACCTGAGTAATAATTCTCAGGGAGAGGAAAGCAGCACAAAGTGGAGAGCAAGAATCCTAAATCACACCAGGCTTAAATCAGTGGCTTAGGCAACTGGTTACTGGTAATGAAACAGCAGAGTTTTCACTATATAAAATTTATAAATTTATTTTTTTGTAAAAATCCAAAGAGCACGAAGACATCTCACTCAAAATACTGGTAAATCAAACCACACTTAGAAAAATGAAAGCTGATTTTATTATCTTATCCACAGCCAATCATTTGACATGAACATGCATACGTAATTTTGCTACGCACACACCACAGTTTAACGTTAGTTATTAAAGGTTAAACATACAACATACATCCTTACAAAAATGAGTCAAAATGCAAACGTAACTTTTAAACAAAACAGTTTTTACTCATTTAAAAAAACTTTTGTGTTGGGTACCATTTTGTACAAACACAGTTAATTTAAACAAATCTGCTTTTAGTTTCCTCATGGTTGCACATGAAAATAAGCTGCAATAGAAAATGAAGTCATCAAGGGATTTTTAAATAGCAGAAGTAGGCAGTCTTGCCATGCAGAAGAAGCAATATTAAATATTAGTTTTTCAAAAAAAGAAAAAAACCACAAGTTTAAAAATATTTAGTTCAAGTCACAAATCTTTCCCCAGTACAGAGAAATCCAAATGCAACGCATAATTAGCTGCCACTTAGGATGGCTATTCTGAAAAGTAGAAATACTTTCCAGAATTGATAATTTCATTGATTTGGCACAGAAAAGAAGTCTGAGCTTACTTAGGTACAAGGAAGTGATTAAAAAAAAGAGTAAACAGGAAGAGAGAAAATAAAAAGCAAGAATGAACGAGATAGTAGTTGCAATCACTAAAAAAAAAAATCTGTGCATCTCAGTCATTGCAGAATACTGTCTACAGCAGGTGCGAATTCCAGGTAATTGTTATTGCAACATGGATTTAATTTGCTTGGAGGTAGTCTCATCATTCAAATGCTTTGTTGTGTACCTAAACACAGAAATAAAGTCAAGGTGAGCATAAATGCTATTGCACTTCAGCTTACAAATGTGTAATTTCTTTGTTTATGGCTCAACCTGACTGTAACAGAGCAAAACCCTTAGCCACGGATCATCACCCACTCCATCGTCACTGAGAAAACAAGTCAGACATTCTGATCAGAAAATGATAGTGCCAATCAGAACTAGAATCTAGCAGCCTTGCACCAAGGGGAGCTCAAAATAAGCCTCAGCAGGACACTGCCTTTCACAGCAAGCTCACAGTAGCACTGGTGACAGGTAATTATCTGCCAGACTAATTCTGGGGGCTCTGCCCACAGGAAACATCTTCAAATAAGACAGCTTGAGAAACTCTTCATCAAAACTTCCAGTGACCAAACCTTCCCAGAATCCCTCAATGGCAATGGATTTAATCACTTTTCAACCTAATTTCCTGCTTAGTTAAGTGACTGTGCTGCTAACACTAAAGAGCATAAACATGTACTTATTTCAGCTTCCAAAATTCTCTAGGATAATAGCACACTTTTAAATCAATATAAAAAACCTAGCTATATCTATTTTTAGAAGATATCCTCATTGCAGAATTTTTGTGTGATTAATTTTCCTGATCCTTCTTCCTAACTCATCTAAAAGCAAATAAAACTTACTTTGTACTTTAAATTTAACATGTTAAATTAACACTTTTATTGTTATCCACAACTGCAGTACTACTTTACTTGTTCACTTGATAAATATATAATGACTTTTTAGTTTGGAAGTTAATAATACTGTAAATTTCAGCACTTTTTGTAATTCAACGAACAAGCAGCCTAAGATTTTCTGAAATCTTGAAAAGTTATTGCACTTGGTATTCTGCCCACGTGAAAAAGTTGAACATGATTACAATACTCAGATGAATTTGAAATTACAAAGAGCTGATCTCCCTCCAAAACCCTATACCACCTCCCATTTATTTTTGAAACACATTATCTGTCCCTTGGGAAAACCCAAGAAATTCTCAGTCTGCCAGAATCAAAGACTTAGGTTTGGACTTAATTTGTCATGATGACAACTTGAACCTGTTTTCATCATATGAGCACAAAGCAGCTCACCCCTGCATCTCTTCCTAACAATTCCAAACATGGCTTAGAAAAGGTTTGAATATCCTACCCAAAGAGTAATCAAATGTACAAAAGCAGGAATGTTACAGCATCCATGCATGGAAAGGGAAAGCACAGCTTGAGAGCATGGACTGGATTTACACTGATAACCACGAAGTTAATTGTGCAATTAACCAGAAGTTAATGTCACTGCTTAGTGCAGTGAGCACCTGAAGTGCACCTTCCATGCTCTTTCACAGTGTCAGCAATAATGGGAAAAATGGGCTACTAATAAAGACTGGTGATCACGGCAGCTGCAATCACAATAAACTAGTCAGAAATAAATGCTAACGCAGCATTTTCCCTCTGGAAGCCTGTGTCTTTACTGATGACCATCTCAAAGACTGATCATGTTATGAAGCTCAGAGATGAACATGATTTTAGCATGGAAATAATCACATGAAGTTTCAAATTAGGCATGGATTTTTCAAATTTTAACTAATAATCTGAACCAACTTTACAAATGAACCCACTTACAATACCACATTATTTAACTCCTTATGACATCATGACACAAAAAATAAAAAGACGGCAAATGAAATTAAAGCAGCTTCACTACAGATAAGGAAAACAAATCACAACTGCACAATTTCACAAAACAAACTAAAGCTTCCTCATTCCAAGCAGGCATATAAGTAACAATACCCAGTTCCAGTTATTTGTTACAAAAGTAATGATACTTTTCCAAGCATGGACTAGAACAGAGACTTCACCTGTCTATCTCATTTTTGCACTTTTTACCACTTCTTCCATGCTGGACACCCACACAATGAAGACATGACTGACTATACAGCTTTACAACCCAAATTAGCAGGTTTTAGTTTTAATATACTGAATTATTAATTTTTTTTTTACTTCTCCAATTAATGTGGCAAATTCTTGTCTCATCTATTCTACAGCAGGGATTTAATTCTTTCTGAAAAGGAACAATTTCTAGTTACTTACCATGCCATATGACTCATTCTTAACCTGCATGCGTGGAAAAGGTTATCTTAGAATGAACAACTGCAAATTCACAACCCTGTTAAAGCACAGAGGCTTCTTCATACATCCTTGTCTCAGGACACATTAGAAGAAAAGCCTGCAATAATTACATTCACCTTTCCCTGTAACAGTCACTGAATACTTTGTTGCAAAGAAAATGACCTGGACAATTCATGAAAACTCACATCAAAACATTAAAATACCCAAGAAACAAAAAGGAGTACCTGAGAGCATTTAGAAGGCCTTCTACACTGTTAGGAGGCTGGTCTTTAAGAACTTTGATGCATCCTTTCATCTAGGAGTTAAAAAAATTAGTTTTTTCCATGCTAATACCTTTTGAATTTACAGGAATGTTTTATATTCAGTATAAAATAAGTATTTAAAAATAGCAGCAGTGTAAAGACATTTTCTGGATATTAAAAAGGAATTAAGCTTTCAGCATTACATCTTCCTATCACAGACTGGTTTAGCTACTTAAAAAGCTACATCAAGTGCATCCTCAGCAACTTTGCTGATGACAGCAAGCTGAGTGTGTGGCTGACAGTCTGGGGCGGGGGGAAGGCATTCAGAGGGACCTGGACAGGCTGGAGAATGGGATCTGTGAACCTTGTGAAGCTCAACAACTCCAAGGTCCTGCCATTGGCTCAGGGCATCCCAAGCACAAACACAGGCTGGGCAGGGAATGGACTGGGAGCAGCCCAGAGGAGAAGGGCTTGGGGGAGCTGTTGGATGAGAAGTTCACCATGACCCAGCAAAGTGCTCTGGCAGCCCAGAAAGCCAACACTGTCCTGGGCTGCAGCAAAAGAAATGTGGCCAGCACAGCAGGGAGGTGATTCTCTACCTGTGCTCTGCTCAGACCCCATCTGGACCCAGCTCTGTGTCACCAGCAGAAAAATGACATGGCTGTGCCAGAGTGAGTCCAAGGCAGGGTCATGAAGATGATCAGAGGGCTGGAGCACCTCTCCTGGGAGGAAAGGCTGAGAGAATTTGGGCTGCTCAGCATGGAGAATGATCTGGGGAGACCTCCGAGAACCTTCCAATACCTAAAGGGGCTACAGGAGAGCTGGAAAGGGACATTTTACAAGAGCAGGCAGTGATTAGATGAGGGAGAATGGCTTTGAAGGTTGTGGCTGCCCCATTCCTGGAAGTGCTCAAGGCCAGGCTGGACAGGGCCCTGAGCAACCTGATCTAGTGGAAGGTGTCCCTGCCCATGGATGGGGCCTGGAACTGAATGATCTTTAAGGTCCCTTCCAACCCAAACCATTCTATGATAACTTTAGTGAATGCAACTTTCAAGCTCTGCTTTATCAGCCTTAAAGAAAAAATATGGAACTGTGAGCAGAAATACATGCTTATCATAAATCCATTAAGAATTATTTCATTCAGCCAGTGAAATAATGACCAACTGTAGTTAATGCAGTGGGATAATACTCCCTTTGAAATAACCACAAAACCACAGAGTAACAGCATGTATTCCACAGGCTTACTATCAAAAACAGTAGAAAGTCAGAAACTCAAAGTGTGGTGGATGGTGAACTGAGCTATTCACCAGTCAGTGAGGGACAAGGCAGGGGCCATTGTCACTTTCTGATCTGGATCTTTCATCACCACCACTGCTTACAAGTATTCCTGGACACTACCAGAACTACACAAAAACAGATTTTTCATGACCCACTTACATGTCCAAAAGGCCTAGTTTGTATTTCTCACTACTGAAATATACATCTTTGCTCACAGCTATGTGTTTAGCACCAACCCAGTGTATACATCTGCTACTAAAATCTGCAACAGAGAAAAGGAGCCTACAGACCATTTAAATACTCAGGAGATTATTTCGCAACAGTAAACTTACATCAATTTTTGAAGTTTTGGCAAAAGCGCCCACCGGATGCACGTGATCATAGAGTATGATGACACCCACCATTACCCTCAGACAGAATGATACTGTTTCCTCATTTGTAAACCTGCTTCTATATTCACTGGAATGTAAAAACACAGCTTATTATCTATGAAACACAAGATAACAGTACATACTAGTAATACCCAAATTAAGATTAAAGAGAAAAATTCTATGATAAATCCTCAAAAGGAAAAAAAAACAAACCAACCCAACCAAATCTACAAACATCAAACTTGTGAGTTTTTGTTATTCCTTTCAAAAGACAGATGATTGTTTACAAAGTTACCTGAAGATTAATAAAAATTTGCAAACCTACAACAACAGGTTTCTAAAATTTTTAAATTAAAAAAAAATTAATTTTGAAAAAGATTAAAACATACTAACTTGGTCTCCAGTGCTTCCTACACTTTTCTCTGTCACCTTCTAATACACACCCAAATTTCTGACTTAGAAAAAAAAAAGGGCAGGTGACTGGACAACCTTTAACTGCTTCTTAAAATGGAATTAATTCCTAAGAAGAGTAAGAGTATAAATGCTTGGAGCTCTTAATGCACTACAAAACAAATGTCCTGCGGTATTTGGACAGAAACTTATTTTAAAAGACATGGATCATGCCCCAGTAATTTTACCAATGGAAAACTATTTAGAACACAGAAGAAACAGATTTAAAAAAATAATCAAAGATTAGTGTGATTTTGGTCATACTCTCAATGCCTCTCAAATAAACAGAAGACAACTGACTGCCTTCATGCCTAGAAGTTGTCTCTTCATTCCCCTGAGAGGAGCACAGTCATTTTCTAGAGCAATCAGCCAGGCCAGTCAGCAAGGACACAATGTCCAGAGCATTGCCCACAGCCCCTCTTTCAGGAGACCCTGGGCAATCATGCTCAAATAGCCTATTTCTCTGAATAATACATGACAAAACCACTTATAAAGAGTGCCAAGAGGTTGTCTAGCTTCCATAGTCATTTTATTTTTAAATATTAATATGTTCAGAAAAGTAGACCACACGATTTCCGTGGCTGGCAAAACAAAACAAGGTGGTTTCATGTCAGTGTAAACAACTTGGCTGGTAAAAAGGAAACATCACAGCTCCTAATCACTCCAATTACATTTCTTTCATGCATCACACATCAGGTCTGAGGCAGAGAGGTGACTCACACCCAACCCAAGCAGTGTTGGTACTCACGGGGTTTCCAGCATGACCCTGCACACACTGGCCATGGTGCTTAAGCAATCTGTTGTGTTCTCTATCGGTAAATTTTTATTCTGCAAAAGAAGGTGAACAGTTGCCACAACTCAATCACTGTGAAATATTATACTACACAACCTAAGTCAAATCAGTTATCTGTTGGCATAGCAATGTGGAGCAATTAAAAAAAAATCAAAACAACTATGGTGAGTCAGGTAGTCTTGCGCTGTTTTTTAAAAATATTATCATATAGATTAGCACTTTACAGAGCAAAGGCTACCACATGGGTTTTGCCTGCTTGCTTGTAGCCAAGGAACTACACCCTTGATACGATTGACTTTTGGAAAGTTTTGAAGGAATCATCATCTAACCTGCTCCTCCAAAGACAAAAATTTCTATAGCCAAATATATTCATCTGCTGTAATAGCAAAACTTAATTGTGGCAGACAACAATCACAAATAATTGTAAAATAAGAGGACAGTTTTCTTAAGGCATTTCAAGCATAAAGCAGAACTCAGAAGGAAAAAAAACATTAAAAGACAGATGTAGCTTTGCATGAATCATGTAATGTAAAATTATTTTCTACTACGAAATAGTGAGCATTCTTTGCATGTAAGCCAAAAATCATCACAGTTATCACAAGGCAAGCACAGTACTTGCATTGATTGGATTTTACAACCAGTATTTACTTAGTAGTCAAGGATAAATAGGGATGTGTCAAGGTGCTGAAATACTTTTCCAGTTCAGGCTCCTTCCCCCTTTTGCAATAATGTAGTATACTTGACTTCACACAGGAGAGTAGAAGGAGAAGAGGAAGCTACATTTCAATTCCATTCTTTATTTCAAGCAGAGAGAATCAAGCTGTTTCCCTTTCAATTTTCTGAAATTTCTGCTCTAAAACACCACCACAGTGCAGGCAAAACACCTGTCCCAGCTCCCTGCTTGAGAAAAGCCATCACTGCTTATGTGACAATACTCATTAAATTTTGGGGATGCACACACAAAGTGCCTGGCTGGAGTCCCTAACTCTACAACATCTGGGAAGGACACATTACATTTCTTGAGGCTCCAAACCCCAAGTTTTATTCCTACATGCCAGATTAGGCCAGGAGGAGGTTGTGCTGCCCATTATGTCTGGCCCTGCAGTGCTGTGAAGTACATTATCCAAGCCATAAATTTATACTCTTACCTCTGACACAAACTTTGTTGTGGCATCACTTAAGGTTTTCAACATTGGCGTTGCTTCAGCGTAAAATAAAGACATTCTGTTTGCCAACTCATTATTTACTTCATTTTCTCCCTCTGCCTAAAAAACAGAAGAAAGGGTTTAGTTGTTCTGTACATGAAGAAGAGAGGGGGTAGCAGAATTAATTTCATCTTATCCAAGGGTTACCTACTGGGACATTGTTAATCCTCATACGGCTCAGAGTTCTTCTATAGTAGCTGAAGTCATTCTGTATAGCAGGATTTGTCATCTATGTGGATACGGAAGCAAGAGAGTTGAGACAAATTCAAGGAAAGTAAGGACAAATTTTCATAAAATGTTATACACCCAACAAGAATATATTCAACTTCCTGAAGTGAAGCAAAAAGGCCTGTGATATGTTTAGAACTTGTAAGCACAACATAAAGCTTTTTGGTTTCTCAGATTCAGAACAAGCTCTAACAAGAATGAGAAAAGGAACAATCTCCTAAATACAAGTTGGAAATGAGAAGGTTGAAAAAATTGCTTTGCTAATTTGACTCCAAGGATCAGACCAGCAAATTAATTACCATTTCAGCTTAGTTCTTTGCATATAGCAAGAAAATAGCTGGACTGTGGCTGCACACAAGCTAAAAGCAGCAGCATTATCTCAAGAGATATGCCAAATTTGGGTGAAAAAACATGATTAATGTGAACTGAAACACAAGTGCCTAAAGCTAATATGATATTTCATCTGCATTCCAGTTTGATCTTACTCTAGGTCACAAGAGCAAGCCAAGCATATTGGATATTTGAGTATCCGCTGCACATTCTATTCCAGAACAGAACACAACCCAAACTGCTTCAGCAAACAAACACATTTGGCTTCTTTTTCTAGCCCTTCTGGTCACAAGCTCTTACCTTGAGCTCATCAAATCGGAGTGTGAAGTGAAGAATTTCTGCAAACTGCTTGGCAAGAGCCTGCTCTCGCTCCAGGTGCTGCGTTGGGGAGTACGGAGTGCTGGTCAGGGCGCCCAGCAGGCCCCGCAGCCCGGCCTCTGCAACACAGGACAGGGGATTGAACACACACCTGCACTGCCCCTTGCACCAGCACTGCCTGGGACTCTGCATGCTACACTTAAAATACACAGCTGCCAAAATACATGGTGGTTAATAATAAAGGGACTCCATGAACTGCTCATCTATGTGTCAACTGCTGTCATATTTATGTACAAATTGCTGTACAGACCAGGTCACATCAGCACTGACAGCCACAAAAATAAACCTCTTGAAAAGTTCTGCTCAAGCTTTGTCTGCAACATTTGTGTAGAACATATTTCAATAACTTGTGTTAGCAGACTTCAGCCTCTAGGAGAACAAAGAATTCAAGTGGCACATAGCTGTAAGCAAAAGTCATGCATTATTTAAGATAAATTTATAAACTGTGACAGTTGTTGCAAGGGTTGCAGGTGAAGAGAGGAGACAAGAATGTTGACTTCATGTTGATTTATTATCTTATGATATATATATTACATTATAACTATACGAGAAAGAAATAGAAGAAAAAGTTCTCAGAAGGCTAGCTAAGCTAAGAATAGAAAAGAATGAACAACAAGGTCTGTGTCCCAGCAGACAGCAAGAGCAGCTCTGCCGTGAGTGGTCAGTAAATCTAAACATCTACAGGAGAACAATAACAGATCCACCTGTTGCATTCCATTTAACTATTGTTTACAATTTGTTGCTGAGGCCACAGCTTCTCAGAAGGGAGAAAAATCCCAAGAAAGGATTTTTCACAAAAGATGTCTGTGACAATAATCCATCAGCATTGACAGCCACAAAAAAAAACTTCTTGAAAATTTCTACTCAAGCTTTGTCTGCAACATTTGTGTAGAACATATTTCAATAACCTGTGTTAGCAGACTTCAGTCTCTAGGAGAACACAGAATTCAAGAGGCACATAGCTGTAAGCAGAAGTAATGACTTAAGACAAATTTATAATCCAGCTTCCTGTTCATCTTGAGAAAAACACCTCACCCATTTTAAAAAGCAGAACTTGCCTGCAACAAGTTTCTGTGCTTTAAACACATTTTATACAAGCTATGTTAATAAATTTGATTTAAAGTGAGATAACAACAGAAAGCTGGTAAAAAAACAAGTCTCAGGTTTTATCAGCATAGCCATCACATCAGTGAGTTTCAGAAGAGGCATGAAGCACCTTCTCAAGTACTGCATTTGTATGAACCAAGATCAGGCACTTCCACATAGCAAATTATTTCTGGTGTTTAGGGCGGAATAATACAGTCTCTTTTAATTACTCTTGGTATCAGAAACACTGACAGAATCAATTTCTGATTATTTAATTTACTCATTTCCAGACAATCAGCTGGTTACTGCCTTCCTGAGTTACTAAAGGAGTAGAGGAAGAGCAGCAAGGATGATCCCATTCTCTCTCCCCTCTCAGACATCCACTGAAGCAAGATTGCTGTCATCCAACGTATGGAGGAATCTGGGCAATATGAGCTCTTTTCCACAAAGGAGTTGATCTAGATGTGATCACATCTGAATATGCCAAATATACTCATAAATTAAGAGAAAAAAACCCTCAAGTTAACACCTTTCCACTTACCTAGTCTTTGAGAAAATTCATAGAATTTCTTTAGTTTGCCTACTAGTGGAACAACTGCACCCCATGCCTTCTCTTGCAGCTTCTCATCATTTGGATGCTGTATTGCC
The DNA here is from genome assembly GCF_047830755.1 of Zonotrichia albicollis. Classification (NCBI taxonomy): domain Eukaryota; kingdom Metazoa; phylum Chordata; class Aves; order Passeriformes; family Passerellidae; genus Zonotrichia; species Zonotrichia albicollis. The sequence continues at coordinate 145,305,152 of NC_133819.1, forward strand.
TTAAATTGGAAAAAGAGAGGAGAAAAAGATGCTTGGATTGGGAATAACTGATGCACTGCTGACAAAACAACCCCAAACAACAAAACACAAAAAACCAAAACACCTATGCAAGACAATTGTTTGAAGAGCTAATAATTAAATATCTACCTACTAAGAAGTTTTCAGTTGAGAGACAAGTATGTACTAACCCATGTCTGTTCCAAAAAGGTCTAAAAATTTGTGTTGAAAGTAAGCATCCTGAACAGGAAAACAACTTGGAGAGAGTATAAAGAAATGGTTAAAAATCAAATTACTCAGATAAGACAATTTACATAACCAGACCTAGTTAATTAAAATTAACAACTTTACTGTGCTTACTCCAAGCAAAAAAAAAAAATTAGCGATCAAAGCCTCATCTTAATGTTGATATCTATCACTAATTCCCAAATTTGCAAAGACAAAAATTACTGTGAAATTCAGGCTAGCTATTACAGCAGGAACATGTAAGAATAATCAACAACAAAAAGCACCACCAGTACAAAGCATATACCACAGTTTTGAAGGATATATTTACAGACTTTGTCTTTACAGTAAACTTCCCAGACATTTAATACCTTAAATTCAACCTCTCCAGTTAGCAACTGAAAATATACTACGAAAACAGAAATAAAGATGCTCATAACTCTCCTGCAGCACTTTCACTGTCGGGTTCTTGATTTCAAGAACTGTTTCAGTCAACCATGGACTGTGGCTTGCAGCACACTCCTCTCAGGTCCTAGAAAGTTTCCTTCCTGCCATGTCTACCTCCTCTCAGAGAAGTATCTCTCATTTCTCCATGGCATCTGCACACACACATTCCTGCCTGATCCTACAGCCTGTCTCTGAACATGGATAGTAAACTATCTCCCCTCCTAAGGGGTTTGTGTGACACAGTCATCCCTCTTAAACCTACCTTATCAATTCCATGGAGAGAAAAACTCTCAAAGGTGAATGGCTTTGAGTATCTCAAATTGCTATGGAGTAAATAGTAATCTAATACTCCTATCTAATACTATTTCTTAAGGATATGTTACAGTGAGTAACTCCTTCCTTCATGAGCAAAGCCCCCATTGCTGCATGTGAGGAAGACAATAAAGGGGGTTGGGAGAATATTTATTCCACCCTTTATTAAACAAAGAAACATCTGAATGACATTCTGTACAGGAACTTTGCTTCTGTTCCAAATATCTACTTTAGTAAATAAAAGCCAATTAAAAGGGAGTGAAAATGAGATGCCTTTTGTGTTAGGATTACCAAACCAGGCTTCTCCAGTTATCATACAAGAGGATGTCAACAATATTCAGTTTTGCACTGCAGTCACACCACACTCTTTCCAAATTCACTATTAACTCAAGAAGAGCTTATGTGGGAACACAAAGAAAAATCAATATTCATAATTCATAATACCCCAAAAACTCTGAGAAGCATCATTTGCTATTACATATGTGGATTAATATGACTGAAACAAGCAACATCTGTTTTGCTGTTAAAAAGAAACATTCCAGAGCAGAAATTCAAGACAGTGATTTTAAAGGACAACATGCTCTGCCAAAACAGCTCCTGCAAGCAAAGTTAAACCCCAGCAGTATTTGGTTAGGATCAGACAATGAACAACCACAGGCTGTGCACAATTGAAACGCTCTAGCTCACCTCTCGTATTTCATGGCCAGCTCCTCTATATGACTGCAAGTCTTCCAGTATTCCTTCTGCATCCTTTAACACTACATTCACCTGATTATAAATTTCCTTTTCAGATTCTGTAGGTTGGGCATCTAAACAGCAGAACATATTAAATGTATATATATTTATTTTTAACAACAACACGGAATTCAACAGGCACACCATCACCTATGGGACAAATTCTTCATGCAGCAACTCATCAAGAATTTACATTCTCTGAAGAGCTACTACCATGTATAAGAAACTCCAAGAGACTAATTGTATTCATTTTAGTAGTCTCTTCTTTTACCATCCCAAAAATTCACCTGGATTCTATCTTCTTGATTTATTTAAAACTGAGTGAGGAGAAGAAATCCTGATGAGTTGTCTTTATGACTATCATATAATCTCACCTTGGGGTGCAGCAGAGGCTCACTGGAAGAAACTTAGGTAAGCACTCAAAAGACACTCTCACTGCAGATAGCACAGGAGGTGTCCATGTTTATTATTATCTAGAAACACTGCATCAGGTTATTTTCCATCTTGTCTTACTCATCTTTAACTGCTTGGGAAAAGAGTCATATATTTTACTTCTAAATATATTTAATTCTCAAAACATATTCCTCACTGCACTATTCACACAATCAGAGCTGAGAAAAAAAAGATGTAGTGTGAGCCTGCGAAGGCCCTTTTTCTTTTGTCCCCTGTCTTTAAAGGTATAAGCTGTCTCCCATTTTCTTCTAATTAGCTAAGGGCTTCCCAAAAATATATTGGGTCATAATTTCAAAAAGCTACATGCACATTTTTAAAGAAATGTGATTTGGTAAGAAGTATGTGTTGAGAAGAATCAACAAAAGGTTTTAACCTTTAAAAACAATCACCTAGGACAAGTATCTCAGACATAGTTTACCTGAACCAATTTTTTTTCTTTTAGAATGCTGATGAAAGCAATAAGGTTAGTTCCTTTTAGACTCATATTTTAAAAAAATCAAAGAAACTGTTAGCTATTAAAGCTCTTGTAAAAAACCCCACTTCTCTCAACATGGGCAAAATATGTTATGGAATAAATATCATTGTATTTTAGTCCATTATTTCCAATGCCAAAAATGAGGGTATTAACAATAGATTATTTTTTATAGGGACAGACAGAAACTATCTAAGGACAATATATCCTCATGACTTTGTGCATTTTGAAGAGTCTGGAAAATGTCTTTTTAGACGTGCTTTTTCCATGATCCATATGTACAACTTCCCATGGAAGTTAGGTACATCTTTACATTTGAAATAAAACTCCCACAGTATCTTAGTGTTACACACTAGAAAAACACAAGAGAAAACAATGTTTGTATTAGGAGAAAATAAATTTCATATACATTGCCTGTCTGGATTTTGCTGTAATTTTTGCATAATACCTCTTATTTTTATAGTTTAATGCATAAAGAGTGGGCATTATTAGCAAATATGCCTATACATAGACCTTGCAACAGTTTAACTGGTATTTTGAGAAACATCAAGAATTAGCACAGGTTAAAGAACCTGGTCATTCTTTTTAAAATAAATAAATAAAAGAGCACCACATTGATTAGGCATCGAGTAAAAGTGGCCAGTGCTTTTCAGATCACCACAAAGGTCACATAATTTTGAAAGCTGCTGAAGACTGCTGTAAGAAATGAAGACAAAAAATGAGGGAAAAGAGCAGACAGGGAAGCACACCAGCTGACTGGCAGCAGTTCATGCACGAACATGAAATGTTACAGTGAAATACAGAATGAGACGTGAAGCTCTGTAGCGTTCCAGATTGTGCTGTTAAATAATGCAATCAAGACTTGTCACTTGGATTGTCTCACACTGAGAACATCTCCTACCTGTTTAATTTTTCATGCCATTTTTTTTCTTTACCCTGTGTAGTAAGGAGAGTTCATTTTTCAATATTGGGAGGGGCAGAGCAGAATAGCCCAAAAGAATTCCTGCTCCTCATTTCAAAATCCACCACCAAGCAGAACAGCTGCAGTACTATGACCCTCCATGTTTAGAAATTAAAATCATCTCCCAGATACAAATTTAGTGGCTTTCACTGGACAGCTGGCTAGGCAAATCAACACCATCATCACCTCTCTTAGCGCAGGATGTAAACAGCCAACAACTGTATTTCATTTCCTTAAAATGTTCCAGGAAACTTAAAGCAATGCTTGATATTTCATTTGTTGGGGTGGTGGGGTTTTTTATTTGTTTCTTTTGATTATTACAAACTTCTAGACATCAATCTATTTGAAAATCAACTAGGTACAGAGTTATTTCTTCTGGTGTGTATTTCATTTTTGGTCAACCTATTCCTCTCTAATAAAAAACCATCCGTAAACCTGATTTGTCCCAACTCATTTCCTCGGCCATCTCTAAAAGAGAGGTCAAACTTAAAAAGCAAATTTAAATGATTCTATAATCCCTTCACAAACCATTTAAGATGTTATTAGAATAGGGTTAAAATGCATGATATAAAAGATCTTCAGGGCCTAATGCTGGCTGACCCAGAGCGAAATTGGTTTATTTGCTTCCCAGTGCTGGTCAGGGCATTGTATTCTGAAAGCCCATACAGGGAAGAAAGAGGGAGAGGTCCCTCTGCCTAAACACTGTCACCATCTTGAAAATATGGAGGCAGCATTCCCATCCTATGGGAATAGCACCCCTCAGTGTGTACCTGAGGGCTCAGGCTACAGGACCTTCACCTGGGAATCACTAATTGTGGAACTCCTCTTCCCAAGGTGGAGTGCACAGAGCAGGAGAGGGAGTTGCACTTCTGGAGTTACTCTTGGCTGCTAAGAAAAAGCAGCCAGTAGTGCAGGCATCCAAACAGATGGATGGAGATACACAATTTCATGGATTTCCCTTCTCCCCTGACCATTTAAGTTCCTGCTACAAGGTTACAACAGGGCTGTGCCTTTATCAGCAATGCCTTCCACACAAAGAACAAACCCAGTAAGCACATCACAGCTCGCCCAGATGTTCTGAGGTTTGAAACTGTGGCTACAGCAGCTGAGCCCTGGTTATTCAGGGCAACTTTACTATTTTTAATGCAATAGTAAAAAAATACTGAGGTTCTGCAAGTAAATGGGAGTTCATCTTTAAATAAATTTGTGTTTAATCAGAATGTTACTGCACTAGATGCAATATACACTTAGAGTTCAGAATGCTCACACAGTAAGAGACAGAAGAGGAGACTGGAAACAATATACAAACATTGTTATGTGAACTAAATACTACAGAAGTGAGACAACATATTGCATGCGGGGAACACACACATTTAGTGACTATTAAAATAATATTTGGCTAGCCTACAGAACTAGTAGGGAGAGAAATTTGGGGTTAAAAGTTTACACTGCACAGCAAACTACTTAAGCTGAGATTTTTCCCAGGGAAGAACACATCAAGTCATCTGAAACTGCCTGGGACAAAACTCACAAACAAGGGGAAAAAATGCCAGACTGCTGGAGATGAAATAATTTATTCATCTCTGTTGGCATTACTATGGAGAATGCTGTCTCTGTGGCTCCTCTGAAACCTGGCCAAGTCCTCTGGAGATAATGCAGGATACTGTCAGCGCTAGCTTGATATCACCATCTCAAAGAACACTGTATTTTAGCTACTATTCCAATCAGTAAATTTGGAAAAGATTTGCAACTGTGTCAGTAAAGACACCAATGTAAAAGTTGAGGTGTAAGTTTCCCACATTTGAGGTGGCTGTTTTATGTAAACAAAATTGACCTGTGCACTTTGCTTGTGTTCTGATGGTACTGCACAGACTTTAAAAGAATACTCAGGAGAACTATTTCTATCAAACAAGTGAGGTGAATGGCCAAAGAAAGCACAAGCTTAACCAGTGCAGAGGCAAGGAAAAGAGTACAGCTCACCATATTTTTAACATGGATTCTGATAGTCAGTCACACCAATCACTGGCATCTAGCACCAAGATAAACATCTGGGGGAATAACAATGGTTAGAAGTCTAAAATCTGAAGTTTCTAGCACTACAAAGCTTCATGAACACTAGGTTTTAGTTCTTTAAGGTACTAAGTAAGAAACATTGGAGCCTGCTCACATACATGGATTTAAGAACAAAAGACTTCAAACTGCCTATTGAGTCAGGCACAACACAGAATTGGCAAATTTGTTT